>NC_090446.1:163675437-163977859 GCF_031143425.1 Pleurodeles waltl | reverse complement strand
GACTGGGGGAATGGCAAGTCATGATCAGCACGGTGGTGCCGATATTGGCACTGCTATGCTTGAACACAGCATGCACCGCTGCCAAAGCATCAGGATCTACGATTCTGATGGTGGTCTTGTGGCAGTCAGACCACCAGCATCGTAATCTCGCAGTCGGCCCACCAAGGTTGTGGTGGTCAGACCGCCACTGCTCGTAATCAGGCCCAAACTAACACATTACCAAAAAATAGTTTGTGTTAGAAGACATTCCTGTATCAAGTGCTCATCATTTCAACTGAAAAATATTTGACATACAGCACAGAGGAATGGGGGCATCTAGTATGTTCAGCCTCACCCCAGTCGCCACTAGGCTTTGTGAATTTTACTCTGTTTTCACTTAGAACTGGTTAGTAGAAATGATGTGAAAGTGCTTTATTATCATGTAATTAATTGTTTAAACAGGAAGTTCAATATTTCATGGGAAACAAAGTAAAATTATAAGGCCAATTAAAAACAATGCACTGATAAAAGTGGCTGCCATCCTTGAAGGAGGATTATTTCATTTTGATCTAAATTAAATACTTCAATTCAATTTACTTTATTCTGCAACTAAAATGTCCATAAAAATACAAAGGGCCTATTTACGAGTTTGGCGGAAGGGAACACCGTCTGCAAACTCTCAACACGGTGGCCTCCACTGTAGTGGCAACGTCCTCACCAGACCTATTATGAATTCCTGCTGGGTTAACCGAGGTTTCCACCCATCAGCCAAGCAGGAAATTGGAAATGCTGCTTGCAGGGTGTACCAGCACCCTCACAATGCTCACAGCAGACAGTGAGCATTATGAGGGTGCTGGGCAGGGGGACCCCCGCACTGCCCATGCCAAGTGCATGGGCAGTGTGGGGCCCCGCTGTGGTTCCCTGCACCCGTTCTCTGCCGGCCTTTTCATGGCAGTGATACTGCCATAAAAAAGGCTGGCAGAGAACCAGGTCATAATCAGCAGAGCAGCGCCGAATGCAGCACCGACCTGGCTCATTTCGACTTGCACCCACCATTAACACATAGGGATCACCGATCCTGGCAGAGGAGGCAATATCCTGGTGGTCTGACTGCCAGGGTTGCAATGTGCGAGTCGTACCTCCACAGCAGCGACGGTCCTGTCCACCTCTGCGAGTCTGTCGGTCTAGTGGCTGCCAGACTCGTGATCAGGCCCAAAGAGTAAAATAATCATCAAATTAAAAACAATATTAAACATCTCAATAATTCATTGACTGAACATCCTGGGGAATTCGCACACAACTCATTAAAAAAACATTTACTCATACTAAGACAATAAAAGATCAAGTTAAAGTGCATAACATTTCCTAATTGACATATCTAAGTACTGAAGAAGAGATATACGCAGAAGACAGGCTCTGTAAATAAATGAGCCCTCCTTGAAAGATACAACATGGTTATTCAATAACAAAGGACGTATGAAGCACAATCCGAGTAACTCATATAGTGTGCAAAAAAACATAAAGTGCAGGATAGATTGGTCTGTATGCCCATCACACGGGAAATGTAGAACAGATGAATGCCAAGAGCCACCAGTCGGAAAAGCCACTAAAAATTGGACTGTACTCAGCCTTAACCTAGTCAAGTAAATTGTGTGTTCTGGGTTGTTTTCCATGATAGATAAGGTTCTGTACCTGAGGTGGTGCAAGTTTGCATGTATCTTGTGACTGAGGGCATATCCAAAATACTCTCAAGTCTAGATTCCTCTCTGCAAGATTTGCATAGCTGTTTTACATTAAATTGGGAATCTGGAACAATCTGTTCAGGGTATTTAAAAAATGTCCACAGCTAGGCCTATGGAAAGTGTTTTTTAAATAAACTATTCATGGAATTGACATCATGTTGTCCAGGCTTAAACAGTCTGACAACACTTGTCTATAGAATTGGGCTTGAGGAGTACGCCATATCTTTAACCATTGATATAAAGGTGCCAACTTAATACAGTTCTCTATGTATTCTACTCCTAGATCTGTGTGTGCGATAAAGCTCGCAGTAGCTCTAGGGGTAGCTATAAGCCTGCACAAGAATTTATTTTCCACAGCCTGGAGTTTCCCTGACGAAGCAAAGCCCCATACTCCTGCATCATAAGTACTTACAACTAGGCATTTCCTTTTGTAAAGTTGAACCAACTCCTACACCACCTTCTGTACTAATGTAGTCGGAAACCTAAAAATATCCTGTACTGCTGCCCACATTTTTTTGTGTTCTGCTGGTCATTACCCTGTCCCATTTCCTGTTTACATAAAAAAAACTAAATAATTAAAAGTTGAAGTTTTTCAATCGACCTTCCCCCTAGATAAAAAGTTTTAGATTTAAGATTTTGGAGGCCACAAGACATTATGAAGGACTTCTGCTGATTACCTTTAAGCTTAAGACCCAACACAAAATCATTAAACCAATCTAAAGGTTTCTGGAGGTCATTTGCACTGTGCGCCCAAAAAACTGCACCATCCGCGTACAGCAAAACTGGCACTAATTTATTTCAGATTCAAGGTACACCTTCTGTACACTTAAGGTTGTATTTAGAGAATTTATATAAAAAAAAAGAAAGAAAGGGGGCCAATAGGCAGCTCTGCCTTACTCCTTTAACCACCCTGATTGGGGCTGTACAATCCCGCTTCATAGAGTAATGAACTCTGGTAAACAAATCCTGACGAAGTTGCCTTATGAGGGTCAGGAGATGGATACCTATACCTTCCTGCTTCATCAGTTCACACAATAATTCCCTATCTACCATGTCAAAGGCACAGGAGAGATCCATGACAGCCATATGTAGGACCCCACTCCTGGCCGTCACATATTTGTCCAGGATAAGTGCAGGATTCAGTGTCTGTTTTGTAGTCCCCAATCCTGGTCGCAAACCGCATTGTAAAGGGTCAAAAAACTAATTTTCTTCTGCCCAAGACTCTAGTTTCGCCAGGATGAGTAGGCCAGGATCTTTACAGTTGAATCAATCAGCGAGATTATGTGATAACATACAGCTAGAAGTCTATTTCCTTTTCTAAAGATGGGGACGACTATTGATTCTTTCCAGGAGGCAACCAACCCCTTGTACTGAAGCCCTCGATACATTTGTGACCAGGGGGACCCAGATAGCTAAATTGGTTTTAAACAGATCAAGTGGAACACCATCTGACCCCGGGGCCTTATCATTTGTGGCACTCTTTATGGCATCAATTACTGAGGCTAAATTAATTTCTTAAAAAACTTGGACTCTGTTAGTAAAGATGTACAACCAAGAATTTACTGACTGAAGAGCTGTTCAGCTGGTACCAAAAGAAATGAAAAAATCGATTTTTCTATTTCTAGTCACCTAAGTGCAATTGGATATGTGCTAATGTGTAAACGTGTGCTTTGCTCCTGAGACAGTTACGCAAAACACTCCGTTTTGCAAAATAAAAGCCTTTACGATTAATTAAATGTTTTTTCTTGCCTGCCCTCTCTTTCACTTCCCTCAGTGTAATACCATTAGAGAGTAACTTACTAGGTCGCAATGACAGCACCCTGGGAACAGTAGCCCAGGGAAATCTTTCTTAATGTGTATCCAGAATGTACAGTCCATCCGTTATCCTACTTCTAGAAAGTTGTGCAAAGTCTTGGCATTCCTCTCCTGTCTAATGAACAATTGGCAGGGCAATTGTAAGCAAAAATGTAGAACCCATCCCAAACTGAATTGTTGTTCAACAACAAGTAATTATTTTGTCTTGTATGGAAGCACAGGAGTGGCATCCGATGAACGCAATATTTTCTACCTATTAGATTTAAACACTGTGTAAAACACATACAATGTTGCACTCAGCAGGTGCTTCCTGAAGCCAGCATCGGAAATGCTGATGTTGAAACTACCCAAACTCAGTAGGCTACGCCAGGGCTTCTGTCAATAAATTACAATGATGGTTCGTGGGGCCGGAGCACAGTGGAATGAAACAATGGGGAGGCCAGGAAGGATGCTTTGTGCCTGTCAAGAATGAAGTCACTGTAGATGAGGTCTCGTCAGTAAACACTTCAGAGGCCATATCTTCTTTTTCTGAAAGTTCAAAGGCTCAGCTTGAACACCTTGAAGAAAGAGATGTTTCTGGTAGGTGCTTCCTTGTCTCCATACAGTGACAATGGAGAAAAGGATGCCTGACAGCTGTGTTCAAGCTTTCTGTCTTGGTAATTAAAAGACATGACTGACAGAAGTATAATGTTATGGCTTGTCTCCTCCTGTCGGGCTATTTCTTCACCGTTCTTTCCTTCTCATTTTCCTCCATAAAACAGTTCAGTTAGAGACTTGCCAGTGATGAGGTGAGAGTGTTCCTGTCGTCTCTCAATGTATAGGTTAATGGCTCTGATTTTAACAGGTTAATATATGCAGCAAAATGCGTGCCCAAATGGGGTTTGCATGCGCTAGCCCATTAAAAATGAATTACTCTTATTTCTTCTGAATAGTGGGAGGTATGAATGAAGGACAGAGGTATAATAAGATTAACTTTATAATAAGTCAGTTACTGTTTGTCTTTTGCTTGCTTCTTTTCCCAGCACACTACCATCACCATTCACCAAGGCCAGAAAATGAACAGATAATTAATTGCCATTTCTGTATGTTTGAAAGTATAAGAGCGGACAGGGTGTGCATCTGAACATAGGGGCGGCAGCGTGTGCCGGTGTTGCAATGAGCTCCAGTTAACAGCAGCAACATGAAGCAGTGTTGGCCAGTGAGCTCAACAGTAGAGAACATAGACATCTTTGTAATATCTTTTTCCCTACTTGCCATCATAAATCCCTTTCTTGCCATTGCTGAAATTAAGACTAACTGACAGCTATACTATACGTTTTTAGGCTTGTTACCGTCTTAAGACATCTTGTAGCATACTTTGCAATACCTCTGGCACCAACAAAATTGTATTTGTTTAAAAGATAAAAACTTTCCCAAATGTGGGAAAATAGTTCTGCTTTAGGTAAACACATTGTCAACATCCGGCTGAAACACAATTTGCATTTCAAGAACTGAAACGCTGGCAGGTAAATAGGGAAATAGTTGTTCCTGATTTTAGGAGCAGCTCTCAGTGCTAACCTTGGGTGGGGCAGCGGGTGGTGGGGGTGAAATTAATTACCTTCATCGTCGCCGCCGTCAACACCGTGCCGCTCCTCTAATGCAAGCTGCAGGCATAGGCTCCCAGCCTGCAGCCAATCCTGATGCTCCCAGGGCTCTCCCAGGCAGACTGCGAGCCTGTGCATGCTCTCTCCAGCCCAGCAACGCAGAGAGCCTACTGCGCATGTGTGTTTGGCTGGCCCAAGAAGGCTGGCCAAACATACATGCGCAGTGAGGGGGAGTGCTGTGCACTTCTCCTAAGTGCTCGCAAAGCCTGTTGCCCTGCCCTTTTTACCAAAATATGAAAATAAACTAAGTTTATTATCGCTTTCAGGGTCGAGCCTGCGCTACCATGCGCTTGTGCATGCATATCGCTTGCAAAACGCTGTAGTAGTTAGAAAAGGGCTCGAAGCCCCGTTCATGTCACGTCAGTGTCTTTCATTGGTTCATGGGCTTGCCTTTTAAAATCTGCTTGCCTTCAGTAGTGAAAGGCATGCATACGTCATGCCTTTTCCGGTGCTTAGCCCTCCTCGCAGCAATCAAGTACTGAAAACATACGAGACTCACTGTTTTCCACCAGGTTTGTGGATTACTTTTTCTCTTTTTTGCAGCGCGAACTTGCTGGGCAGAAGAAGAGCGCGTTGCATGACATCGATCCTGTTACATAGTTAATTGCAATTTTGCCGGTTACGTAGATAATTGCACTTTTGCCGATAGGTTTCACTACGAGTGAACTGCAGCAGCGCGATCGCGCTCTTTTTTTCCATTTAATGATGCAAGGAAAGTCCGGTTGGAATTTTTCAACTACTAATAGCTCTAACTCGGAGAAATGCGAGACCCGTTGCATTGCAAATACTTGTTTAATAAAAGATTTTGTAGCTGCTGCTGGCGGAGGGCCGGGGACTGACGCTCCTCATCTCTAGTGGCAGAGCCGCGCCTGCCTGATTTTTTTTGAGCTAGACTCTATTCATAACAAGAAGCTCCACCATTAACTTTCCTCACATTGGTTTTTGAGGTGTGGTCATGTTTTTCCGGGTTTTGAGTAATTCGGCCATAGCGTTTGCTATGATTCTTTCTAGTCCATGTTGGTCGGTCATGTCCTCTCATATGCAGTATGTGTTTTGTATCTATTGTGGGATGCCTGTAACTGAGGGTCTACTTTTCAAGAAGATAGTAACCCTGCTTAAAGTGAGAGATGAGAACAGGGTTTTCCTGGCGCAGAGCACAGCCTGCGTCTTTTTTATGCCTCTGCAGTGCGTAAAGGCCGATTATTTAACCCCATATTTCTTTGAGTTAGTGCATTCTTTAACAGCAAAGTTCAGAAAAAGGAAAAAGGAAACCTTGATCGCTGTTTCCGAGCTGTATGGTCTGAAAAATATGTCACTAAGTTAGAGAAATATCGGGTAAACAGAATTCACTTTAAAACCAGCAGGCGCATAAAACCGGCGCTCCTGCAATGTGCGAGCAATGCCGGTCCTGATATGGCCTCCGTTTCCTAAAGCTAATGAAAAAGTGGTTTCTAGAGTAATTCACACACAGGCATTATTCTTCTACTACAAATGACTTTGCAAATCCATTATGCCGTCATTTTTCAGCACAGAATTTCTCGTTTGCCTTGAACAGATGTTTTGCTTTCTTTCAGCCCACGCATGTGCCCAGATCAAAGGACTGAACTAAACTAATGTTGCTTTGAAGGCAGTGATAGCAAGTCATTTTGCAGATCCAAGTTTCAAAGAGGACAGCATTTAAACCATTTCCAATTAATAAGAAAGACTGCATAATGAAGACCTGTAAAATAAATTACTCAGCAGCACTGTTTTACTGCAGCTCATACGTAATTTGTGTTTTGAAGCTAATGGCCTTATGTATGAAAATGTACTTTGCAAATAGTAGGTGCAAACTTTACATTAAATGTAGGCTCGGAATACTTAAGTGTTATTAAAGGTGGTTCCGCAATTCATTTGGTTATGTTGGTGAGTGTTTATGTATATTTTAAGAGTATATGTTAGCTGTGTATGGGTAATTCCACATCGGTATTTACAAAAGTTGCCAGATGGGAGCTAATGGTGCTTACTTAAATCTACATGGACAAGAGTAGTGAACAGGGTGGGAGATAAAAGGAATGGAGGAGTGGAATGAACCTCAATTTAGGGGAGCTGTAGTTTATTGGGTTAGGCAGGAGCCATTGTCATAATAATCACTGTATTTTGAATGAACATGTCTTGTATTGCTATATGAAACGTTCACAAGAAAGAATTACAAAAACAGTAGGCTCTGCAATAGTTTGTTCAAACCGCTGTAATCTTGCCCAATATCGATCATTTTAAGTTACATTGATACGCAAAAGACCTGAGATTATGCCAATATGCCAAAACACGTAATGGAGATTTTGTTCAGTTATAAATCCTATCACTGGGGCACAGGAGCAACCAGACGCGGCTTGCTATGCGCTCAAGAGGCCGGGCGGGTGCGCCACGCGGGGTTGGGTTAAAATGTGATTTTAAAAAATGTACTCACTCTGACGCCATGCCGCTCCTCTTTCTCCTGCTCCCAGCCTGCGGTCAATCCTGATGCTGCTCAGAGCAGTTTCTCAAAGGAATTTGTGAAAATTATGCCTAAGTCACATCACAAAATGTTCAGTGCAGGAGGTTACGGAACAGCCTGCCACATGAATATTAATTATGCAGGCCACTATTTGTTACCTCGTGTGATTTACCTCAATCATAGATATAGTGGCCTCTCGGGAACAGCACTTCTATGCTAGTATGTGCAAATGAGAGACATTTTTTTTTAAAGCAATACAGGTTCCACAAAGGAACTGAAACTGTGCAAAAAATGATATCCATTTTGGAAGTCATCAGGGGGAGCATGGGGAGGTTTATTTGTCCACTGATTACTCTTCCGCCACACCAAAGGTCAGTGATAAACTGGCGAAAACAAAACCTCCACCGTCACGCCAACAGAAACACGCCCATACTATCACGAACCACGAATCCACGCGGCGGTCTTTCAACCGCGGTATTCCATTGGCGGTACACACCGCCGCGCTCAAAATACACACACATCTCCAAAACACCGCCACATTGGACAATTCGAAATACACACACCACTCCCACACAATCAATACTATATAAAACACACACCCACATCACCCACAAACCCCTACGACCAAAAATTTAGACGAAGGCCAGAGAGACAGTACAGCACAGACAACCCCACCATACAGAGACACACAACACCATCACCCACACTATTTCCACGCACAAAACACCAAACACCACTACATATCACCACACTTATCACCACATACACCACCCCACACATCACCTACACCACCCCATGGCACGGCAAAGACACCCCAGGTTCTCAGAGGAGGAGCTCAGGGTCATGGTGGAGGAAATCGTACGGGTAGAGCCACAGCTATTTGGATCACAGGTGCAGCACATCTCCATAGCTAGGAAGATGGAGCTATGGCGAAGAATTGTCGACAGGGTCAACGTAGTGGGACAGCACCTAAGAAATCGGGACGACATCAGGAAGAGGTGGAACGACCTTCGGGGAAAGGTGCGTTCCGTGGTCTCCAGGCACAACATCGCGGTACAGCGGACTGGCGGCGGACCCCCACCTCCTCCCCCACAACTAACAACGTGGGGGGAGCAGGTCTTGACTATTATGCATCCTGAGGGCCTCGCAGGAGTCGGTGGAGGAATGGACTCTGGTAAGTCAAATCTTAACTATCATATCCCCCACCCTACCTGCATGCTATCACAGACCCCCACCATCACCCCCTCCCCCATCACTCCAACTCCTCACATATGTACTAATAACGCAAACCACCCATCCCAACACCAAGCCCTGCATGACACAACAAAGCATGGAGACCCATCACTAAAGCATGCCCACTGCACATACCCATAACACCCCCCTCAACCATCATCACACAAGCCCACACATAGGAATGCTAGCACTGGGGTACACGGTCACCCACCCATTGCACACCATGAAACACAGCAATGCAATAATCATGCCTTTACACCCCTGCAGGACCACTACCCAACGTCACAAGACAGGAGGGTCCAGACATCTCTACCCCACCCACAGAAGAGGCCCACAGTGAGGACAGCAGCTCTGTCCAACTGGATCCAGATGACCAGCCCGGACCATTGTGGGCCTCGGGACAGTCGGTTCCCCACACCCAGTCACAGGTCACCACAGACCTTCCACCCTCTGGTAACACCAGCACAGCACCCACCCAGCGGGCCCATACCTCCGTACCCAGGACACGTCAATCAGCTGTGTGTCCACCACTACAGGGAACCCAGGATAACCCACCACCCCAACAACAACAGGGACCTGGGGGCAGTGGAAGTGGGCACATGGTCCAGGGGACGGAGGCCCAGGAACACAGGGGGACTGGGAGGGTTGCTGTGCGACAGGGGGAGGACAGGCCTAGGGAACCCACTCTCCACGAGGCCCTCTCCTCCATCATGGGAGCATACCACCACTCCCAGGAGACAATGGCAACGGTACTGGCCAACTTTCAGGAGACCCAGTGCCTGCAGGAGGAACAGTATTTGGGGTTCAGGGAGGAACTCAGAACCATCAGCACCGCCCTGGGTACCATCGTAGGGGTGCTGAAGGAGATACTTAACACCAGGAGGGACACTGTGGCACTCCAAGGGGCCCCTGACACTAGCATGGACGAAGAACTGCCCACCACCTCCGCCGGCGCTAGTGGACAGGAGGCCCCGCCACAGGACCACCACA
The DNA here is from genome assembly GCF_031143425.1 of Pleurodeles waltl. Lineage (NCBI taxonomy): Eukaryota > Metazoa > Chordata > Amphibia > Caudata > Salamandridae > Pleurodeles > Pleurodeles waltl. The sequence continues at coordinate 163,967,981 of NC_090446.1, read as the reverse complement.
CCAGCACCCCACCCCCTGCAGATGGAGAACCACCCCGCAAGCGGTCCCTGAGATCCAGGAACAGGACAGAGCACGATGGCAAGACCCCCGCCAAGAAATGAGACCACCCTGATTGTCATCCCACTGTCCCACTTTGTAACCCTGTCCATATTGGAACTGACCCAGCTCCAATTCCTATTCCCATATGGGCAGTGCACCTGTGAGACTAATAGACTGGACTCTGCCATGGACATTCCTCCGCCATCACCCCTCACCATTTTACCCCCCCTCCAATATTTAGCACTTCAATAAACACCCTTGAAGCACAAAACAATCTAGAGTCAGTCTGTGATTTTGAAAATGTGTATTAGAAATGACAGTGACAAAATCCGTTCTCAAATGTAATGGCAACATACCTATGTCACACATCTCAAGTCCATGAGGAATGTAAGCAGATGAAACACGTTGGTAACCACACCTGTGAAACTGTAATGGAAATGTACAACTCAGTTACCATATACTGATTGAAATCGACAGACAGGAGAGAGGTAGAAGTGTGAAAGTACTTGTAGTAGGCAGGAATGTGTTCTCACCTGTGTGTCACTGGAAATATTGCTGGATAACTGAGTCCCTGTTGTCAATGTCTTCTTCCTCTGCTTCCTCCTCATTACTGTCCACAGGCTCCACAGCTGCCACAACACTGTCATCTGGACCATCCTCCTGCAGAAAAGGCACCTGTCGTCGCAAAGCCAGATTGTATAGCATACAGCAGGCCACGATGATCTGGCACACCTTCCTTGGTGAGTAGAATAGGGAACCACCTGTCATATGGAGGCACCTGAACCTGGCCTTCAGTAGGCCGAAGGTGCGTTCGATCACCCTCCTAGTCCGCCCATGGGCCTCGTTGTAGCATTCCTCTGCCCTGGTCCTGGGATTCCTCACTGGGGTCAGTAGCCATGACAGGTTGGGGTAACCAGAGTCCCCTAATAGCCACACCCGGTGCCTCTGGAGTTGACCCATCACATAAGGGATGCTGCTATTCCGCAGGATGTAGGCGTCATGCACAGAGCCAGGGAACATAGCATTTACCTGGGAGATGTACTGCTCTGCCAAACATACCATCTGTACATTCATCGAATGATAACTCTTCCGGTTCCTGTTCACCTGTTCACTCCTGTGGGGGGGGGAACCAGAGCTACATGGGTCCCATCAATGGCACCTATGATGTTGGGGATATGTCCAAGGGCATAGAATTCACCTTTAACTGTAGCCAAATCCTCCACCTAGGGGAAAACGATGTAGCTCCGCATGTGTTTCAGAAGGGCAGACAACACTCTGGACAACACGTTGGAAAACATAGGCTGGGACATCCCAGATGCCATGGCCACTGTAGTTTGAAATGACCCACTTGCAAGGAAATGGAGCACTGATAGCACCTGCACTTGAGGGGGGATCCCTGTGGGATGGCGGATTGCTGACATCAGGTCTGGCTCCAACTGGGTACACAGTTCCTGGATTGTGGCACGGTCAAACCTGTAGGTGATGATCAAATGTCGCTCCTCCATTGTCAACAGGTCCACCAGCGGTAGGTACACCGGAGGATTCCGCCATCTCCTCACATGTCCCAGCGGACGGTGCCTATGAAGGACAACAGCGAGCACAGAGTCAAACAACTCAGAGGTATGTACCCACAGTCTACACAGAACACGAAACATAATCCAAAAAGTTGCCTGTATGTGTGTTGAGTCTAGGCCTAGGTATGTGTGACGCAGTTGAAAATGAAGCCATGTGGGCCCCTGAAATGGCGGCTGCCTGACCTCTAAACTGGGACAATGGGATGTGAGGTAACTGCGCTGGCGTTGTACACCGTCGCGGTAGGCGGCCGAAGACCGCGGCGCAATGCTGCATTGGTTAACATTGGACCCTATGGGTCCCAGGAGCCAATGACGAAGTGCGCCAGCGGTGATGATACACACCGCCGCGGACGTCACCGCCGCAGACGTGACCGCCATTTTCTATCTGTTTAATCACTCGATACCTGATCTTCGACAGGAGAGGACCTACACTGCAAGTGCTGCTGTGACCTCGGTCTGGAAGAGACAATGGCTCTTGCGTCTGGGGAAAGTGCCCCTGCCTTCACTGCACAAGAGTTGGACAAGCTCGTGGACGGGGTCCTCCCCCAGTACACGCTACTCTACGGTCCTCCAGACTAACAGGTAAGTACACAGGGAGCACGTTGTATGGGATATGCCTGAGTGGAGAGGGCTGTTTGTAAGAAGGAAGGGGCCACAGTTCTGCGTGCATGAAGGACTGTGAATGCATGTGCCACATGGCAAGGCTAGGGATGTGGGCCACTCACTTCGACGGTGCAGTTGCTAATGTCTTCATTTCTTCCCCTGTACATTTCATGTAGGTCAGCACCCACCAGAAGAAGGCTATTTGGCGTGCCATCGCCAAGGATGTCCGGACCCTGGGGGTCCACCACAGACGGAGCACCCACTGCCGTAAAAGATGTGAGGACATTCGCCGCTGGAGCAAGAAGACGGCGGAGCCTCAGCTGGGGATGGCCTCCCAATGTGGGAGGGGTGCCCGTCGCACCATGACCCCCCTGATGTTCCGGATCCTGGTGGTGGCCTACCCTGTGTTGGATGGGCGCTTGAGGGCATCACAGCAGACACAAGGGGGTGAGTACAACATCATTCTGCGGACTTTGCGCGCAGTGAAGGTGTCTGGGTGTGGGAGGAAGGCTGTGGGTTCCCCTAGGCCAGGGCGAGTTCCGTAGGCTAGGCCCCTCCGTAATGCAGACCATGTGGCACTCCACCCCACCTCTGTAGAGTGCCAAGTACAGGTATACATGCCCCTGTGTCATCTATGTGTGCAGATGTCCACCATAGCCATGTAGGCCATATCCCAGGAACTGTATCTGTAGAGCCCAACAGCGCGGCGTAGTGCAGGGGGCTGCTGTATCTGTATTGTCGGCCAACGGTAGCGGTAAGCCATGAACTCAAACTGTCTTTCTTCTGTCGCCCCCCCTTTTTGTGGTCTCCCTGTTCTTGTGTGCATTAGCATCATCAGGCGGAGGTACAGTGGCACCGGAGCACGAGGGAGCTGCATCCCACATGGCCATGGAGGGCCACACCACGGACTCTGAATACACCAGTGGGACGGAGGGCGAGGGGAGCTTCATGGCGGTCACAGGATCTGCAACCAGCGAAACAGAGTCATCCTCCGATGGGAGCTCCCTTGTGGTGGCGGCAAAATCTGTGCCCCCACTTCTACAGGTACAGCCGCCACCCCCCCTACCTGCACCGCCCTCCCAGCAACCCCTCAGCCTTCGCCCCGTGCCCGCTCACCCAGGAGGGTGGACATCACCTTCGCCCCAGGCACCTCAGCCCCTGCCCCTGTCACCTCTGCTGCCCTCAGTGAGGAGGCCATTGACCTCCTCAGGTCACTCACTGTTGGGCAGTCTACCATTTTGAATGCCATCCAGTGTGTAGAAAGGGAATTGCAACACACAAATGCATTCCTGGAGGGCATTCATTCTGGTCAGGCTGCCCTTCATCGAACCCTGCAAACTCTGGCCTCAGCACTGATGGCAGCCATTGTCCCTGTCTCTAGCCTCCCCCCTCCAACCTCCTCCACCCAGACCCAAACCCCTGTACCACAGCCTATCCCAAGCACACCATCAGACCAGCATGCACACACGTCAACACACAAGGGAAGCTCAGGCAAACATAAGCACCACACATCCCACAGGCACTCATGCAAGCATAACACACATACAGACACAGCAACATCCACTGCCTCCAATGTGTCCCCCTCCTCGTCGTCTCGCTCCTCCCTCCCAGTCTCGTCTACACTCTCACCTGCATGCACTACCACTACAGCCACTAGGTCCCACACGTGCACTCACCACCCCCACTACCATTTACACGTCCCCTGTGTCCTCTCCCAGTGTGTCTGTGAGGCCCCCTCCCAAAGTACACAAACTCAGGCACACACCCACCCAACATGCATCCACCTCACGACAGCGCATGCACCTGCACCCAAAGCCACAAAAGTTACACCTCCTACAACCACCTCCTCTTCCTCCACACCTAGACCCCCTCCAGCTACCCGTCCCATGTTCCTAAGAATCTTTTCCTGACCAAGTTTGACCTCTTTCCCACCCCCACCTCCAATTCATAGGTCATGTACTAGCACCTCAGCCAAAAAATCTCCGGGACCAGTGGTGCCTGTTGTTAGAGGTATGTGGAGTGCACCGGGCACCAGGGCAGCCAGTGTGACACGGAGCCACAACACAGCCAGTCCCCCCCCTGTGAAGCACCAGAAGTTGGACAGTGCCCGGCGGGAGTGGGGGAAGACTCCAGCCAGCAAAGCCACTCACAAGGGTCCCGGGGCGAGTGTCCACTCAGCTGTGACTCCTCCCAAGGTGGGGAAGGGGCTGAAGAAATCACCAAAGTCTGGGCGGAGCAGCACAGTGGAGAAGACTGCCATCATCCCTGCTGCCCAGGAGGCCACCGCCAGCCCAATCGTCACTGGCAAGGAGGCCACCGCCAGAGTCAGTGCCCAGGAGGGCAGCCCCATCGTCAGTGGCTAGGAGGCCACCGCCAGCCACAGCCCAGCTGCCCAGGAGGGCCCCGGCAGCCACAGCCCAGCTGCCCAATGAAAGATCACCAGCCCGAGCCCAGCTGGGAAATGAAGGACCGCCATGGCAAGCACCGCTGAACAATTCAGAAACGGCAAACTCAAGCACCGCTGAACAGGGCAAAGACCGCCATGGCAAGCACCGCTGAACAGGGCATAGACTGCCATCGCAAGCCCCGCAGAACAGGGCAAGCACCGCTGAGCAGGGCAAGGACTGCCAACTCAAGCACCGCTAGCCCATGAGTGGCAGGGGCAGTGACGCAACTGGGACCGTCATGGGGAGAGTGATGCACTCTGGGCACCAGTCCCCCTCCAGTACCAGTGGAGACATGCATCCACTCCGTCTGTCCTTCACAGGATGAAGCACTTTGGGCACAGTGCCCCTCCAGAACCAGTGGAGACATGCATCCACTACCTCTGTCCTTAACAGGATAAAGCACTCTGGGCACCAGTCCCCCTCCAGAACCAGTGGAGACTGTTATCCACTTGAGAGACTGTGGCTTTGCACTCCCCAGGATGGTACAGTGGGCAAACAACCCACTGTAGAGACTTGAGAGACTGTGGCTTTGCACTCCCCAGGATGGTACACTGGGCAACCCACCCACTGTAGAGACTTGAGAGACTGTGGCTTTGCACTCCCCAGGATGGTACAGTGGGCAACCCACCCACTGTAGAGACTTGAGAGGCTGTGGCTTTGCACTCCCCAGGATGGTACAGTGGGCAACCCACCCACTGTAGAGACTTGAGAGACTGTGGCTTTGCACTCCCCAGGATACATTAATGGGCATGGAGCCCCATCGTGGATCTGGTGTAGTGCACTCATCTGGCTGAGGTGCCCCCCCTTCACTTCCCCCTGAGGTGCCTGTTGTATTTCTATCTGATGCCCCGGCAGTGTTCTCTCTGTTTTGATCAGGTATCTGATGTGGGCCTCGCCCATGCATTTTGGGCCCAGTGGTCCACGGACAATGAATGGTGCATTACCTGCACTACTAATCGTGATGTATATTTTGTTGAATGTGTATATATATCTGTATATATTTGGTTACTGTATTTTGGTATATTACAATGGTTGAACTCATTTCCTTTTGTCTTTGCATTCTTCCGGGGGGTTTGGGGGTTGTTGCTGTAATGTTTGGATATGCATTGGTGTGTGTGTTGTAGTGGGTGAGGGTCGGGGTGGGAGTGGGGGTGTTGCGTGTGTGTGTCCCTGACTTTTGCCTCCCCCTCTTCTATGTCGTAGGTGCAGTACTCACCGTTGTCTTCGCCGGCGGCGTTGATAATGGTCGTATAGGAGCAGGAAGACAATCGCAGGGAGAATTTAGAGTTCCGGTTCCATGGTGTCCCCGTTCCTCGTGGAGTGTGTAGAGGTGAGCGTTTTCCCTTTGACATGGCTGTTTCCGCCGTGTTTTTATCTGCGGTGAATCCGCCCCGGAAAGGGTGACGGATTGGTAGGTTGTGATACTGTGGGCGGTACATTGTCTCCCGCCTGTCTGTTGGCGGTGACCGCCGCGCTGTTTGTCTATACCGCCGTGGCGGTCGGAGTGTTAAAGTGGCTGTCTTTGTTGGCGGTTTCCGCCACGGTCATAATTCCCATTTTCTTACCACCGGACTGTTGGCGGTCTTACCGCCGCTTTAACACCGTCCGCCAGGGTTGTAATGACCCCCTATATGTTGATACATACCTTTAAGAAAATGTGTTATTAGTTTGGGAGGATGTGAGTCCTTCCCAAGTAATAAGTCCAAAATCTTGCCAACACACACGCTCAGCAAATAAACTTGGAATCGGACCCCTGGTAGCCATGGCACAAAAAACAATGCAAAAACGAATGCAAAAGTGTATTGTTGGAAAATGGGTTATTGGTAGGGGCAGGTAGGTACCTACACCTAGCAACAAGCCACTAACCTCCACCTAGGTACAGTTAGGTCTCAGTAAATTAATCCCAGCTCAACCCTTGGTAGCTTGGCAACGAGCGTCAAGGCTTAACTTAGGAGACAGTGTGTAAAGCATTCAAATATCACAAAACAGTAATTAAATAAAACACAGGAAACAGTTTAAAAATCCAAAACCAATTTATAAAAATAGTTTATATTTTTATCTTTAAAATGACACAAAAACGAATAAAATTGGTTCAGGGGAAACGGAGATATGAATTTTTAAAGTATTATTATTTTTCTAGCGCTTAGAAACAAAAAGCGCCAATCGGGTCATCTGGTTGCACCAGGACCGGGACAAAGTCAAAGTTTCAGGCCCACCGCGATGGAGCCCTGCTCGGCTACAAGTCGCGGGAGGCCTCGGTTAAAAAGTTACCTTCTGACTTAGTCTTTATTTTGAAGTTTTTCTTCACCGGGACGAACCTGCCAGTTGAATCCGACCTCCTGGAGCCCTTGTCCGGATACGCGATGTGGGTTTCCTCAGTGGTGATTTCTACCTTCGGACTTAGTCGTTTTTTCGAGATGAAAATCCTTCGACCGGGGTAAACCTGGATCTTGATCCGACGTCCGTGGAGCCCTTCTCGGATACGATGGCTGGGAGGTCCCGGTCAACTTTTTACGTTCGGACTTAGTCTCTTTTTCGGATGTTTTTCTTTACCGGGACGAACCACGAAGTCAGGCCGGGTCGCGGTTGAGGCAAGCCGGCTAGAATTTCCGCGGCGGGTCGGTCCCTCTCTGGAGCTTTTTTACAAAAATTCTCAAATCTTTTCCAAACTTCTGGGGCTTCACCCAGATGTTCTTTTAAGGTTCTTTTGGGGTCCACAGCTCACCCCAAGGGTCCAGAAGTTCTGTGATGATCCTTGGTAGGTGCGGACTTCAACTCCCAGAATGCACCTGGCGCAAACTCCTTTTTGGCCACTGGGCAGTGGTCAACTGGTCTCTTTTTTTAGGAGTTGGTGCAGGGGACTCTGGATAGCAATTTTTCACCTGTAGCAAACAGGGAGTCCCTCCTTGAACCAGTTGAAGCCAGGCAAAGTCCTTCATGTGGTGAAGCCCAAGTGTGCAGCTGGTGCAGTCCTTCTGAGTGCAGGGTCCAGGTGCAGGCCAGGGGTCCAGCAGGGCAGTCCTTCTTCTCCTTAAGTTCCTTCTTCTTGAAAGTTGGCGGGGATCTGAGGTGTGGGGGCAAGTCTGCCAGTTTTATCCTTGCTCCTGGGTGAAAAGCAGGGCCGTCCTGGTCCTCCAATCAGGTACAGGGTCGTCCCCCTGTGATAACCACTTCCTGGGAAGTGTGGCAAAAATCCATCCCAAAAGGCAACAGTCTCTAAAAATCCAACATGGCTGAATCTGATTTTTGGAGGTTACATCTGGCTGAGCCCACCCACTGGTGTGGCTAAAAATCATAAACACACCCCTCTCCTGCCCTCTCCTAATCTAATCAAGGGGGCACCTAGTTGCCTGGGGTTGCAGGATGTGGGGGTGTTGCTGGGTGCTCCAGATGTCCTTCTCTGCCTTTGAAGACCAGTTTGGCAGCCCTCCCCCTTCCTGCCTCACCATCTGCTGAGGGGAGATTCTCTCCCCCAAGCACATTCCTTTGTGTGAAGCCAGGCCACTTCACACCTCATCAAGGCAGCCTGGCAGAAGCTGCTGCGGGCTGGCCAATCAGAGCACAGCAACAAAAACAATGCAGAGCTGAAATTGGCAACTTTTTAGGTAAAGTCTAAACTTTTTACCTGAACAAGTTATATTAAATCCAACAACTGGAAGTTGTGGGATTTATTACAACAATTAATTTGATACCAAATTCTTGGTATGTAACATTTAAGGAGACTTTAAAATTTAAAATAAAGTCTGCCCATTCTAGCCTATGAAGGCCATTTACTTCAATGAGGGAAAAACAAATTTGGCTGTTTTTACCTCACCAGGACTTATAAATCTATTTTTATAAAGTCCCCGCTTATAGTTACATGGCACCCAGCCCTAGGGGCACATAGGGCACACCTTAGGGGTGACTTATATGTAAAAATAAGGTAGTTTAAGACTTTGGAAGTACCTTTAATTCCAAAGTCGAATTTGCATATAACTTTAATTTAAAAGCAGCCAGCAAGGCAGGCTTGCTTTTAAAATGACACTGGGCACCTCAGCAGTGCACCTAGGTGTGCACCACCTATGCTATGGTCCCTAAACCTACATGCCCTACCATATACTAGGGACTTATAGGTAGGTTAACTTAGCCAATTATAATTAGCCTAATTTGCATATCCATTTTACACAGAGCACTGGCCCTGGGACTGGTAAGCAGTACCCAGGGCACAGCCAAGAGTCAGTAACCACCAGTACCTATCCAAAAAGTGTGGGGGTGATCAGGCAAAAAAAGGAGGACTTTCCTACACTGCCCCCCCCAGATGAAAGGTGATGGGTACTAACCTACACCCTGGTAGTCCTCATCAGCTAAGTGGAAAAACCTGGAAAGGCCATCTGCATTGGCATGAGCAGTCCCAGGCCTGTGCTCCACTGTGAAGTCCATCCCCTGTAGGGAAATGGACCACCTTAACAGTTTTGGGTTCTCCCCCCTCATCTGCATCAACCACCTGAGAGGTCTGTGGTCAGTTTGTACACGAAAGTGAGTGCCAAACAAGTAAGGCCTCAACTTCTTCAGGGACCAGACCACAGCAAAGTCCTCCCTCTCAATGGCACTCCATTGTTTCTCTCTGGGGAGTAGTCGCCTGCTGATGAAGGCAACTGGGTGATCATGGCCCTCTTCATTAACTTGTGCTAACACTGCCCCAATCCCTTCCTCTGAAGCATCTGTTTGCAGTACAAACTCCTTGCTATAGTCAGGGGCCAGTAACACTGGTGCTGAACACATAGCCTGTTTTAGGGTGTCAAAAGCTTTCTGACACTCTGGGGTCCAAATGACCTTCTTGGGCTGTTTCTTGGAGGTAAGCTCAGTCAGAGGGGCCACTATGGTCCCAAATTTCTGAACAAACCTCCTGTAGTACCCAGTCAGGCCAAGAAAGGCCCTGACCTGAGTCTGGGTTTTTGGAGCCTCCCAATCCAGAATAGTCTGGATCTTGGGCTGGAGAGGTTGTACATGGCCTCCACCAACAAGGTGGCCCAGGTACACCACAGAGCTTTGCCCTATCTGGCACTTGCTTGCCTTGATAGTCAGGCCTGCTTGAAGCAGGGCCTGAAGCACTTCCTTCAGGTGGACCAGGTGGTCCTTCCAGGTGGAACTAAATACAGCTACATCATCCAGATAAGCTGCACTGAAAGATTCCAACCCAGATAGGACTCTGTTCACCAACCGTTGGAAGGTGGCAGGAGCATTTTTCATGCCAAAGGGCATCACCTTGAACTGAAAGTGGCCCTCTGGTGTGGAAAATGCTGACCTCTCCTTAGCTCTTGGACTTAAGGCAATCTGCCAATATCCTGAGGTCAGATCAAATGTGCTCAGGAATTTGGCAGCCCCCAACCTGTCAATGAGCTCATCAGCTCTAGGTATGGGGTGAGCATCAGTCCTAGTGACTGCGTTTAGACCTCTGTAGTCCACACAGAATCTCAATTCTTTCTTCCCACCTTGGGGATTAGCTTTGGGCACCAGTACCACTGGACTGGACCAAGGACTATCAGAGGGCTCAATTACCTTGAGGTCCAACATCTTAGCCACTTCAGCTTTGATGTTGGCTTTGACCTGGTCAGACAGCCTGTACAGCTTGTTCTTGACAGGCAAGCTGTCACCAGTGTCAACATCATGGACACACCAATTGGTGAGTCCTGGGGTCAGGGAGAACAGACTAGCAAACTGTCCCAAAACTTGCTTACAGTCTTTTTGTTGCTGGTCTGTCAATTTGGGAGAGAGTACCACTCCCTCCACTGACCCATCTTTTGCCTTTGAGGACAGGAGGTCTGGCAGAGGTTCACCCTCCTCCTCCTTCCCTTCATCAGTGACCATTAGCATGGTCATGTCTGACCTGTCCTGGTGGGGTTTCATCCTGTTTACATGCAGGATCCTGTGAGGATTCCTGGGGGTGCCAAGGTCCACCAAGTAGGTGACCTCACCTTTTTTCTCCAGAATTGGATAGGGCCCATTCCATTTGGCCTGAAGTGCCCTAGGAGCCATAGGCTCCAAAACCCACACCAGCTGTCCTGGGTGATACTCAGGCATGGTAGCCTTTTGATCATGCCAGAGCTTCATGAGCTCCTGGCTGGCTTCCAGGTTTCTGCTTGCCTTCTTCATATACTCAGCCATGCGTGACCGCAGGCCTAGCACATAATCTAGCACATTCTCCTTGGATTCTTTGAGAGGCTTTTCCCAAGACTCTCTCACCAAGCACAATGGGCCTCTTACAGGGTGCCCAAACAGTAACTCAAAGGGGCTGAATCCAACCCCCTTCTGTGGCACCTCTCTGTAGGCAAACAGCAGGCAAGGGAGGAGGACATCCCATCTCCTCCTGAGTTTGTCAGACAAACCCATGATCATGCCCTTCAGGGTCTTATTAAATCTTTCCACCAGACCATTGGTCTGTGGGTGGTAGGGGGTGGTGAACTTATAAGTAACACCACACTCATCCCACATGGCTTTCAGATAGGCTGACATAAAGTTTGTGCCCTTATCTGAGACCACCTCCTTTGGGAATCCCACTCTGGTGAACACACCAAGTAGGGCCCTAGCCACTGTGGGAGCAGTGACTGTCCGGAGGGGTATTGCCTCAGGGTACCTGGTGGCATGGTCCACTACCACCACAATGTACCTGTTACCTGAAGCAGTTGGTGGGTCTAGGGGACCAACAATGTCAATCCCCACCCGCTCAAAGGGAGTCCCAACCACTGGCAGTGGTATCAGGGGAGCCTTTGGTTTGCCTCCTGTCTTGCCACTGGCTTGACAGGTGACACAGGAGCTGCAAAACTCCCTGACTTTTTCTGACATTTGGGGCCAATAAAAATGGTTGACCAGCCTGTTCCAGGTCTTGGTCTGTCCCAAATGTCCAGCTAAGGGGATATCATGGCTTAAGGTAAGGAGGAATTCTCTATACTTCTGGGGGACCACTACTCTCCTAGTAGCCCCTGGTTTGAGGGCCCTTGCCTCAGTGTAGAGAACTCCATCCTCCCAGTAAACCTTGTGGGACCCACTGGTATCCCCTTGTTCTTGCCTGGCAGCAGTCTGCCTCAGGCCCTCAAGAGTGGGACACTCTCTTTGTCCCTGGCACAAATCTTCTCTGGTGGGCTCACCTGCCCCTTGCAGTTCTGCCAAATCAGGCATAGTTTGCAGGGGAAGTGTCCCTCCCTCAGAGTTCAGATCCTCCCCCTCAGGGTTGGATTCTTCCTGACCCTCTGTACTTGTTGGGGCTGGCAATCCAGACCCAGTGCCCTTTCTCTTTTTCTTGGAGGCTTGGCCCTTTGTTCCAGGGTCCAAGTGTCCAGCATTTCCCTGTTGTGCTGCCTGTGAATTGGTCACAGCACACACCCATTCAGGGAGGTCCAGCATCTGTGCATGGACCCTTCTCTCCACTTCTGACCATTCAGATGCTTCAAGATCATTTCCCAGCAGACACTCTACTGGGAGGGCAGGAGCTACAGCTACCTTCTTAGAGCCAGTCACACCTCCCCATTCCAGACTCACCATAGCCATGGGATGGAGTTTGGTTCTGCTATCTGCATAAGTCACCTGGTGGAAGACACCAGGTAAGACCTGCCCTGGAGAAACCAGCTTTTCTGTGACCATTGTCACACTGGCTCCTGCATCTCTCAGAGCTTCCACTTCAGTCCCATTGACTTTAGGCCTCTACCTATACCTCTCCATGATGGGAGGTAAGGTGGCCATAGTTGCAATGTCCACCCCACCCACGGATACTAAGGTGACCTCAGTGTACCCTGATTCCACCCCTGGGCCAACTTCCACCCCCAACCCTACACTAGCAATCCCCTGGGATTGCCCACCAGTGGGGGGCTTCTTGGAGCAGATAGCATCTCCTCTTTTATGTTCAGGTTGGTGACAATCAAAACACTTGCCGGCCTTAGCAAGCTCCTGAAACCTTCCTGCTTTAGCAGGGTCATAATTCTTTCCCTGATACCCTTTCCCTTTAAAAGTGAATTGGCTCGGGGCTCCCCCTCCCTGAGAAGTTTTTGGGGACTCTTGTGAGGACTCTTTGGGCTTTTTATCATCTTTCCCCTGGTTTTTCCCCTGAGAAGAACCATGTCCTCCTTTTTTCTGATCACCCCCTGGGGGTTTCTGGTTAACCCTAGTTCTTAACCAGTCATCTGCTGCCTCCCCCAGCTCTCTGGGGTTGGTCAACCTAGAGTCAACTAGATACTGGCAGAGCTTCTCTTGGACACAATTAGTTAGAAGGTGCTCCCTCATAATCAAATTGTACAGCCCCTCAAAGGTACTTACCCTGTTGCCCTGTATCCAGCCCTCCAGTGCCTTTACTGAAATGTCCACAAAGTCCACCCAGGACTGGGTGCTTGTCTTTTGGGTGTCCCTAAACTTGAGCCTATACTGCTCTGGGGTCAGACCAAACTTTTTAGTCAAGCAACTCTTCATACTGGGGTATGAGTCTGCATCCTCCCCACTCATGGTTAGGAGCCTATCCCTCCCAGAGTTGGGAACCAACTCCCAAAGAAGTGAACCCCAGTACTGAGGCTTGACTTTCCTCATCTGGAGGGCCCTCTCAAAGGCCCCCAGCCACTTATCTATGTCATCCCCTTCTACATAGGCAGGAACCACCCCTTTGGGTAATCTGGGGGAAAAACCCCCACCCAGGGACACCTCAGCCTCTTTATCGCTGCCACCATCTCTTTTCTCTTTGCTTGCCCACTTTTTCTTTTCTAGGGCCAGCTTCTCTGCTTCCAAAGCTATGTATGCTAGCTGGGCCTCCAGCTCTCTTTCTCTGATGGATGGGTTCTCTCCTACTGAAGGGACCCCCTTCCTACCACTAGCTTTGGGTCTGCCCCTAGTGACTGTATCTACTGAGGACCGTTCTTCCTCTTCCTCACTTAGGCTCAGATGCCTTCCCTGAGTGGTTAGAGTTAGCATCTTCCCCTTTTTCTTCCTCCTCTGGAGCTTCCTCTGTCTCTACCTCTTGGGCCTCAGCCCATGCTGTCAGGGATTTAATCAGGATTTGCTTCCTGAGATCAGTGGTTGCATCAACCCTCTCTCAATACACAACCCCCTAAGCTGGACCACTGTCAGTGTGGGTAGGCTAGCCAGATCAAGCTCCATGGTTCCCTAGTTTTGTGTCAACAAAAACTTTTTGCAAAAATTGGAAACAAGAATTTAGAAAAATTACAAAAATTCAATAATTGAAATTAATCCAAATTAATAAAAAATAAAAAAAAAGTTAAAATTAAAAATTAAAAAATTTTTTTTTTTGCACTAAGACAATTTAAAGGATTTTTAATTTGTTTTACTTAAACTGTAACGTGATACTGAACACAAGTACAGGATCCCACCGCTGCCACCAAAAATGTTGGAAAATGGGTTATTGGTAGGGGCAGGTAGGTACCTACACCTAGCAACAAGCCACTAACCTCCACCTAGGTACAGTTAGGTCTCAGTAAATTAATCCCAGCTCAACCCTTGGTAGCTTGGCAACGAGCGTCAAGGCTTAACTTCGGAGACAGTGTGTAAAGCATTCAAATATCACAAAACAGTAATTAAATAAAACACAGGAAACAGTTTAAAAATCCAAAACCAATTTATAAAAATAGTTTATATTTTTATCTTTAAAATGACACAAAAACGAATAAAATTGGTTCAGGGGAACCGGAGATATGAATTTTTAAAGTATTATTATTTTTCTAGCGCTTAGAAACAAAAAGCGCCAATCGGGTCATCTGGTTGCACCAGGACCGGGACAAAGTCAAAGTTTCAGGCCGACCGCGATGGAGCCCTGCTCGGCTACAAGTCGCGGGAGGCCTCGGTTAAAAAGTTACCTTCTGACTTAGTCTTTATTTTAAAGTTTTTCTTCACCGGGACGAACCTGCCAGTTGAATCCGACCTCCTGGAGCCCTTGTCCGGATACGCGATGTGGGTTTCCTCGGTGGTGATTTCTACCTTCGGACTTAGTCGTTTTTTCGAGATGAAAATCCTTCGACCGGGGTAAACCTGGATCTTGATCCGACGTCCGTGGAGCCCTTCTCGGATACGATGGCTGGGAGGTCCCGGTCAACTTTTTACATTCGGACTTAGTCTCTTTTTCGGATGTTTTTCTTTACCGGGACGAACCACGAAGTCAGGCCGGGTCGCGGTTGAGGCAAGCCGGCTAGAATTTCCGCGGCGGGTCGGTCCCTCTCTGGAGCTTTTTTACAAAAATTCTCAAATCTTTTCCAAACTTCTGGGGCTTCACCCAGATGTTCTTTTAAGGTTCTTTTGGGGTCCACAGCTCACCCCAAGGGTCCAGAAGTTCTGTGATGGTCCTTGGGGGGTGCGGACTTCAACTCCCAGAATGCACCTGGCGCAAACTCCTTTTTGGCCACTGGGCAGTGGTCAACTGGTCTCTTTTTTTAAGAGTTGGTGCAGGGGACTCTGGATAGCAATTTTTCACCTGTAGCAAACAGGGAGTCCCTCCTTGAACCAGTTGAAGCCAGGCAAAGTCCTTCTTGTGGTGAAGCCCAAGTGTGCAGCTGGTGCAGTCCTTCTGAGTGCAGGGTCCAGGTGCAGGCCAGGGGTCCAGCAGGGCAGTCCTTCTTCTCCTTAAGTTCCTTCTTCTTGAAAGTTGGCGGGGATCTGAGGTGTGGGGGCAGGTCTGCCAGTTTTATCCTTGCTCCTGGGTGAAAAGCAGGGGCGTCCTGGTCCTCCAATCAGGTACAGGGTCGTCCCCCTGTGATAACCACTTCCTGGGAAGTGTGGCAAAAATCCATCCCAAAAGGCAACAGTCTCTAAAAATCCAACATGGCTGAATCTGATTTTTGGAGGTTACATCTGGCTGAGCCCACCCACTGGTGTGGCTAAAAATCATAAACACACCCCTCTCCTGCCCTCTCCTAATCTAATCAAGGGGGCACCTAGTTGTCTGGGGTTGCAGGATGTGGGGGTGTTGCTGGGTGCTCCAGATGTCCTTCTCTGCCTTTGAAGACCAGTTTGGCAGCCCTCCCCCTTCCTGCCTCACCATCTGCTGAGAGGAGATTCTCTCCCCAAGCACATTCCTTTGTGTGAAGCCAGGCCACTTCACACCTCATCAAGGCAGCCTGGCAGAAGCTGCTGCAGGCTGGCCAATCAGAGCACAGCAGCAAAAACAATGCAGAGCTGAAATTGGCAACTTTTTAGGTAAAGTCTAAACTTTTTACCTGAACAAGTTATATTAAATCCAACAACTGGAAGTTGTGGGATTTATTACAACAATTAATTTGATACCAAATTCTTGGTATGTAACATTTAAGGAGACTTTAAAATTTAAAATAAAGTCTGCCCATTCTAGCCTATGAAGGCCATTTACTTCAATGAGGGAAAAACGAATTTGGCTGTTTTTACCTCACCAGGGCTTATAAATCTATTTTTATAAAGTCCCTGCTTATAGTTACATGGCACCCAGCCCTAGGGGCACATAGGGCACACCTTAGGGGTGACTTATATGTAAAAATAAGGTAGTTTAAGACTTTGGAAGTACCTTTAATTCCAAAGTCGAATTTGCATATAACTTTAATTTGAAAGCAGCCAGCAAGGCAGGCTTGCTTTTAAAATGACACTGGGCACCTCAGCAGTGCACCTGGGTGTGCACCACCTATGCTATGGTCCCTAAACCTACATGCCCTACCATATACTAGGGACTTATAGGTAGGTTAACTTAGCCAATTATAATTAGCCTAATTTGCATATCCATTTTACACAGAGCACTGGCCCTGGGACTGGTAAGCAGTACCCAGGGCACAGCCAAGAGTCAGTAACCACCAGTACCTATCCAAAAAGTGTGGGGGTGATCAGGCAAAAAAGGAGGACTTTCCTACATGTATAAAGTAGTTAACAGTATTAAAAGCAATTAAAATGTAAAAATACAACAGAATAAAAACCCACAACCAGTTACAAAAACAGAGAAAGTTTCAACTAGAAAAATGACACAAGGATGATTGAAATTCAATTAAGGAAACTGGCTATACAAATGTTCAAAGTTTTGAACCAAATAGTGCCAACGAACAGTAAAGCAACAATAAGAAGTCACTACTCGTCGTTGACCTGTGTGCAAATTCCAGCCAAGAGCAATGGGGCAGAGGTTGGATCCATCAAATGGGTCATCCCTATCAAAGTTTTTACCTTCTGACTTGGGGATTGATTTATAACATGGCGGCCGGAGTTTACTCCGTCAGGGCGAAGGAGTAAATTACTCTGGGGGTTATTACAACTTTGGAGGAAGTGTTAATCCGTCCCAAAAGTGACGGTAAAGTGACGGATATACCACCAGCCGTATTACGAGTCCATTATATCCTATGGAACTCGTAATACGGCTGGTGGTATATCCGTCACATTTGGGAGGGATTAACACCTCCTCCAAAGTTGTAATAACCCCCTCTGTCACCCTGGCAGAGTAACCACTTGCCACATTAGGAGATCACTGCCAAGCCGGCAATCATTTCTGAAGCATTTGCAGGAACCTACTTCACCCCGATTCAGGTCAATGGGTTTTTCAGGTCTGACACACAGCTCCGTCAATATGACACAGCCGTCTGTCAAACGTTTTTTTTTTTTTTTTCAAAAAAAAAATCTCAAAGCAGGATTTTCTTTTTGAAAATAAAAAATGGTCCCCTTGCCATGGGAGTTATCTCCCATGGTGAGAATGGTATTACACAGTTTTCACTGATCCTTAACACCAGGATTTTCATGGTGATGATGGGCAGTGAAAACCGACATATATCCACCCATATAAATTTGGTGGGTGAACATAACGGCCAGCCTCTGATGCACTTTATTCCGTTGGGTGGTCAGAGGGGTGTAACCATGCAGAGATGGAATAGTCTCTGCCATGGTTACACCAAAGGACCCCTTACATTTAAGTTCTGGGGTGGACCATCTTGTTGGTGGTAAGGATCCTCCATTGTCGTTGCAATGGAGTCTGTGTAATGCAAATATATAAATCACCCTTCTAATTCTCCTTTGTTAAAGCTCAAAATCATCCACCAGGGCAAGCCTGAAAATGTATTTAATGAAGTTAGATTTCTTTGTTGTAAGGTCCTACTGGAGCTCCTCAGGTGATGGAAGTCTTTCAGCCTCCTTACACTTTAGGACAACATTGAGGGACCAGGACTCACTCCACCACAGGCCACCAGTAAGATGCAGTCCAGGTTCAGCTGGAACTAGTCAGATGGTCACTCCTGGAAAAGTAAACAGCTGCAGACAGCAGGGAAACAGCTGAAAAGTTTGTTCATCACTAGTGTTCCCTTACACATTTTTTGCATTGCATTTCCTTTCTTTGTTACTTTTATTTTTGCTGTGCTTTTAGAGAATCCACTACTTATGAGTTACCTTTTTATTCCTACAGTTCTGTTGGCGTTCAGCACTTGTGTCAACTGATAATGCTCCTGAGTATTGACCGAGTTCATAGAGCTCTTCAGGTTCATAAACTACCACGTTATTGGAGCATCAAGTAAGAGCTACTCCTTACAAAGTAGTTTACCAACAAGCTTGAATGTTTGTGACAATACCTTACATATGTTTTCTATGCATTATTTAGAAGTACCACTCATGAGAAGTCCTTGTAAAGCCTAGATCGGGCGGGGGGGATATTGGATGTTTATCGATGTAGCACAAGACCAGTAAAACCAATGACAGTGTTTCTTTCTCTGTCTCTCTCTCTCTCTCTCTCTCTCTCACCTCCGTATCCCATCTTCCCATAGGGTGGGAGCAAAAATGGCAATTACCAATCTCTGTGTATACTTTCCTTTCGGTCAGGAGGATGATGGATTAGTGCCAGTGATCAGTGCCACAATCCTGCTTTACAACAGTCAGAAATTGCCATGAGCTAGGGGTGAGGTGCCAATTTTGTAGCGCCTGAACTCTCCATAAATGCCATTCCTGAGACAAGATGCATCATTTACCTTACACCCAAGGCCTAAGCCATTTTTTCTCTATATTAATGAAAAATTTGAGTGCACCCTTTAAGTGTATTTTTAACAAATATTGAAATTAGTGGTTGAAACATTTCTGTACCCTATCTAAAACCAGTGGTAGATAAACTTGCATTGTAATTGCAGTTTAGTTTTCCAACATGATTAGCTACAGCCCTTAACAGTGACAAACAGCTTTAGGGGCCAGTCACTACTGTAGAATGCACTATTAAATTCTCCTGTGTTGCACTTTTAAATACTAAACATACCACCTTATGGACTACAAGGCCTACTTAGGGGTGCATTACTTAACGACTTTGCTGCCAGGCCTTTTCCCCTCAGGTGGTGAGCCTTTTTTTGGCTATTTGGGGTAGTTTGCGCTTAGGCCCTCATACCTTTTTGTCCACATGAGCTATCCATGCCAAATTTGCGTCCCTTTTTCCCAACATCCTAGGGATTCTAAAGGTATCCAGAGTTTGTGGGTTCCTCTGCAAGAGGCCAAGAAATTAGCCAAAATACAGCTAAAATTTCGTTTTTTTCACAAAAATGGGAAAAAGGTGTTGCTGAAGAAAGCATGTGTTTTTTTCCTTGAATTTGGCATCAACAAAGGGGTTGTGGTGCTAAAATCACCATCTTCCTGGATTTCAGGAACAGGCAGACATGAATCAGAAAACCACATTTTTCAACACAATTTTGCATTTTACTAGGACATATCCCATTTTTACTATTTTTTTGTGCTTTCAGGCTGCTTCCAGTTAGTGACTGAAATGGGTGTTAAACCAATGCTGGATCCGGGACAGCTAAACATCTGTGAAAAGTATACAGAATTATGAATTCAGCAAGGGGTCATTTTTGTAGATCCTTCATGGGTTTACTACAAAAATTAACAGCTAAAATAAAAATAAAAATAGAAATTAAGGTAAAAATGAACCATTTCTGTTCACGTTTTCTTCTATAACCTTTTCCAGCTATGCCAGATTTTTTAAAGCAATATCGTTACATTTGCCGGACTCTTCTGGTTGCATGAATATATAGGGCTTGTCGGTTCATCAAGAACCCAGGTACCCAGAGAAAATAAATGAGCAGCACCTTGCATTGGGTTTTCATTGTATACGGGGTATATAGCAATTCATATTGTGAAATATAAAGAGTGAAAAATAAGTATCAAAGAAACCTTTGTATTTCCAAAATGGGCAGAAGATAAGACAAGATAAGGTGTTGAGAAGCAGTGGTTATTTGTGCATCTCTGAAGTCCGGGGTCACCATACTAGCATGTGAATTACATGGCATTTCTTAGACTTCTTTTTTACACACTGTCTTACATTTGGAAGGAGAAAATCTAGAGAAAGACAAGGGGCAATAACACTTACTCGTCTATTCTGTGTTCCTCCAAGTCTACCAATACAAATGGTACCTTACTTGTGTGGGTAGGCCTAGTGCCCGCCACAGAAAACACAAGATGGACACATCACATTTTACATTGAAATCTGGAAAATGCCTAGCTGTGGATTTTGGCCTCTGGCTCAGCTGTCACCTAGGGAAACCTATCAAACTTGTGCATTTTTTAAAACTAGACACCTAGGGGAATCCAGGAGGGGGTGACTTGTGGGGATCTCACCAGATTCTGTTACCAAGAATCCTTTGCAAACCTCAAAATTTCTCTAAAAAACACTTCTCCCTCATTTTTCGGTGTTGCAAGGTTCTGGAATCTGAGAGGAGCCACAAACCTTCTTCCACCCAGCATTCCCCCAAGTGACTCAATAAAAATGGTGCATCACTTGTGGGGGTAGGCCTAGTGCCCGCGACAGGAAATGGCTCAAAACACAAAGTGGACACGTCACATTTTCCCAAAGAAAACTGACCTGTTTTTTGCAAAGTGCCTATCTGTGGATTTTGGCCTCTAGCTGAGCCGGTACCTAGGGAAACCTAGCAAACCTATACATTTTTCAAAACTACACACGTATTCAGAATGGGATGACTTGTGGGGCTCCCACAATGTTGCGTTACCCAGAATCCTTTGCAAACCTCAAAATCTGGCAAACAAAATACTTTTTCCTCACATTTCGGTGAAGGGCCGAAAATATGTCGAAATTAAGAGGGAACCAAGGTTGGTCCAAAAGAGCAGTTGGTACCTCACTTGTGTTGGTAGGCCTAGTGCCCTCAATAGGAAACCCCCCTAAACGCAACATGGACACATCAAATTTTAACATTTAAAACTGATGTGTTTTTTGGAAAGTGCCTAGCGGTGGATTTTGGCCTCTAGCTCAGCTGGCACCTAGGAAAATACCAAACCTGTGCATTTTTTAAAACTAGACACCTGGGGGAACCCAAGATGGGGTAACTTGTGGTGCTTTCACCAGGTTCTGTTACCCAGAATCCTTTGCAAACCTCAACATTTGGCAAAAAAAAACACTTTTACTCACATTTCGGTACTAGAAAGTTCTGGGATATGAGAGGAGCCACACATGTCCTTCCACCCAGCATTCTCCCATGTCTCCCGATAAAAATGATACCTCACTTGTGTAGGTGGGCCAAGTGCCTATGACAGGGAAGGGCCAAAAACATGTTGAAATTGAGAGGGATCCAAAGGGGGTCTAAAGGGCAGTTTGGAAAAAAAAAACATTTTTGAGCTGACAAGTAGGCCAGAACTTTTATTGGTATAGATGCCACTATGCTGGATGGTAGGAATTTTGTGGATTCCTTCAGATTCCGGAAAGTTCCATCACAAAAATGTATGGAAAATGCATGATTTCAAGCAAAGTTGGAGGTGTGCAGGGCATTGTGGGTAAGAAAATGGTGTGTGGCTCATGTGAAGCACACCACCCTGAACTCACCCAGATGTTTAGTTTTCAGATGTGTGTAGGTCTGGTAGATTTTTCTAGCTGACAGCGTCCCAAAGTCCAAAAATGTCAGCTGCTCACAAAAGCGTTTCTCTTCCGATCATGCTTGAAGTTGAGCTTCCATAGCGACATCTGATTTGGTCAGCGCGTGATTGCGCACTGACATAATCAGATGTCATTGGCTGGGTAAGGGGTGGCAGGGAAAGCGCTTCCCCTGCCATCCCTACCCAGGGGTGAAAGATGGGAGGCCCACGGATGGAGCGCTCGTGCTACCCCCATGGGCCGGGTGCAGGACATAATGGTTATGTCCTCGGGCACCATGGCCAAGGATGTAACCATTACGTCCAGGGCACCCAAGGGGTTAATATTTAAAAGTAGAGTTCCTTCCTGTCAAATCTGTAATTTCAACAAGTTAGCCTGCAGGTTTAAATTTACAGTTGCAGGCTGCACATGTTGGCCCAAAACCATATCTTTCCTTGTCAGTCTAGTGGATGGCACAATAGGTTCTGCAGTCCACAGATGGCATTTAACTTTACATGGCATTTGTCATTTTCCTGTAAGATATAGCATGGCATTGCTGGAAAGTTGAAGGTGCCAACTGTGAGCAGCAAATGTTACTATGTTTTAGGGGTCACAGCATATACACTAAAGATTGTACAGCAGTGCTATAGTGTGAAAAGTTAAAAAACAAGCCATACATTTAGCAGAAAATGGGGGTAATCACACAAAGAAGGTAATTTATCACTGTTCCATTGTAAATTACAAATAGCATGCAATGCCCCTTTCATGGCCCCTCCCAAATGCAATTTGAAATGAATGGCAAAACCCCATTCATGATTCAGATAGACATTTCAGATCACAAAAAGGGTTTAGTTTATACGAAGAAACATTTTTTCAGTCAAATAAGCTAATATTTTGAGAATTCCACAGTTTGCAAACTCAAATTATTTTTGTATATAATTGAGCAATCAATTAGGGATCTATTTACTGGTTACTTAATTTGCCTTTTAAATCTTGCAAAATGTGATGTGATATGATTTATTAAACACTTTTGGCTCTATAGTGACTTTACTGAACAGAAAAAGAAAACACCCAAAAAACTTTGAATAATCTCTGTAAACATGAGGTAGCAAATCCACACAAAAGTGTTGAGGAAACTCCAAGAATCAAGAATTGAACAATCAGGGCCCAAAAGTTCGTAAACTCTGTAACATGTCTCCAGGCTTCAAGGTTTTTCTTGGAATGTTTTAATCCATGGTCCAGTGCTCGTAACAGAGTGACTGAGATAGTCTACCTGATGCATTCATCTTGACAGAAACTGTACTGGACCAGGGTTTTTTTTATTAGTATTACCTGTTACCAGGATATGAACAATGACTGTACAATGTGATGTAAGAGTATTCTAAATCGTATTAGGTATGCGATGAAGAAATGGGAGGACTTTCCATAAATCCACTAACATCTGATTATTCTTATGGATTTTACACTAGGAGCATCCGTTTGGCAACTAATACAACGCAGTATGGATCTGCAGATTCAGATGTCTAAAGTAGCTGGAATGTAACGTGCTTAGACTCTTATAAAAACGTTAAAAATATATATTTTTGGAAGGAAGATCATAATAAAAATATGAACTTGGCTAGTTATAATAAATAATACATAGACATTTATAAGAAGAATTGTTTTATATAACCCCCGGCACATGGTGTTTTTGGTTTGACAAATGCTTGGTGAATGAAAAATGACATCATTAGTTTACACTGATGACGCAGTATTGGTAGTTCATATAGCTAAGCGCTTACATTTTTAACAATGTATGGACGCACATACTTTCACGTACGTATGGATTCATCTGGTCATGTTTCTACGCACTAAGATCAAGCAATATAAAGGTCAAGCACAAGAAAACATATGGGAAACAGGCAGCAAAGGGTGTGAACTTTGAGAGAGATCCCACCTTGGAAAGCAGAAGGGTAAACTATGCTTCTGTAAATTTATTCTTAGTCCCCTTTTGGTAACATGGCCGAAATAGAAATGCAATCTTCCACAGAAATTGTCTTGATCTATGAAAAGTAACTACCAAAACAAATGATACACTTAAAAACTCAGAACTTAAAGTGCAAACTAAGTCCAATTTCAGAGGTAGGCATTGAGCAAGCAAATTGCAAAAGCACTGATGAAAATTGGTTGAGTTCAAAAAGAGAAATTAAAGTTAAGGAACATTCCCATTGGGAACGATGGAAAACAAACTGCATAATTGTGGCTAATAGAGGCTACCGTAAAAGCCTAAAATTGCCAACGTCTCTCATAACATTCTTACCAGGATCGTAGCCAAGGGCTGCTGTCCACAGTTAATATTTTTAAATGAATGTTGAGGTAAAAGCACCAAATCCAAGCCACTTGACCACTAGAAACTCCTAGGCCCATATTTATACTTTTTTTGCACCGCATTTGCATAATTTTTTGACGCAAAAGGGGCACAAACTTACAAAATATAATTGTATTTTGTAAGTTTGCGCTGCTTTTGCGTCAAAATGTGACGCAAATGCGTCGCTAAAAAAGTAGAAATATGAGCCCTAGTTTCTTAATCAAATGGCAGGCTACAGGGCTTGGGTTGATCTGCCTATATATTGAAAAATAAAAACCTTGTGACACACCTTAAAGGGATGTGGGGTGGAAAGTTTTCAAGATTTAAATATCCCTAACTTTCTGAATAGGTAATTTGAAATAAAAACTCCCACCATAACATTCTAGAGTGAATGAAGCATATTTTCAAACATTTAGAGGATTTGCTCCAATTACCCAACTGTAAATCAGGTCCTAACAATCTGATTCACAAGTCTGTCAGTAAAAGAATATTAATTTGCCAATTGGCTGGCATACTGCCTCAGCCACATTGGCAGTGGACCTTTTTCCGTTACCTACCATTGGAGGAGGGGGTTTTCCTCTGACAGAGACACTTTGGTGTTCAAACTTCAGGTGGAAATTACATCAATGTGATTACCATATGCCCATCAAAATTATGCACTATGAATGTTGTTTCTAAACTGAGCTACATTTTCAGTACCCAAATATCTAATTTGCTTAACATGCTGTAGGTTGGAAAAGATTTTAAGGGCACTATGCATATCTTTGATTTTCACACTTCACAAGATTGATTGTCACAGACTTACCTTTGGCAGATGTAGTGGTACCAAAGACACCCTAGGTATCATCGTTGCCAAATATATTTGGACATATGTCGGCTGTGCCTCATGCAGCACTCAATTTGTAAGATAGTGCTGGTGCCCAAAGCACTTTGCAGAACTCTTCAGTCGGTGCTATTAAATGTTGGTGTGCTGAATACCAAAGCTGCGTAGTTCGGAATCCACATCATTTCTTCTTAATAGACCACCAGACACTCCCTTTCCCTTTCATCTAACTCCTGTAGGATCCTGCTTTCTCACTTTGTGACTTTTCTTTGTCTTTCTCCTTCTTTCCCCTTTGTGTGTTTCTCCATCCCTTTCTCTCAGAAAATGTGCGGTGTAGAAAAATAAGTGCAGATCCCCAAAAATGAGTGCCACTGGCCCCCACTGGTAACCACATTCTCAAATTAGGCACTGGCCTCACGGTTACAAATGAATATGGCTCTTTTCATGTAAGGTGCATATGCCCGCTAAAGTATGTGTGTATTAAGGGTGGGTGAATCATGCATTTTTTCCCACAAAATTTACATGAGATTCCATACAAATTTCACAATAAGCTTTTAAGGCACACGTGGTTTGCTGATATGTCCAGTTATGTTATGTTACATAGATTTATAAAGCATGTAGCTGCCCCAGCAACTGGGCTTCCCAGCGCTAACCACCTGACTAAAGTACCACACTAAAAGAGCAACTAAGGGAATCAGTAACTTCATAATTGATGAAAGCCAGGTTTTAGCTCTTTCCTAATGTCAAAATGATTCTGGTTATTTCTTAGCTCGAGAGGCAAACTGTCACAGAGGGCTGGAGCCAAAACTTGAAAAGAGCAGCTGCCGGCATGTTTCCTGTGAAACTTGAGAGTTATCGGCCAAGCGAAGTGCTCTGGTTGGGAGATAAGGTCACCTTGAGTGTTCATAATCCTATGTACCATTCTAAGAGCTTTGAATTGAGTTTGCCTCTCCAACAGAAGCCAATTGAGCTTGTGAAGAAACCCTGAACTGGAGCAAAACTTTGAGAGGGAAAACAACAGACTGGCTGCTGCATTTTGGGCTGACTGTAACATCTTTAGAATGGATTTCTTGCAACCTAGATAGAGGATATTACAGTAGTCTAGGCGGGATAGAATGGTGAATCTGTGGTTGGAATAGACCAAAATATAGGTTACAGTCTTCTCTGAAAACCAAAACAAGTACCCGCTAGAGTGGTTACTTGTACCTTGAGACAATGTTAATTTTCCAGCCATATGCCTTGATTTTTCACCACAGATTTAGGTGCGTCTCAAGGCAGTTTGGCCACCACAAATTTCCCCATGACTATATTTGCCAAACAGAAGGATCTCTCTTTTGCTCACATTCAATTTTAAACAATCGTTGCCCATCCAAATGGCCACTGACAACATACACCTCTGGAATTTGGTAATATCCTTAAAGGAGTCAGAGGAAAAAGAAAACATAAGTTGGGTATCATCTGGCTATGAGGAAATAAAGACCCCAAGAAGTTTCACTATCTCAGCCAGAGATCTAACAAATAAATTAATCAGAGTGGGGCTCAAAAAGGAGCGCTGAGGAACCCCATGTTCCAAAGGTCTGGGAGATGAAGAAAAGTGGGGGGGATGGGCGCGACCTCAAAAGAATGGTGGCTAAGCAAGAATTTGAACCAGGACAACGTTTTGCCCAAAATGCCTATGACATGAAGACATTGTGAAAGCACCTTATGGGAGACTGTGTCCAGGCAGCCCTTGGATCTAAAAGAATAAGGGCAGCAGAGCTGCCGTCATCCACCAATCTGTGAAGCTTCTCAGTGACTGACAGAAGGGCAGATTCTGAACTATGATGGTTCTTGAAGCCATTTTGGGTAATATCCAGAATGCCATTGACTTCTACGAACTCCACTAGAAGTTTATTAATGCGTTTTTCTGCCACCTTAGCTAGGAAATGAAGTAGGGAAATACAGCAGTAGTAACTAGAGCTGGAAGGGTCAAGGGAAGGCTTTTTAGGGGGGATAACTGTTGCCTGCTTCCACACCCAGGAAACCATAGTCAAGGACAATGAAAGATTAACTATCTCTAAGAAGCTGGGAAGAACAAATCCCTGCACTTTTGGGATAGTATTGGGTCAAAGGGGATCATCCGATGAGCCCGATTTCAATCAGGTGCAAAAAGCCTAAAAGGAGGGTAGATCAAGAAGGGGTCATTCTTTGAGGGCTGGCCAGAGTAGAGCCTCCTCTTGATGTTCGGGAATGGGCTCGGCACCAGGAGTAGCATTAGGCTGGAACTGGGCGTAAATATTATTCATAATTTCCACAAAAAGTCTGTGATTCTATTACAGTGGTCATTAGATTCCTCTGCTGACTTGGCAATGGCTGGAGATGTTGAACTATTGACAATGGAATAGATATCCTTGGCAGGATTCTTGCTGTTTGACATTTTAGAAGAGAAGAACTCTGTTCAGGTTGTTCTTATCAATTTATGATAATCTTTAAGTGCATTCAAGTAAATTGCCTTTGCCCCAGTGTCATCTGATTTTTTCCACGTGAGCTCAAGCACCTTACAACATTTTTTCTAAGTAATGCAGAGTGCTTAGCCTTGACATGGTGGAACAGTATAAACTTATTGAGGGTCGAAGTAACCCATTCCTTCGCATCCACATTAGTGGAGTTTACATTAGAATGTAGCTGGGGTTAATTTGACGGGATTTAGCAGCCAAATTCTGTACTAAGTTATGCCATGTCCTTTTAGAAGTACTGGAGCATGTGAACTTGGATTTAAGCCAGGCTTCTCAAAGGGACAAAAAGATCAGGTAGTGGTCAGTCCAGGCCACAGGTCTAAGAGGAGCCACCTGAAGGTGATGGCGGTTCGAAAAGACTTGATCTTCAAGGTGACCCACTAGGTGTGTGGATCATCTCACTAAATGACACATCTGTAATGATTCTGAATCATCCATTAGTTCCTGTGCTCCAGTATCATTGAGTTGATCAAAGTGAAGATTTAGAACACCAATGATAGTGAAATTGGCTGATTTGAGTGCTAAAGAAGTTACTTGATTAACCAAAGTTGTTCTAAAGGATTTTGACGGGCCCAGGGGGTCTAAATATAAGAAGACCCGAGAGGATGAAATTCTTGCTGACAGTGATCTGAAAGAGGGCATTTTTTAAACCTGAAATAGGACCAGGTGCAAGGCTGCAGCTTACTGTAGAATTATAAATGGTGGCTATGCCACCCCGCTTGGATGTCTTGCATCTAATTATGTTCTAGCTGGGGGGTAGAGCCTAAAGAGCTTCTGTAGAGATGTGGGTACCAAGCGAAATTTCCATGAAGAACAAGACATCAGGTAGTCAGTCTTGGATTAAATCATATATCTCAGCACTGTGGGGGACCAAAGAGAAATGACGGGCCCAAAGCCTCACTATATGCACTCAAACACATTCACCCCAGGAGACCAGACATGTAGGCAATCCCCACTTGTGGTTTGCCGCAACATGTGCAAAGGGGGTGAAGAGTAGGTTAACTGCTCGCACAATGCAGGAGCAGCATTGCTGGCCCTTGGCGCTGTCCAGGCGCAGACAGGTGCAGATGGGCTTGCCTTTGGCATGCCTTCAACACATCAGCAGCACGTCCCCACATCAGCCGTCCTTAAATGGCGGTGCAAGGAGGGAGAAAGCCTCATGGCAAAACAACTAGTACTACCTTTTCTGACCTGCGGCCCAGTAAAAATAACCAACAGAAAGTGATGATGCACCCGGTAAAAAGATATTGCTCAATGCCTCCGATCCATCAGTCTAACAAATGTCCTTTCAAATAAAGTGCAGAATGCGGTAAAAAAAATCTTTAAAATTGCCCCCTTAAAACAGAACTTCAGATTCATCCAAATAATTTGCGTAAAATTTAGTAAAATCATAGTGAACAACTTAAAAAGCACAGTAAACAACTGAACAGCTTTCAATGCTGCTTTGATGCGAAAAATACGTGACACAGTGGGAGGCATACCCTCGCATCAGCTGTCCTTAAACGCTTCTGCAAACAGGGAGAAGTCAGCAACTGACATTTTTCACAGGAGCAGACACTTTGGGTAAAAATGTCTCATGGGATATCAGCAGGTGAGCGGTTCAAGCCAAAATTCTTATTGATGAGGTCTTTTCACAAATGCAAAAGCAACAATTATGCAAAATTGTGTTATACGAAATTTCAATTCACAATTTTGGGAATTACACATAATGTAATATTTGGGAACTATACAAACTTTGCATCCTTGTGTGCTTAAGGAAGCTGCATGTTGGTTTGGAGTCTGTGCATCATACCAAGGGTGTACTGGCATATTTGTTATTGCCATTCCTTTGAAAATATAGTGTGTTAAATTCGGCATTAGCGAGCTGTCTTTCTGTTTAAGCTGTACTTGGTTGTGTTTTCACGTATTTGTGGTTCACATTGTTCACAAGCTGTCTTTCATGCCTTTGCTCGCTTTGACCTAAAATGTGTGACAGGTTTATCAATGGAGTACTCAAAGCCATGGAGGGCACATCATACTAGAGCTTTAGGTGTGAAAAAATATCACAACTTCGGAGCATCTCTAAAACAATATATTGTTAAAAAATATATGATTTATATGGGATGAGTCCCTTTCTAAAGTCACTGCAAAAACTACGTGGGATGGCATAAAGTCAGGGGCAGACCTTTCTAAAGGGTGGAGGGTCCCCTCCAGCAGTGGTTAATTTGTAAATAAAAAACGTGCAGGTGCTCAAAGCTCTTCTCTGAAACACACGGCTGCTTCATTTAAATGTGCAAGACTGCATAATTCTACAGTTATGTAATCCATTTACAGCCACGCCCTGCCCCTTCAGCTCACTCTTGCAACTTACTGCTTTCTTCCTTTGTAAAGCTTTTCCATCTTTCTTTACTCCGTCTTTCCCATAGTTATTGCCTGGTGCAGAAAAATAAGTGTCACCCTCAAAAATACGTGCCCTCCACCAGCAACAACATGCTCAAATTAAGCAGTGCCCTCCTCCCACCTTCTTCTAAACATGAAGAATGCCTGTCAGGTTGAGCACAGGTCATCCTGATTGACACTCTTCATATTCAGGTCAGGTAGCCAGGCAATGGACTTGTGCTAAATGTGTAGGCACTCAGCTGCCTGGCTGAAATTTGGCAGGCTGAAGATGTCACAGCCCTGTGGCCGTGACTGCCTCGCCCAGTAAAGTGCATGGTGGTCCTTCCCAGCATAACAAGGAGTTGAACCCTGATAGTGTCAGAAATGGGGGGTTCAGTATTAAGCCCTGAAGTGCCTACGGCTGAGTCTCTATCAATGACGCTTGTCACAAGGTGGGGTGGGGTCAGCAGTCTTGTTGACCCCATCTCAGTCTGTGATGAGTAATGGGCTGTAGTTTCCTCTCATTGACTGACCCATAACAAGGTCAGCAAATAAGTGATGCAGAATCTCAATCATCAGGAACCACCAAGACTTCATTCCCGCCACCCAAGATCACCGCTGTGGTCCAATAAGTTTTCATTTTTTATTGTTTGCTGTATGCATATGTGCATGTATGAATGTATGAGCATGAGTGAGTGTGTGTGTGGCGCGCCTGCTCTCCCTTCTCGAATAACCCATTGCGAGTGCATAAAGTGCAAGTGGAGAGGTTCAATTCGATCATTCATCAGCTAGTATCAAGCACCTTTAACTAAAAAGGGCCTAATTACCAGTTTGGTGGGCAGCGGAGGCCCTATTATGATTTTCCCGCTGGGCCAGTGAGAAACTACCCAAAACATTGATCCCAGCTCGTGGCAATGTTGCAGTGCATCGGGTGCAAAAGCACCCGTCACGCTTTTCACTGCCTGTAATTCAGGTAGTGCAAGTGTGACGGGCTGTCAATGGGGGACCCTGCACTGCCCATGCCAAGTGCATGGGCAGAGCAGAGGGCCCCATGGGGCTCTGGCACCCTGTCTCCGCCAGCCTTTGCATGGCTGTGGAACCACCATGTTAAAGCTGGCGCACATGGGAGTTGTAATCCCCAGGGCAGAGCTGCTTGCAGCGCTGCCCTCGTGGTTTAAGACGCTGGCACCGTCAGGCTGTTAGCCAGTGAAAAATTGTCAGTGCTGGTGGTCAAACTGTGACGCTTTTGCCATGGTCATAATGTAGCTGTCGGACCGCTGCTTTGGAGGCAGTTTGACTGCCACCGCGAGTATGGCGGTTTTAGGACCGCCAGACTCTTCATCAGGGCTTAAATGTCTGTTCCTTGGGTAGAAATTCCCTTACAGAAAGAAATGGAATAATAAAAACATAGCACTATTAAATGTCATTAAACACAATTACGCTCGATCATAGAGGTCAGAATTTGCTACTGAGATTTGTGTCCAAGCTGCGGATTGCAGGTCTGAATGCATGCAGCGCCGGCTCAGCCTTTTATCGTTCCACTATCAAAGAACAGAAAACCATAATGTTGATGAATAATAACCCGTGTTATGTACAGTGGTGCAAAATAGCTCACTGCACTTGCAAGTGCTATATAAAGAAAGAAAATATCATTAACATAGTGAAAATAACATTGCAGGTACTGAAAAAGCACGTTTTAACCTCAGAAACTAATTGTGCTGGAAAGCTGTATCGGAATGAAACCCATTACGGAATCATTTTGACCCTTGCTCTAAAAAGGGCACATAATAAATGTTGCCCATTTTTGCATCAGGTGAGGAATTCAGCGCAATTTATTTCCAGTTTTGTGGTTGCACTAGGGAGTACAACTAAATCCTGGTCTGTCCAAATGTCCTTTCAGGTGGAACTAATCCATTAAAAGTGGGTGCAATTTTAGCCCCTACGTGTAAATTGGGCACAAAAACATCAGGAGCTCACTTGACACGAAGCCTGGTTACATCCAATGTTGCCTTTTGGGTCAGTAGCATAGCTAGAGTATCATGGGCTCTAGTGCAGGAAAGGAAATTGACCCCAGACTGCAGTTTGAAATATATAATACATCATAAATCATAATTCAGAGGGCCTCTCAAGCCCCTGAACCCGTGCTGCTGCGCCTGCTTTGCCAATGGAAGCTACGTCCCTGGTTTGGGTAGATAGTACCCAGACGAGCTCCAGCCCATTTCGGAAAGAAACATGAGTCAAACAGCATAGCGCCCTCCCCAATATGATATTCTTTTTTAATTGTGCATTTTTTTCTTACTTAAGGACTGTTAAATAGAGGGCTGCACGTGGCCTATGTCGCAGTCATCCACCTCAAAGTTACAATATGACACCCGTCTCCCTTTAATTTCGATTTTGTCTAATTCCAAGGAAATGAAAAAATCAGAAAAAGTAACCTTGATCACAGCGCCAGAGTTGCAACAAACCACCTTTCTTCCCGTGCCAGTACTTTTTCCTCTTCTTAATCAACATTCACTCCGACATCATTCCTAATTATAATTTTACACGGTGCATCTTTTAATTAGCCACGGATGGGGTGATGGAAGCTATCAATATTTAACAGGATAATTGCGTGAAAAGACGCTTTTTAAAAGTGAGCAGCAGGCGTGAATGCGCTGAACAGCAGGCGTCTATTCAAGCGCACTCTGAGGAGAAAGGGTGCCACAAATAACGCCAAACGGACAATAATACAGGCAGAGAAAGGCACAGCCTTCTTGAATATTTTCTTCTTGAATAGTTTTCTGTGATAAACATTTAGCTGTACCGACACTTGTTACACGAAGGTTCACACAGTTTACAAGGCAGTGAGTTTGTCATTCTGTTGTCGTCTTAATTTGTTGTGTGCCAAATGAGCAATTCGTCAAGTGTGATTTCACGGGGTACCTTGGTTACAAGGGTGAAATATTACCAACTATGTCTCCGCAGAAGGCCTCACTACGACTTCTATTTTTTTGCAACGCCTTCTAGGAGTAAAGGTTTAGGGCCAGATTTACAAGGCCCTAGAGCCTCTTAGCGCCACAGTAGTGTAATTGTTTGGATGCTAATGTCGGGTTAAGGAGGCCATTGCCTTTCCCATATTTACAAGGTGGTGCAATGCTAGCATTTCACCACTTTGTAACCCCTTGCACCACGTGCAAGGGTGGTGTTCTCACGCAGGGAGGCTGCAAAAAGTGGTGCAGTGAAATCATCAAAATTTCACTGAGACATTTTTTCTGTAATTTTTAAAGCCTGCTCAGAGCAGGTGTTAAAGTGACGGACCCATAGTAGCCTATAGGCCTCCCTAGTGCTTTGCTGCACTAGCACTAATCCAGCAAAGCGCCACAATAGCGTCATAAATTATGATGCTATTGGGGAAAGGAGCACCACGGTGCATCGTATTGTAAATACGGTGCACCCATTGTGTTGTCAGGTGTGGCAGTGGCGGTGCAAGAAAAGTGGCGAAGCGCCACTTTCTTGTAAATCTGGCACTTGATATGTTAAAAAATATCAAACAGATGTGTGTGAAAAGTCTTTCCAAATGACAAAAGTTAGGGGCATAATTACAAGCCCCTAGCGCCACCAGAGCGACACTTTTTGTGATTATCCAGTGGCACTGTGCCCTCCTCATATTGACTTTTTATGGCTTAACACTGCCTTGTAAATATGGGCCACCCGATGCAGTTTTCTGTGGCAGAGGGGCATGCAATGGGTGTTGCTATGGGTGTTCCACTGCAACACACATTGCTTTTGACGCTGCCCCAGATTTACAAGGAAATGTAAATCTGAGGCAGCACCAAAAACTAACGCCACCCCAGGGTGGCGTTAGCAAGGTGCAACAAGGAGAAATACTTTTATTTTTCCTCGTTTTTGCTTTTTCTATGTGTGTTGCATTAAGCAGCACACATAGAATGAACAAAACACCATGAATGATTGTTTATGTGCAAGAAGGGGCACCTTCCTGCACATAAACAATAATTCCCAGCAAAGCAGGCATCCTTGCACTATGGTATAAGGGTGCCTGAGTTGGAGCTAGGCAGCTGAATTTAGCAACAGTGCTAGGAGAAGCACAAGGGTGTGCTGTATTTTTGTAAATATGGCACATCCATCCATTTCAGAAGTGATGCAGCAAGGCACTGCCAATTTTGGCGCAGCACCGCACCACTTCCTTGTAAATATGCCCCCTAATGTTTAAGACCCTCAATACGACTTTGGCGGTCTGAGGACCGCCAAAGCCGTGGTGTCGGTCGGACCCTCGTGCCAGATTATGACCATGGCCATTGGACCACCGTCACCACCAGGATCATGGTTCCCCAGGGTGGGGAGACGGCCGAAGTCGTGGTCAGCCAGGGTGGTGTTGAGTGCAGCACCTCCATGCTGATCACAAGTCCCCTTTCCACCAGCCTTTTCATGGCCACAGGGGGGACTCCAGCACTGCACACAACCATGTTGTGGTCAGTGCAAGCCCCCCCCTCCTAGCACTCTCAGAATGCGCACTGTCTGCTATGGCAGACAGTGCGCATTCTGAGTGTGCTGGGGGCTGCCTCTGTGTGATGGCATTGGCCTTGGCTCCATAAGGAGCCAACGCCGTTGCACTGTTTCCACTGGGCTGACCGGCGTGAACCTCCTAAAATGGAGGTTTCCACCGGTCAGTCCAGTGGAAACATCATAATGGGGCCAGGGGGAGACTGCCAGCTCCGCAGCGGTCTCCTACTCTCTGGGCTGGTGCACGGGCGGTCGGGCAGTCGGCCCACCAGCCTCTTAATGAGGCCCAAAGTCTGACTAAGTCTGTTTCTCATTTCTTCTTAAAACACCCAGCATCTACCATTAGTC
Source organism: Pleurodeles waltl (assembly GCF_031143425.1). Lineage (NCBI taxonomy): Eukaryota > Metazoa > Chordata > Amphibia > Caudata > Salamandridae > Pleurodeles > Pleurodeles waltl. The sequence goes on along the minus strand of NC_090446.1, from coordinate 163,933,658 downwards.
TAGTCTGCATAATTTTGGTTGCCTTCAAATTTTCATATTTAATGTTTACACAGTGTCACAGTGTCCTGCCCTTTAATCTCCCTTATACAAAACATAATATCACCCTAATTATTCTGATTTATCCCACATGTATTTTACTTTTATTTATTGGGGTTATGAAGCACATGCCTATTCCAAGGGACTAACTTTCCAGACCAGATTATGGATGCAAAATGTGAGGACAGACAGCATTTCAGGTATAGTGACAATGATAACCCCTGACAATAAATGCATCCACATACAGAATAAAGAGTACTATGATGGGGCGAGTCACAGAAGGAAGGGATACAGCCTAGTTTGGTTGGGTGATTGACAAAAGATGAGTTTTGAGACACTTAGGGGGTCATTCCTACCCTGGCGGTCCGAGACCACCAGGGTAGGGGACGGAGGAAGAACCGCCAACAGGCTGGCGGTGCTTCTGGGGCTATTCTGACCGCGGCGGTAAAGCCGCGGTCAGAAAAGGGAAGCCGGCGGTTTCCTGCCGGCTTCCCGCTGCCCCTGTGAATCCACCACGGCGGCGCTGCAAGCAGCGCCGCCATGGGGATTCCGACCCCCTTCCCGCCAGCCTGGTTCTGGCGGTTTTCGCCGCCAGAACCTGGCTGGCGGGAACGGGTGTCGTGGGGCCCCTGGGGGCCCCTGCAGTGCCCATGCCACTGGCATGGGCACTGCAGGGGCCCCCTAACAGGGCCCCACATTGATTTTCAGTGTCTGCTTGGCAGACACTGAAAATCGCGACGGGTGCAACTGCACCCGTCGCACACCAGCAACTCCGCCGGCTCCATTCGGAGCCGGCTTCCTCGTTGCTGGTGCTTTCCCGCTGGGCGGGCGGGCGGCCTTTTGGCGGTCGCCCGCCAGCCCAGCGGGAAAGTCAGAATGACCGCCGCGGTCTTTTGACCGCGGTACGGTCTTCTGGCGGTTCACGCCAGGCGGGCGGCAACCGCCGCCCGCCAAGGTAAGAATGACCGCCTTAGTGATGTGCAACATGGAAGAAGCAAGTCTGTAAAGCTGGGGAACCAGAGCATCAGTCAAAGACTGAGCCTATTTGCCTGTATGCTCTTTGCAAGTCTTTTGGACCATCAGCTTGCCAATGGTGTGTGTTCCTATTAGTATGTGTACCAACAACACACTGAGTGCAGACTCAACTCAGATTTGCTCAAGTACCTATGAATATGTATGTCCACTGATCCGCAAGTTCTTTTACACTTATCAATTTTAGGCAAGTAATTGCTATGAGAAGCAATCAGAAGAAATTAACCAAGCCCATTCTCCCACTACACAGCCTCCACCTCAAGAGCATAGGAGATCTCAGTTAGACACAATAGATATACATATCCATGTTTTTGATATTGCCTTTCTGTGCAATGAAATAGAAGCCACGTGACTGAAACCTCTCTACAGTGTCATGCTATGTTAGTCTGGCTATAAGCAACACTTAGTAAATTATTCTTCACGATCTGGGATAAACTCCCCACAGTTTGCAGGACGAAACCCCACACTTTTAACAGCAAGGTCTTCTGTATTAAACAACCCACTATACTCCGAACTGCAGCTATTACTTCCTTTTAATGGTTAGTGATAATGTTTTGTATGACAGAGTTTCGTAAACAATAATATTGTGACACTAGAATATTGTGCCTAAAGTAATGTCCATAAAAATATCGAATTTACATACTTGGCATGTAAACTACAAAAATAATGTGTGTACAATTTCATGGAACAGAATATCATTAAAAAAAGAGTGAAATATTGACATTTTAATATGTAGTATTATAGGTAATTTATTTCAAATATTTAATTATAATATATATATATATATATATATATATATATATATATATATATATATATATATATATATATATATTTATGTATATATACATATATATACTTAAAAACAATAAACAATTGTTATAACACATTAAATTTAACAATAACTTAAAAGTAGAAATTAAGTTACATATACATAACCAAATACACATGAACCCTCATTTCCTAAATTAAAAATTTAAATATATATGTATATATATATATATATATATATATATATATATACATACATATATATATATACTTATTCTGCAGAACCAAAACACTTGTGTGGAACATTCTGGACACACATGAGTCATCAGCTGGTACCTGTACACAGAGTTACTCCTGAATACAAAGATGTATAGCAAGTTCAATACCTCTACATACTTATGATGCTTTAGAAGCACATGTGTTTTATGAACACTTACACCCATTAGCTGGATGCAGGCTACACAAAAATAAGTGGAAAAGTAATATGGTAGTTACCCGCCACTATGTAAATTGAAAAAACAAAGTAACACTCTCAATCAATGATATCATCAGTGAGGGAATCTGTGTCATCAGCGATTAAATTAATATGCCAGTTGAGGTGGCATTAATGATGTCATAAATGATGCCATAGAACGTGTTATGAGTGATGTAATATGCGAACTCATACACAATACATGGGGGCGCAAGGTATAGTTAGCACTTCTGACTATAACTGGTGAATTTCTCTGATTGTTTTGAGTTCAATACATTATATTGGCACTAACATACTCACCTAACTATAATGTCACTCTAACCTTTAGTTTTTTCAGTGACTTTCTAAGTTTAAAAAAATAATTAAAGTAAAATCTAATAAGAATTTGTGACTATAACAACACTTTAATCATTGTTTTTTTCAATTAATTTCTAGGGTTTTCTTGTATGTAAAGAAATATTGTGTTACCAAACCTAAAACAACCCCCTGCCGCACATGACCTTTGGGAATGCATGGTTTGGTATTGGCCTCAATGCTTGGTCCTTGGCCAGACCCTGACATCAATCCCTTCAAAAGGCAGGCAATCCGACATCATGCTTGGCCTTCAGTTGTGTGCTGCTGTGGGGTGGCCAACCACCCTGCATGCAGTGCATCACTCCACAGGCTGGGGCGGTGTATGGTTAGACTTTGGGCATCGGGAACCGTATCCCAAATAGCAAATTCCATAATCAAGGGGAGAAGGTGTGACCACCTCTCCGAGCATCCCTGGGGCCAAATTCCAGTAAAAAGCTCCCTGAGTCTTATTAGGCACCGGGGACTCTATCCCCCAGGTCTAAACCCAATGAAAAAGAAGAGGGGACAGTATGGCTCCCTCCCCAAGCCTTTTAGGCCCGATGACCTCATCCCCTGGGGCAAAAGTACATAACTAAGGGGAAGGTGCATGTGGCCACCTTCCTGAGCCTCAATAGGCCCGAAAACCCCATTCCTGGGCCCAAATGTACTTAAAAGAGAGTGGGCATGTAGCCCCTCTCCCTAGGCTTTATTTGGACCTGGGGAACCCATGTTCTAAGACCGTATGTAATTTAAATGGGAGGGCCAGAGGTGGGTGCCCACCTGGGGCACCTACATACCACATGTTGGGGGACACCCTCGGGACCACATCCTTTGGGGCTGAGAAAAAATAGAAGGAAGGGTGTGCGTGCTCCACCTCATAGCACCTAATTAGGCCCCAGTGACCCCCATCCCCACGGGATAAAGTACATTAAAAAGGGGAAGGGACCCAGGCAGGTCTCCCTCCCCGAGCCCAAAAAAGGCACGGGGGACCCCATCCTGTGGAGCATAGTAATGACGTGAAGAGAGGGGGCTCGTGCCTCCCGTTCTCGAGCCTTTAAATGCCGCAAGAACTCCATCCACTGGGGCCAGTTCAGTTACTGTGTCACAGGGAGCCCACCTCTAGGACAAAGTAGTTTCCCTGCCTGCACTGCTGTGGGCAGGGAAATACGCATGTTTCTTAGTGAAAATATGCATGTCTGCACTCAGTCGGCAGGAGCTTAAATACTCACATCAAGTGGGAGAATACCTCTGTTCTTTTGCGGGCAAGTAAATAGAAAACATATTACTCCCACCCAGAGGGAGCAAGCAGAAGACCGCACCCACATATAATGTAGTAATGTCCTGGTGGATGTGGTCCCAGGGCTAATATAAGCTTGCGGAGGGGCTGTGCGGGCACCCTCTTTTATAATAAAATGCATCCCCTGTGGATGATTTTTTGAGGTGTAATTATCCTACTTTACCTATTATACATTGCTGCCAAAAGTTCTTAAGAATAAAAGTTACCCCCTCCACCGCCCTCCAATGAAGACTGACCATTTCATGCAGGGGGAGCTTTCTTGCAAAAAGGTATAATGATTTTCTTTCTACATCCATTTGCTGAGACATTACTTTCCCACTTGAAAGATAGTTGTGACTTTCTGAAACAGATTGATGACATTATTTGAAATTCCAATTAAATTATGATGACATTAGATGTTAAAGCAACAGAAGATGTACGGAATGCAGAACAAATCAAACATTCACCCCCCAGTCACAGATCTGGGTTTAATCCATCAGTTTATTTTGCTTGCCATTCCATTCCAGCTCAGACCAGGCCATATCCAAATCAGTCTTGACCCTGTTCCCCATGGGAACAGTCCAGCCGGAACTGCCAGGCCAGGTCCTACCTGGACCAGAAACAAGCATCCTGGGACCGGTTTCAGGGTATCACCCTTCATCAGCCAGGCTAGCTTGAATCTGGTGACATAGCAAGCACGGGACCCACGTCTGGGCATACCATTCCCACTTGGGGCAACAAATACAAAAACAACAGAAGATGGACGGAATGCAGAACAAATCAAACATTCACCCCCAGTCTGGGTTTAATCCATCAGTTTTTTTGCTTGCCATGCCATTCCAGCTCAGACCCAGGAGGAACAGGGTCAAGACTAATTTGCATATGGCTGGGTCGAAACTGGTGTGGTGTGGTGAGCAAAAAAAATGATGGATTAAACCCAGATCTTTGTGAATGGGGGTGAATGTTTGATTTGGTCTGCATTCCGTCTATCATCTGTTCTTTTTGCATTTGTCGCCCCAAGTGGGAAGGGTATGCCCAGACGTGGGTCCCGTGCTCACTGCGCCACTGGATTCAAGCTAGCCTAGCTGATGAAGGGTGATACCCTGAAACCAGTCCTAGGATGCTTGTTTCCGGTCCAGGGAGGACCTGATTTGGCACAAAAACGAATAAAATCGGATAAGGAGAACCGGAGATGTGAATTTTGGAAGAATTATAGTTTTTTCACACCTAGAAACAAAAAGAGCCTATCGGGTCATCTGGTTGCACCTTGACCGGGGCAAAAGTCAAAGTTTAAGGCCGACCGCGATGGAGCCCTGCTCGGCTACAGCTCGCGGAAGGCCTCGGTCAAAAGTTTACCTTCGGACTTAGTCTCTTTTCTGAAGATTTTCTTCAGCGGGACGAACCTGCCAGTCCAATCCGACCTACTGGAACTCTTCTCCGGATACGCGTTGAGGGGAGTCCTCAGTGGAGATTTTTACCATTGGACTTAGTCATTTTTTCGAGGTGAAAATCCTTCTACCGGGGTAAACCTGGATCTTGATCCAACGTCCTTGGAGCCCTCCTCGGATACGCTGGCTGGGAGGTCCCAGTCAACTTTTTACCTTCGGGCTTAGTCTCTTTTTCTGAGATTTTTTTCAGCGGGACGAACCTGCAAATCAGGCCTGGTCACGGTTGAGGCAAGCCGGCTAGTGTTGCCGTGGTGGGTCGGTCCCTCTATGGAGCTTTTTTTCAAAGGTACTCCAAACTTCTCCAAACTTCTGGGTCTTCTCCCAGACGTTCTTTTAAGGTTCTTTTGGGGTCCACAGCTCACCCCAAGGGTCCAGAAGCTCTGAGATGATCTTTTGGGGTTTGGACTACAACTCCCAGAATGCACCTGGCACAAACTCATTTTTGGCCACTGGGCAGTGGTTAGCTGGTTGCTTTCTTCAGGAGTTGGTGCAGGGGACTCTGGTTAGCAATTTTTCACCTGTAGCAAACAGGGAGTCCCTCCTTGAACCAGTTGAAGCCAGGCAAAGCCCTTCTTGTGGTGAAGCCCAAGTGTGCAGCTGGTGCAGTCCTTCTGAGTGCAGGTTCCAGGTGCAGGCCAGGGGTCCAGCAGGGCAGTCCTTCTTCTTCTGTTATTCTTCCTGGTAGGGATGTGGTACGGAACTGAGGTGTGGGTGCAGGTCTGCCAGTTTTATCCTTGCTCCTGGGTGAAAAGCAGGGGGGTCCTGGTTCTCCAATCAGGTGCAGGGTCCTTCCCCCTGTGATGACCACTTCCTGGGAATTGTGGCAAAAATCAATCCCAGGAGGAAACATTCTTCAAAAATCCATCATGGCTGAATCTGATTTTTGGAGGTTACGTCTGGCTGAGCCCACCCACTAGTGTGGCTAAAAATCATAAACACACCCCTCTCCTACCCTCTCCTAATCTAATCAAGGGGCACCTAGTTGTCTGGGGTTGCAGGATATGGGGGTGATGCTGGGGTGCTCCAAATGTCCTTCTCTGCCTTTGAAGACCATTTTGGCAGCCCTCCCCTTCCTGCCTCACCATCTGCTGAGGGGAAATTCCCTCCCACAGGCACATCTCTTTGTGTGAAGCCAGGCCACTTCACACCTCATCAAGGCAGCCTGGCCAAGCTGCCAGAGGCTGGCCAATAAGAGCACAGCAGCAAAAATAATGCAGGGCTGAAATTGGCAACTTTTCAGGTAAAGTTTAAAACTCTTTACCTGAACATGTTATATTAAATCCAACAACTGGAAGTTGTGGGATTTATTATAACAATTAATTTGATACCAAACTCTTGGTATCCATTACTTAAGGGGACTTTAAAAATTAAAATAAACTCTCCCCATTGTAGCCTCTGAAGGCCATTCACTACAATGAGGGAAAAACTAATTTGGCTGTTTTTACCTGACCAGGGCTTATAAAACTACTTTTATAAGGTCCCTGATTATAGTTACATTGCACCCAGGGCACATAGGGAACACCTTAGGGGTGATTTATATGTAAAAATAAGGTAGTTTAAGACTTTGGAACTACTTTTAATTCCAAAATCGAATTTGCATATAACTTTAATTTCAAAGCAGCCAGCAAGGCAGGCTTGCCTTTAAAATGACACTGGGCACCTTAGCAGTGCACCTATGGGTGCACTACCTATGCTGTGGTCCCTAAACCTACATGCCCTACCATATACTAGGGACTTATAGGTAGGTTGACTTATCCAATTACAATTAGCCTAATTTGTATATTGATTTTACACAGAGCACAGGCCCTGGGACTGGTTAGCAGTACCCAGGGCACCATCAGAGTCAGGAAAACACCAGCAAAAAGTGGAAAATGGGGGCAAAAAGTTAGGGGGCCTCTGCAATCAGCCCTGTTTTCTCACAATATATATATATATATATATATATATATATATATATATATATATATATATATATACACACACACATACATACATATATATTTATGTGTGTGTGTTTGTTTTTTAGATCAGGGTTTATTGTAATCTCTAATCATTTCTAATGTTTTGATTTAGTCTCTGGTCATATTATGTGTTGTTAATAGATAACTATCAGATTTATAGCTTTCTTTGAGCCATATTACAGTTTTCAAATATTGATATTTTCAACATTTCAAGAAGGCACTTCTGCAGCTGTTTGCTTTGCTGAAATCTGCTTATATTGTCCGTCCTGTGTGCTGATTTTTGGTGGCAGGTGTTTGTCCCTCTGTGAAAAATCAGCGCGAACAGCTCCCTGTGCATTACAAGAGGGCACTGTTTCTTTTCTACTGCTCAATTTTATTTTCTACTTGAACAGAATGGAAGGTTTCTCAATGCAAGCAGTCGCAACCATACTGTGACCGCTTGTGTTGAGAAATCTCGCTCGAAAGTGGTCTTGAGTAAGATTTTCCTTGCTTGCACTTGCCAACTCACCATTGTGGAGCGTGAGCGAGGAAAAAACTCTGCTCCACTCCAGTACGCAGAATTTTTCGGAACTCCGCGCGCTATGTGGATTGCGGAGTAGGAAAAACTCTGCAAATTTCGCTAGCGGAGCGGAGTTCACCTCCCACCCCTTATATTGGGGTAGAACAAAATGGGGGTCCTAGAATGCAAAATCCATGGGCTTCCTTAGGCACGGCTACAGCAACAACCACTGAACAAATTAACACCTAATTTGTCAGGACATTGTGCTTTTTATGATTCGGTGTAAATCCATTTTTGCTAAATGAAGGTTCAAACATGTTTGTAGATTGAGGCTGTTTGGTTTGGGAGTGTCTCATGGGAGTGCCTTAAGCCCATTTCTTTTTAAATAGAGCATTCTTATTGGTGCTTTTTTGCCCTTGGCTGCCTTATGATTCTCTGCCAGCATCATTTTTCTCTTGTTGCCATTACAGGACTCTGGGACTTTAGTCCCCTGTACTGAACTTAAAAAAAGAATAACATAAGGGGGCAGGGTAGTGATGCACTGCTCCATAGGCCCCAAAGGCGGACCCAGAGGAACCACCTGGGGCCAAAAAAAAACCAGCCATTTTTTTCCATGATCCCATTGAAGTCCGGCAACTGTGAAAACAAAAATATGGTGGCCACCATTTGTTTAATTATATCGGGACAGGGGCATGAGTAGGGCCCACCTCCCTTTTTTGGTCCCAAAGCCCTGGGGCCAGTTTTAATATTTAAGTGAAGGAGGACAGCATAGTCCCCCTCCCTAAGCCATTTTCTGCCCTGTGGACCCCATACCATGACGCCTGGTGCATTTTATAAGGTTGTGGGGAGCCTCAGGAACCCATACCCTGGTGTCCAATTCAATTGTTAAGAGGAGGGGACATGCAGACCCTTTACCATAGCTATATTTGGCCCCAAGGACCCCACCCAGAGAAGGCCAATGTATTTTTCAGGGGAAAGGAGGCACACAGACCCCCTCCCCAAGCATTTAAAAGGCCCTTGGGACCCCATCCCGCAGGGCCTTGACCTTAAGGAAAAGGGAGGAGGTCTGTGTGCCTCCCCCTCTATTAGCCTTTAATGGCCCCAGGAACTCCACCACCTAGGGCTGGGTCCATAGGAGATACCAGTTTACCTGTCCTCACTTGCACAGGCAGGGAAACATGTTGGTTTCTACCTGGAGGGAGCATTTACAAATCTCATGTCAAACAGGAGCAAACACAAAGCCTGGTCCCAGTGAGTGGGAGCTGTAAAAATGCTCTTGTCAGCTGGGAACAGACTTCACACCTGTTTCCTCTGGCTGCACTGATGCCAACAGAGAAACAGATCAAGATATTGCTCGCGACAAAATGAAGCAGCATAAATAGCTGCTCCCTAGGGCAGGACCAATTCCGGCTTCTGCAGCATATGGGGAGTTGACTGAGGATGGAGAGGCTGTAGGGCTCCACCCCATAGCCCCAACGTGTTGAATACAGCTGCCTGGATGGGCACTGGAGTACCCTCTTATTTACGATAGTGGTCCCGGAGGATGGGGTCACCGAGGCCAAAATAGGCTTATAAAATAGGCTGCATGGCCCTCCTCTTTAAAGATATACCTTCCCTGGGGGATGCGGTTCCCATGGCCTTTTCACTTCACAGATTGGACCCCAGGGGATCAAATTATTGATGGAAGTGAATTCATTGTTGATTAATGAAGTGCAATCTCTTCTGTAGTGACTGTCCAAGATAAGTGGGTTCTTTCATGTTGTCTCCTGGTCTGACAGCAGAGTCCACAGGCTATCCCTTTTAATTGCTGCTGAGTAAGCAAATGCACCAAAATCAATTCAAGAAAATTCCAAAAACGTTATTAGATCTGATTGAAAATAGACCATAAAAGTATTCTAAACTACAGTGAGATACAACAATAGCCAAGAAACTTAAAACAATACACATAGTTAAGGTAAATTCCAGTAAAACGCTATCATACTTTAATTATTCCCAATGGCAGTTGAAAATACAAATACATGTTCAAGTTGAGAACCCTCCTGCACCGACATGTCCATTGATCAAACAACCAAAGCTGGGAGAAAGGAGAACAAAAACCTCAAATAAGGGTCCGCTATGTGCTCCTACAAGTGCAAAGATCAAGAGGGGCATCTCACTATTGACCACAAAATGAGGACAACCTATGTCAAATGCCTACCTAAACATGAACATAGGTAAAAAGAAATATGGGCTGTCACAAAAAAATAATCAGCTGTTATATGTTTTAGGCCAGGGAAGAATGCCTGTTTACAAATTCCTGTGGGGTATTTATTCAGGAGGGTGTAACAAATGTGTAATTGGAATTAGAGCCAGACAGTAGCTGGGATTTAACCTGCATAAGTTACTTGGGACCAGATGTAGAAAGCATTTTTCTGATTACAAAATGTCCAGATTCACAGTATGACTGGAATCCTAGTGTACAAAAGGCAAAATGCAGCCTGGTGACTTGTTACCAAATCGCATTTTGTATTTCTGATTCGGTATTTGGAAGTGGCGTGTTTAGGGCATCCCTTCCAAATACCGAATCCAAATGATATGTATTACTGTTTTGCAACATAATTCTAGTCGCAAAATAATAATACTCAACTACCAGTTTAAAACTTGTGGTAACCTATTTGCAAAGGGGTAAGTGTGTCCAAGGGACTCCTTCTCCTTTGAGAATGTAAATAATAAAGATTTTTAGGAGCAGGCAGTAGCCCGAAAGTTTTCTTTTCTCTTTTTAAATGCATCCTGTTTTTCTCTAACCCTTTCGCTGTAAGGCCTCCCACCCCGTGCTATGCCGTTTTTGGCTATTTGGGGTAGTTCATGCTTACGCCCCCCTATCTTTTTATCCACATAAGGAATCCTTTTTTCCAACATCATGAGGATTAGAGGTACTGAGGGGTTGTGGATTCCCCTGGAGAGGACTGAGAAATTAGCCAAAATACAGCTACATTTTGAGGGGTTTTGAGAAAAATGGGAAAAAGTGCTTCTGCAAAGCGTCTGTGTTTTTTCCTGCAAATAGCATCAACTGAAGGTTTGCGGTGCAAAAAATGACCAACTTCCCAGCTTTCAAGAACAGGCAGACGTGAATCGCAAAATCACATTTTCAACACAGTTTGGCATTTCAGTGGGACAAAGGCAATTTTTCATATTTTGTTGTCCTTTTGACCTCTTTTCAGTTAGTGGTGGTCCTGAAAGGCTATACATTTCTGAAAACTAGACAATTCAGCAAGAGGTAATTTGTATAAATCATTCAAGGTTTTCCTATAGAAAGTAACAGAACAGTTGATTTTTAAAAATATTGAAATTGCGTTTAAAAAGCTGTCCTTTCTCTCTACATTTTCCTCTGTAACTTCTAACTATGGCAGATAGTCAAAAACAATATACCGTTACCTCTGCTGGACCCTTCTGGTTGCAGGAATGTATAAGGCCTAAAGGTTGAACAAGAACCCTATGTGGCCAATAACTGAGCTGCACCTTGCAATGTTTTTTCATTGCCTACCAGGTATACAATAATTCATTTGGTAAAAAAGTGAAAAATAGGTATCAAGAAATCTTATGCATTTCTGAAATGGGCACAAGATATGTAATTTAGAAGCAATGGTTACTTGCAAATTTCTGAATTTGGGGATACCCATACTTGCATGTGAATTAGAGAAAGCCTGGTGTAGAAATCCGCTCTGACAGTGGAGTTTTCAGAATTCAGGCACTTCGCTCTACGCGGAATAGTGCGGAGTTCCGGAATTCCACACGTGCAAGATTGGGTTTTTGTGCTCTCTCGGGAGCACCATAATACTCACCGGCCACTAGCGAGCGTGCAAGACTTTACATTTGCTAGAGATGTTTCCGGCCACAGGCACAAGACTTCACATTCACTCACGCTGCTTCCGGCTGCAACGGCAGCAAAAACAGTCCAGCTTGTAAATGCACCTGGAGCAGATTTTCTACTCCAGATATATCTAAATGTAGTTAAAAGTGTTTTTTGAGTGGATTTTCTTCTCCAATGGACACTTAAAGTTGTTTTTTAGACTGAGAATCCTTTTTTTTTTTAAAGAGAAAGGAAGTGCCCCAGAAAACTCCACCCTCCTGTTCCTGTCCAGCAGGCTCCTCCCAGTGCTTTGTCCATCGCCTGGTCTCTTTTCACTTGGATTTTAAGGTGGAAGGATCACTCTCTTTCTCTCCTGGATCTACCTTTAGATGTAAAGACTATGGACTAAGGGTGTTGCTTGTTTGCTTGGATACACCAGTACTTTACTTAGATTTTACAATTTCCGAAGTTTATGTATGGGCCTAGTTATTTATTTAGCATTTTTCATCTTTTGTAAAGGAAAATTGTTGCACAACTCAGTACTTATTCTACATGTTGTAACATGTGTAATATTATTTTACTATGTTGCCTAGATTTCCAAAGGACCATCAGGCCATAGGCCCAGTTCTAGTAGTCATCAGTGCATGAAATAAGTGTTTCAGTGATATCTGTTTTTAAAACTTCATTGAGGGCAGGGATGCCATTGAAATAATGTTGGCTATTTTTTGCATTTCATTTTTTGGCAAAAAGCATATATGTTGTGTGGTAATATTTGATGGCATAGGAAGTGGTGTGTACTGTTGTTGCAAATTTTTTATAGTTGAGCTAGGTTTTGTGTTTTGCATTGAAGAAGTAATGTTAGTGTTTTCTTCAATGTTACCACCATGTCTCCTTATGGCCAGTGTGTGTGTATGTGAGTGTGGGCATGGTGTGTATGTGTGTGAATGTGTGTGTTTGTCATCGTCCACCATTTGTCTTTGTTCTCCCTGGGGTGTGGCCAGGGGCCAATTCGGTGTAGTATATGTCCATAGGCTTGAATGTGTTCTTTATTCTCTATGCCTCTTTGTTTGCAATTGTTGTTTGACCATTTGGCTGGCAGCCATTTTCTGCAGTCAGCCAGTGTGTCTTTGCCACTGACTTGTATGTGTTCATCTTTGTTCTCCTTGCTCCTTGTTGTTGTTGTTCGACCATGTGGCTGGCAGTCATTTTGTGCATAAAGCCTGTGCTCCTTTGCTGTAGGCTTGCATGTGTTCTTTCCTTGTTCCCCATGCCTCCTTGCTCTTTGTTGTTGTTTGACCATGTGGTTGGCAACCATTTTGTGCATGCAGTCAGTATTCCTTTGCCATAGGCTTGTATGTGTTCTTTCTTTGTTCCCGAAGCCTCCTTGCACCTTGTTGTTCTTGTTTGACCATGTGGCTGGTGGCCCTTTTGTCGATCCGGCCAGTGTCCCTTTGTGGTAGTCTTACATGTGCTTTTTGTTTGCCATACCACCTTGCTCCTTCTTGTTGTTTGACCATGTGGCTGCCAGTCATTTTGTGCATGCAGCCAGTGTTCCTTTGCCATAGACTTGCATGTGTTCTTTCTTTGTTCTCCATGCCTCCTTGCTTCTTATTATTGTTGTTTGACCTTGTGGCTGGCAGCCACTTTGTGCATGCAGCCAGTGCTCCTTTGCCATAGGCTTGCATGAGTTCTTTCTTTGTTTACCAGCCTTCTTGCTTTTTGCTGTTGTTGTTTGACCATGTGGCTGGCAGCCATTTTGTCTATCCAGCCAGTGTCCCTTTGCCAGAAGTTTGCATGTTCTCTTTGTTTGCCATGCCTCCCGGCTCCTTCTTGTTGTTTGGCCATGTGGCTGGCAACCATTGTGTGCATGCAGCCAGAATTATTTTGCCATAGGCTTGCATGCGTTCTATCGCTGTTTCCCATGCCTCCTTGCACCTTGATGTTGTTTTTGACCATGCTACTGGCAGCCATTTTGTCCATCCAGCCAGTGTCCCTTTGTCATGGGCTTGCATGTGTTCTTTCTTTGTTTAGCATGCGGCCTTACTCTTTCTTGTTGTTGTTTGACCATGTAGCTGGTGACCATTTTGTGCATGAAGCCAGTGTTCCTTTGCCATAGGCTTGCATGTGTTCTTTCTTTGTTCCCCATGCGTCCTTGCTTCTTCTTCTTCCTGTTTGACCATGTGGCTGGTGGTCATTTTGTCCATCCAGCCAATGTCCCTTTGCCATAGGCTTGCACGTGTTCTTTGTGTACCATGCCTCCTTGCTCCTCCTTGTTGTTTGACCATGTGGCTGGCAGCCATTTGTGCATGCAGCCAGTGTTCCTTTGTCATAGGCTTGCATGTGTTCTTTCTTTGTTCACTATGCCTCCTTGTCCCTTCTTCTTGCAGTTTGACCATGTGGCTGGCAGCAATTTTATGCATGCAACCAGTGTTACTTTGCCATAGGCTCGCAGGCATTCTCTCTTTGTTCTTCATGCCTCCTTGCTCCTTGTTGTTGAAATTTGACCAGCTGGCTGACAGCCAGTTTGTACATGTAACCAGTGTTCCTTTGCCATAGGCTTGCAAGTGTTCTTTCTTTGTTCCCCATGCCTCCGTGCACCTTGTTGTTGTTGTTTGACCATGTGGCTCGTGGGCATTTTGTGCATGCAGCCAGTGTTCCTTTGCCAAAGGCTTGCATGTGGTCTTTCTTTGTTCCCCATGACTCCTTGTACCCTTGTTGTTCTTGTTTGACTATGTGGCTGGTAGCCATTTTGTCCACCCAACCAGTGTCCATTAGCGATAGGCTTGCATGTGCTCTTTGTTTGCTAAGCCTCCTTGCTCCTTCTTGTTCTCTGACCATGTGGCTAGCAGTCATTTTGTGCATTCAGCCAGTGTTCCTTTGCCGTAGGCTTGCATGTGTTCTTTTTTGTTCCCCATGCTTCCTTGCTCCTTGTTGTTGTTGTTTGACCATGTGGCTGGTGGCCATTTTGTCCATCCAGCCAGTGTCCTTTTGCCATAGACTTGTATGTATTCTTTGTTTGCCATGCCCCCTTGTTCCTTCTTGTAGTTTAACCATGTGGCTGACAGCCATTTTGTGCATGCAGCCAGTGTTCCTTTGCCATAGACTTCTATTTGTTCTCTCTTTGTCCTCCATGCCTCCTTCCTGTTGGTGTTTAACCATGTGGCTGATAGCCATTTTGTGCATGCAGCCAGTATTTCTTTGCCGTAGGTTTGCATGTGTTCTTTATTTGTTCTGCATGACTCCTTGATCATTGTTGTTCTTGTTTGACCATGTGGCTGGTGTTCATTTTGTCCATTGAGCCATTTTCCCTTTGCCACAGGCTTGCATGTGTTTTTTGTTTGCCCTGCCTCCTTGCTGCTTCTTCTTGTTTGAACATGTGGCTGGCAGCCATTTTGTGCATCCAGCTAGTGTGTCTTTGCAGTAGGCTTACATGCATACATCATTAATTACAGAGCATTTGTTTATTTAACGTTTCTATTTTAAATTTTTAATTTTAATTTTCTGTTTTCATTTTTTAATTCGATTGTTTATTTCATTTTTTTTCTTTTAATTTGTTATCTTAGCTTATTTTAAATTTTCCTTTTTTTTTTTTTTTTTTTCATTCAAATTTTGTGAATTTCTTTTTTCTTTCTATTTGGATTTCAATTTATGATTTTAAAATTGTTTTTCTATTTTAGTTTCATTTT
This sequence comes from Pleurodeles waltl, assembly GCF_031143425.1. NCBI lineage: Eukaryota > Metazoa > Chordata > Amphibia > Caudata > Salamandridae > Pleurodeles > Pleurodeles waltl. Next base: position 163,918,315 of record NC_090446.1, on the reverse strand, counting down.
ATTCTGCATTTTGGTTGATCCATCTATCCACATCCATTCCACCATTCATCCACCAAAGATGCAAGCCACACTACAGCATTCAGTTTCTAAAGGTGTATAATAATTCCATTTCTTTGTGGACTCCCTGGCTGCGGAGCACTGCAGACAAATCAGCAACATAATACATTTTTTTATATTTCTTCCATTTCCCCCTGACCACCTTGCCACCATAGGTTCTTAAAAGGCTTATTCCATTTACCCATGCACCTCTCTCTGATTATCCCAAGTATGCCCTTTAAAACAGATGGAGATAAAGCAAAGACCTAGATCTACATGTTGTGGTGGCTGATTTGAAATTAAATGTTATGGTGTGGTGGTGTGATTTGTCTTAAAAATGTTTGATTAAATTGGTATTTATTACATAAGTAACCACCCGCACTATGATTGCATTTGTCTGCACTATTTCAACCTGCAACAATGCCACATTTCAGCACCTACATGTTTTTCTTGCTTGTTTGCTTTTAGGTGCACAAGAGAAGAGACCTAACTACACCCACAGTACTGCCAAAAAGAAGGCCTTACAGTTAATTAGGCCCTCCAAACTCTTTTGTTTGTGCATTTTAGTGCTACTGCCAACTTAGAGCTTAAGATGGCCCCAAAGAAAGTTTTTCCCAAGAAAGTGGCCAGTGAGAAGAAGCAGCTTTCCACCAATGGCATGCCAACCGCAACCATTTCCGTAGACCTGTGCCTGCCACACCATCGAGGAACCTGAGAGCAGTACTCCCACATCAACAGCACCACCCCAACCTCAGCCCAAGACCACATCTGTTTGTGAGGCAGCCACTGCAATCATGGCGATGCTGACAATCAGTGAGGTTGAATTGGATTTGTCCCTTTTGCAAAGTAGTACCCAATCATTTGAGGGAACAGAGCAAAGTGGACAGCAGCCGCAACCAGCAATAGTAGATCTTCCAGAAGTTGGAGCAAAATAGGAGGTCGAGCTTCCTAATGAGCAAGGACCTCCTATTTTAGATTCAATGGCTCGCAGATCTCCAGCAAGAAAATGGAAGGATACTACTCCACCATCTTCTCCAAGCACTACTTCTAATGACAATGATAGGGACATGGAGTGGACCCTCGTGGAGTCCGGGAGATGCCAGGAGAGGCAAGGGAAAAGAAAAGTTCCAGAAAGCTTAGAATCATGGAACGGGGTGATGGTGCGGAGGATGATGACAATGAGGCAGTCATTATGGAAGATGGCACAGCGGAGTCCAAAATTACTATCCAACCTGCTCTGAGGGATGTGGCACAGACAGCACTGCCAGCTCCCATGATTTAAGGTCACAGCAGAGACCTGCACCAACCATGTACCTCAGTAATAGTATGCACTGCAGAGAGGCAGTTGACACACCCACCTCCCTGCAGTTCTTCTTCAGGCATTGGCAGTGGCCTAATAAGAAAGTGTTCCTCCCCAGTTTGGGACATTTTACAATTAGTGAACAGGAAGAGAACATTGCGATATGCTCCATTTGCCACACAAGTGATTGCCATGGTAAACCTGGTTCACATTATGGAACTGGAGGTCAGGTGACCCAAATGAAAAAACATCATGCAATCCCGTGGGAGGAGCAACTAAAAAAATGGCTGAAAGTGGTTGCGGTGGTGAAGGTGAGGAGAGCCTGGAAACATTAGCTACAGCTGGTCAAATCTCGGTAGAAGGTGAGGAAGAAGAGGGTGACATCCTCACACAAAGCAGCCCTGTCCTCAACAGTGCACCAGAATCGCCTGACTCACCGACCTCACAATGCCACAGGAAGACTCAGAGTCAGATGATCGCCTGACTCAGCGACCTCACAATGGCACAGGAAGACTCAGAGCCAGATGGAGACCCCATGGCATGCGATGACTGCACCACAACCACATTGAGTCTGTCCCAACTTACATCTCAAAAGTTGTCTGCGTCAGTGGCCCCACAAAAGAAGAAACTCCAGGCTACAATCACAGGCATTTTTGAGGAAGCAGGTGCCCTGTAACTGCAACCACCCAGTGGAACATTTATACAATGGGAAGCTGGCAAAAATGTTATTGCTGGACCTCCTCCCTTTTTCTTTTGTGGAAGGAGTGAGATTCTTAGAGTTTGTGACAGCTAGCTACATGAAATGGAATGGTCCAGGTTGGCCCTATTTTGCTAGAATTCCTGTTCTAGTGCTGCAATTGTTTGGATAAGATTTGCAGCAAACTGCTGTCCACACTATTCACCTGACAACAGATATGTGGACTATTTGTCAGGCAACCAATTACATGCGCATCACAACACACTGGATCTCTTTTGTGGGGATAAAGCAAATGCTATCTATAGGTGCTGGCCCTGAAAAAAGTTTTTAGAGCATTCAATGGCATGTAACAGTAGCCATGGTGGCGACGACGGTTACAGTAGCAATGTTCACCATGGAGAAATCACACACAGCTGCAAACGTCGTAGAGAAATTTAATAGCAAGGTGACAGAATGGCTGTGACCCAGAGGTCTCTGAATTGGATTTGTTGCCACTGACAATAGCAGTAACATAGACAAGGCCTCAGCAGGGTTCTGTGTTTGACGCACTGCATAAACCTAGTTGTGCAAGACTTTCTCAAAAAAAGATAACATAGCTAGCAACATACTGACCACCTTAAGATGAATCTGCTCTCATTCCAGTTATTTAACAGTTGCAGATTATTCAGGGTGGTAAGAGTACCAGTTAAAGCCCTGATACAGGAGGTGGCAGCACGTTGGAACTCAGCCTATTATATTTGGCAACATCTGTTTGAGCAGTAGGGAAAGATCAATGACTATGCCATTTTAAGAAGTGAGATGCAATTGGGAAAGCTCTGACCATGCATGCAGATAAATGGGGCCAAATCAAATGCCTGACACAGATGCTGCTCCCTTTTGATGTTTTTATGTGGGAAGTTAGCAAGGAAGACAGTATAATGGGCCTCTTTGTTGCATCTGCGACAGGACCAGCCAAAGAAGGTCTCTGAAAGGTCCACATTCGGAGGTGTGAACGAAAAGCCAGAAGCTCATGCCTTGGTTGAAAGCCTAAGTTATCTCTTGGCTTGTAATGCAAGACTGCAAAATTACATTATCTCATACAAAGAGTACATTGGTGCCACCGTACTTGCAACAAATTATTTCCTCTTTCATTCCTTTTTCTGAAGTAGATGTTTCAAAATACAAGAGGTGGATCGTTGAGCAAGCTGGAGAGCTGAGAGAAGAATCGCTGGAACTTAGAGTCCCACTCTGCTATTCTCGGATGCGGTCTTCAACTTCCAGAGAGGGCAGTCTCATCTCACTGCAGCCAACACCAGCAACAAGAACACTGGCAACAACAGCATCAGAAGAATTGGACCAAACCTCTGCATTGGCTTGATTGCAAGTGGCAGGTCTTAAGCCCACTGCAGAGGTGAAAGCAAAAAAAGTAGAGCAAGTGGCAGCACCAACAACACTTCAGAGGATGTTCCGGGAGTATCTAGATGACCTAAAAGAGGTATATGTGGATCAAAACCCATTGGTGTACTGGTATGGGAAGATGTGCCAATGGCCAGAGCTCAGCAGGCTGTCAATAAAGGATCTGGCTTGTCCTGTAACCAGTGTGTCTGCTGAACATGTGTTCAATGCAGATGGATAAGTTGTTACAGTGAGAAGGACCAGTCTCTCATCTCAAAACATGGAGAGATTAACCATGATTAAAATGAACCAGCATTTTATACCATCTTATTACACTTTTCCTGAAACACCACTGCAGGAGGAAAAAGGAGGATTGATCAGAGTGAAGTGTGTTTGCTGACCAACTTTTGGGAGAACCACCTGAGTTTGAGGACAAACTCTACTTACCGTACTGAGTATGCCAAAGCCATCATAGAACCTTTTCATTATTTCTTGTTGAACTTCTTTCTTTCCTTTCAAAAAAACTAATTGTTAGTGGAACATTACGGTTGTGTCAGATTTATGCTGTCCCACCATTTTTAGTCACATATTATTATATGGCCAGATTAGAGTTGGACCCATGTGCAGTGAAAAAGCCCCCATGTTCCTTTCAAGACACTGGAGACTATGCCTGCTTCATTCACATGCCATTACCTATCCTTTTTTTTACATCACCTAGCAGGACTGCCCCAGAAGATAATTGATTAAAAGACTGCCATTGCAAATACCAAACTCCAATGTATTGCTACTTGCTGCCAATGGAGGAGCTAATTTTTTGTTCAACCACATGCTTGGATTGGAAGAGATTACTACTAACTATTGCACCAATGATTGTGAGAGATGATTGATTATGTATGTGGTGGCTGACAGTGGGGAGTGAGTTCAAAGGATTTATAAACTTGATTTTGATGATCTGCAATGTTTGTGGGATGATGGGTGATATGTTTTCCTGAAAGTGATTGGTCTTTCAAACTTAGTGAAATGTACTTGTAGGGTCCACTCCTTTTTCTGGTCCCTTGCACCCAACCAGTCACTTAAGTTACCAAACACAAATCTATACAAAATACTCCAGTTCTGTTTCTCTATTTGTTCTTCAACATCTGTGCACTTGATTACACAGGTCTTTGGCCAGTTCGGGACTGGGATTGAGCTCCTCAGAATCAGGAGGAGGAGGATAGAAGGACTCAGGGTGGGACTACCTCAACAGCTAGAATGAGAAACATATCGACTTCAAAGACAAACCAAGATAATAGTGAAGACTCTGACGCCTAGTACTCACTCAGCTCTGTGGACTGGAGAGAGGTGCGGTTGATTTGGGAAATGTTGCTGAGTGTGTGTTTGTTGCATTGCTGGCTCAAATGTGAAACTGCTCTTCATTAACTTGTTCTGCCTCTTCTTGGTACACCCCTGACTTCTCATGCAGCTTACATTGCCTTCAATCTTTTTGTCCTTCTCCTTTACTCTATAACACAGTTAGTATGTATCAATACACAGGCCTTCTCCTAGTCCTCCATGACAAAACTTGATGAAAGTCCAAGGCTCCAGTTTAGCTACCAGACAGGTTCAGCCAAGTACCCAAGAGTGACGGACACTCCAAGAAGAATGGTGATGTACCGCTCAATTTGGCAATACAGTTTCATTTTCCTTTTAACAATCATAATTTTTAAAACTGGGTGGGTTAACTTCCAACCCCCTTATTTTTTTCAAACCAAGAAGACATACCATTTAGAGATATACTATCTTGGATCTCCCTGGGGATCAAGGACGGTTTGCAATGCATTTAACTGAACTGTGTCATATTTATACCTTCATTGTTTCCTTCCCCAACAGATTGATGATAGTGTGCTGCTTGGCACAACAATGAATACTGTCATGGTTTCTTTTGCGTAGTGTTTGTTTTCTGTCACATCTTTCCCCAAGACTTGCTGTGGTGGATATGGTGTAAGTGACCCCAACTCACTGCATGACCTTATATCACCTGAGCAATATTCCACAACATCATTAAGGCCTGTTGTGCTGTGTGCTGTGTAAACGCTTAACCTTGTCCAGTCACTCTTGACTTTGAGCCCACTTCTCCTGCTTCCATGATTTCATTTCCTACGTTTTGTTTTTAAAAACTAGCACCCCACCATTGCTCAGAAAAAGTTGATATTGCTTGTTTTTATTATCATATAAGGTCTTCTTTGTTGTGTGTCGAATACTGTCATTGTGGTAGTCTGGTCTCAGTCTTCCTAATGTTATGATGTAATATGATGACCCACTAACTCTCTGTTTTCTCTCAATCTAGTTGACAGTGATGGATAACCCTTTGATTAATCCTGCAGTTGGAGTTTGCATAGGTGGGAGTGGCACCTTTTGTCTTCGTTACTGGGGAACTAGCCTTCTACTACTACTACCTACCACCACATTCAGATACCATCTTGGGAAAAACCCTACAGTAAGAAGACTCCCTTGCTTCATCTAGCCTGCTGCTACTACTACCTACCACCACCTTAATATACCATCTTGGGAAAACCCCTACAGTAAGAAAACTCCCTCACTTCATCTATTCAATAAGAGAAACACTATAGATTAAAGTTAATTTGTTTAGATAGCAATTAATTCCTACTAAGGAAGATGTCTTACTTGTCTATGTGTACGTAGGGTTTTGTAGGCAAAATAGGCTATGGCAATCATCCCTAGTGTTCAATATAGTTGCAGTGGGCAATATAGCAAGGGTATAAGTAATTGACATGCACTTTTCTTAGCAGATTTAAAAAACAGGCTACACTAAAAGACAGCAGTGCAAACTAAAGGGCCAAAATAAACACTTGAGGCATAAATGAAGTAAAATAAATTATCCCCTTTTTCTTAAACAAATACAAAAACTCACCTTTTCTACCCACAACAGGCCCGCCCCTCTTCCTCAAAAGATATCCCTTTCTCCAAAAGGTCTAATGAAAGGTACAATATGTAAAGTTCTTGAAAAAAACAACAACTCCCTCCTCACCCTTCCCACCCACAAGAAGCGTCCCTCCCACCAAAACAAGAAATGTAAAAAAGAGTCAGAAGAGGCCGTTTTAGACACGGATCTGGAGATTGTCGAGACTTGCCTCTATGTATGCTACCCTGCGTTCCGGGCATGGAAGGTGTTGTGGGACGTGGCCTTGGACGGTGCAGTTCAAGCGCTGGGTGCAGCAGTGGTGGAACGGGGATGGGCTGATGACAACTGGTAGCTGCGGTGGTGGCCCCACTGGGAGACTGGAGGTGCTGGTGGCTAGTTGGAGAAGCAAGGGCATGCCGCCATGTTGACTGCTGCCTAGACCTCATCCTCCTACACCTGAAGGGCCACCAGCAGCTGATATTCATTGCAGATGCCCTCCAGCCTCTGCTGCCACAACCAGGCTGCTATCTCTTAGCAAGTTGGATGATGTCCACCAGGGATAGCTATAGCAGGAAAGAAAAAGGAAAATGATGAATTATAAACCATGCTCTGTGCAAACAATTTTTAAAAAAAGTAGAGTAGAAGTAAATGGCTGGTTCCCTAGGGCCATTGGAATTTGATATGGCTGATTATGATGAGCCACAGGGTCATTTTTTACCCACACGTGCCTTCCTGTAGTTCATGAATATCAAAAGGCTAAAATTTAAACTGGCATGAATCTGTTATGGAACCCACAAAACATTATTCAATTACATCTAATTGCGGCGCATGCCAAAAAGGGATTTTTAATTTGTTTTTGTGTAGCTCGGGTGAACTTTGGAAAGAATAAAGAACTGAAGTACTAGGAGGTGACAGAGTGGGCACTGGGATGAAGCGGAAAGACACCTTTTAAGTCTGCCATGCATTGACAACTTTGTAAATGCTGCATTAAGTGATGTAGATGCACATTGCACAGAAAATGCTATGTACTGCCATATTGAACCACTCTGCAGTTACCTGACAGTGGCATTGGTGACTATTGGGGAGGGAGGTATGGTGGTGGGTGAAAGGTTACATATCTGCCTTGCTTCAACTACAGTGAGTTAAGGGAGAAGACAGAAAATTAAAATACCCCCACTTTTAACCAAAGCTTTGCTAACCAGGCAAAACAAGTGAAGCGGGTGAACAGCAGACACATTCCTCTCAACAACAGCTCCCTTATTTCTTGATCCAAAAAATTATAGATTCATCTTTTCATTCATCTATTCTATTCACCCTTTGACACCCACCATTTAAGCTTTACACTCTTTCATCCCATGTTTCACTATTCCAATCCAGCCATCCATATTTATCCATCCATCCATCCATCTATACACTCACCTATCCAGTATCCACCCTTTCAAACACCCTGCTTTCACCTATCCATCCATTTACCCTCATATCGTTCATTACATCCACCCATTCCTTACCTGAGCATTGGCTTTTACCCATCCCCGCTTTATCCACTGAGGCATTCTTTCACCCCTTTCATCCATCCTTTCACACACCCATGCATTTCCTATCACTCACCTACACATCTTTTCCTTTCACCAACACATCCTTTCACTCATAAACCATTTCACCCATTCTTTCATTTAGCCATTCTTCCTTCATTCACTTTTCCATCAAGCCATCATTTATAGCATTTGTTCATTATGAGCTCTTGTCTGATGATTTGCAGAGAGAAAAGATCATTAAGAATTCAACTCCCACTGCATCTGATAATCAAGAGATTTCAAAAGCAATGCCCTTGCAGTGAGTATATTATTAATTGTCAATGAGCAAGATAAATATGACTTACCCGCGCCTATTGCCTCCATCCACTGCCATGACCGGTGCACTGGTGCTGCGGCTGGCTCCTGCACTTTAGGTCGGTGCAGTTGGATATTTTTCTGCATATTTTAGTTTCAACAAAATACAGATACAATAGATCATTACAGCTGTATCTTCTTATATCATTCACTTTAGGAATTTTGTTGGTTGTTAGAAAAGCCAGGTAGACATATCAACCGCGAACGTTTTGTAATGGAGGGACAGAGCTAAGTCATTGAAGTGCAAGCAAGGGATGGAATACTTTGGTCAATCCAGGAGAACTTACGGAGAGGTCTTGGTTGGCAAACCTGTGTGCTGAATACCAAACCTGCGCATCCTACCCCACAGCAGACAATGCCTTTAACGCTTAACCACTCCCAGGCCTACTGTCAGCATGGAAGGGAGGTGGCACTGCATCAAAAGACAAGTGCTGCCACCTCTGCCTCGGTGAAAAGCACAAAACCAATAAAATATTAAAAAGTCACAAAAACACACCAAAAAATGACAGAAATGTAAAATATACAAACACAAAGACACACTAATGAAATAAAGGACAATGAGGGTTGGATAATTTAAAAAAGGTGGGATGGTAAAGATTAAGAGTGGATGAATGGGGGATTTATTCCAGATATTGTAATTGATCTGATGCATAGAAAAACACTTGGTCTTGAGTCAATTGATCAGGAGGAAAGTATGGTTTTGCAAGGGGCAACTTTATGGGAGTGAGCAAGTGGTTATCTGACATGGTCTCCCTCTTATTAGCCCTACTCAGGCTGAGCTCAGATGATCTGAAGGGGCTGTGGAGGATCGACTCCATCTCTAGTAGTATAAGAGAGTCAGCTTGCTCATCTGCTGCTACATCCACCAAAACAGGGTCAGAGTTGGTTGCTGCCCCGTTATTAGCACTGATGTTACAGAACTGTGCAGAGAGGTTACTCGAGACAATTCTCCCATCTAAGGGTGCACCTCCTTCTTCTGGGTGCTGCATTAAACCCCTGCCAAGTGCATCAATTGCACTTGCATTGGTAGAGTAGGCAACATGTGAGCTTGGTGAGTGTACAATGGCTTGTGTAGTGATCAACCACCCATCGATGGGAACAGGGCTCTCATCAAGAATTCCTAGTTCACATGCTAGCTTCAGATGATAAGGCTAGGGATTGTGATCGAAGGGTGACACCAATTTTAATAACAGGCTTCTTAAAGTCCATAATTCTTACCTTCTTTTTAACAGGTGACATGAAACTTAGTACTTCTTGTGTCAGCCCATCACTTATGACTTCCACTCCCTCCCGCTCTTTTTTAGAATTGTCTTTATTGTTATTTTTGTTTTTATTTTTATGTCTACTTCTACAAATTTGCCTGTCACCAGGTTGGTGACCCCTCAAATCTTATCCGATCTTATGGTTCTCTTTCTGACTTGCCCAGTAAAGAACATACTCCTTCCCTTTAACCTTCCCCTACTTCTTCTGCCCCTGCTGCCTGTACAACCTTCAAAGGAGGCTTGAGACCCCAATATATCGCATGATAGACTGTTTAAAATGGAGAAGAATGCAGTGGGGTACAATGAGGGCAACATCCAGGAGATCAGCTAAAGGGTAATCCAGTTGTAATAGGTCTAAGGGGTCTGATGAGTAAGTGCCACCTCACCTTTCTTGGTATTGTAGAGCTGCCAAGTACCTATAGGGTAGGAAAAGAGCATGTTACAAGGTCTGACTCTGAGTTTTACAGAGCATTGCAACACTGGTATAGTATGCTGTAGATGTAAAATGAAGGGCTGCAGAAAGCCTTGAGGAGGCCTTTAAGGAGGATATTGGAAGAAAGTATACTTTGGAGCCGAGTTTGGAATTAATGTTGCGGGTGCTAAAGATAAGTTTCACTGCACCTTCACCTTGCTGCAATGGTGTTTCAGGACGAGACAGTAGGGGGACGAATAAATAGGAGACCCAATGCTGAATGGAGCTGGGGCTTGGGCTGGAGAACCAAAAGAAGCACCACAGGTGGTTAAAGGACAGCCCCCCCTGTTTGAGCAAGCCACACCGACCTAATGTTGACCACCTATGCTTACCATGGGGTGCTGACTTGTACCTATTCACTTACTGCCTCGCAGCCTTGCACCCTCATTGTCACTTCACTCTTGTGGTCTGCCGTCCATGTTTTCCAGCAGCCTTGCACCCCACCAGTCTGTCATAGTCTCCACCTTCCTCAATCTCAGCATCCTAACATCACTGCCTCAGGCTGCAAGCCCATACCGGTATGTGGGTAAAATGGTAGTTCGGGCTGTGGTGTGATTGCCCAGGCCCACCAGCTCCAACGTCAGTCCACATTGGGTCCCTGCTATTGCCCTGTAGCTCCGCTGCACCGCTGCTCCGATAGTTCTCACAACTTCACCTACGTGGCATTCTGAGACTCAACAGCGGCTATAGTTATAGTTAGGTGAATATGTCAGTGACAACATTAAAGTTTTGAACTAAAAAAACACACACACCATTTTTCTTTAGCAGATCTAACTATAACCTGCACCCCCACCATGCACTACTTAGTACTTCATATATTACATCACTCGTGATATGTTCTATGACATAATATATGACATCACTGATGACATCAATATAATAATTTATTTATACAGTTATACAATTTTGGAGTGCACATTATTTCTTCATAGATAGATAGTCATTTTTTAAATCTATACTTCAACAAAATTGCACTAATAATATCAATAATTAAAGAAATACAAACATTTACTCACAAGAACAGATACCACAATTATAAAAAACAATAAAAAAATAAAAATCACACTTTTTAAAACAAAATATATTCACAAAAAAATACACAATATTGAAAAATAACATTCTAGAATAAATAACGCTAGCATAAGTGCTGGACTTTAATGGATTCAGATTAGGTAATCCAACTTCAGGTCAGGCAAATGTAGGAGAACTGCTGGAGTTTGGAGAGATTACATTTACGATTCCCATGTCACATAAGCAAAAGCATGGACAGTGTTGGACTTTGAGAGGTTAGATTTACTTTACAATCTCCTATCTCACTTTAAGCAACAGTATGAAAGTGTTGGACTTTGTATGAATTAATGTGCTATTCCCACTACATCATAAACAAACTCATGGAAAGTTTTGAACTTTAGAGGTGGTAGAGTTACCATTACCACTCAAGTCCGAGCAACAGGAGGAAGAGGGATGGGTTACATTTACTATTCCTGCTCCAATGTAAGCAAAATCAGGGAAAGTGTTAGAAATCTAAGCAACAATAGGGAAAGTATTGCAGTTTAGAAGGATTAGAATTACTATTCCCGCTCCAGTCTCAGCAAGAGTAGGGAAAGTATTGGACCTAAAGGGGTTGCATTTACTATTCACCCTCCATCATTAACTGAAACATAGAAAACACCACACTTAGGAGGGATTAGATATAACATTTCAAATACTGAGCATTTTTAAATAATCAGTAAAGACCTAACAACATAGAATTATTAAAACATATTCAAAATATAAAAATGTAATATATAAATCAATAACAATAAATGTAAAACAAAACAATTATTAATACAATAATTCCCACTCTGGCCACCTAATAAAACCCACTACATCCCAAATATGTACAAAATCTAAATAAAACAATAATCCTAAATTATGAATTTAAGAAACAAATTAAGTATAAATATAAAATGCATTTTGTATTATTAAGTATGCTTATTAATCAATTAACAATTCAGAAACAACAAAAAGTTAAATCCATAATTAAGTAAGCAATTAACAATTATTAACTAAATATATAATTAAAATAATAATATTAAACTATATCAAACTCACCAACCTGCAACTAGAATATGATTTGTTAATTTAACTGTACAAAACTAAAATATACATTAAAAATCACAAAATGTACTGAAGTAATTAAAAATCATGAAATGCTTATAAATAATTAAAATAAGTTTTAATCAGTCAATCAACAGATCATTTCTCTTCAATTAAATATTTATTTAGCACAGAAAGAGGTTAACATTTAAAAGCTATAATTTATCATTTAAGTAATTTCACATCCTATTCCCTTAAAAATCTATTAACCTGCTACTAAATGATAGATTACTAAGTAAAGATAAAAATGTATTACATGTTGAAAATTAGAAACCATATTTAGAAAAAATGAAAACTATTTAATTAATAACACCTACAATTATTATAATATCCTGTTACTAAATTATAAATTACTAATTAAATATAATACATTCATTACACATTAAAAACTGTATTTAAAAAAATGAAAAAACTATTACATTAATAACAACACCTAAAATAATATAACTAGTGCTTATCACACTAATTACAAAATGATATTTAATACAACTATTGTTACAAATGGGGTCTTTGGTTGGTAGGCAGGTTACCTCCGTCCAAGCAAGAAGCCTCACTCTAGTCAGGGTAAAGAAGAGTCACCCTCAGTTAATCCCCGCTCACCCCCTTGGTAGCTTGGCACAAGCAGGTAAGCTTAACTTCAGATACAATGTGTATAGTATTTGTACCAATACACACAGAAATACAGTGAAAACATTACAAAATGGACACCACACCAGTTTGGAAAAATAGATAATATTTATGTAAATCAAATAAGACCAAAACGACAAAAATCCAACATACACAAGTCAAGGTATGAATTTTCCAATTTGCGACTTGCAAATTGCGAGTCAAACGAATTGGAATATAGGATGGTGTCCCTGACACCATCTGCGACTCGCAAGGGGGTTGCAAAGGCCCACCTCCTAAATATTAATGAGGTGGGTCGCAATTTGCAACCCCCTTGAGAATCGCAGCACTCACAGGGATGGTGGCCTGCTGAAAACAAAAGACTACCATGTCTGTGACTGCTTTTAAATAAAGCAGTTTTTTTTTTTGTAATGCAGACCATTTTCCTTAAAGGAAAACGAGATGCATTACAAAACTAAAAATGAAACGTTTTCATTTCATTTTTTCAGAGCAGGCAGTGGTCCATAGGACCACTGCCTGCTCTGGAAAAATGTTTTTAATGCCATTCACAAAGGGGGAGGGGTCCTATGGGGACCCCTTCCATTTTGCAAATGGGTTAGCACCCATTTGAAATGGGTGCTAACTGCGATTGGTTTGCGATTGGTTTGCGACCGCGTTACGGTCACAAAGCAATCTGGCACTGCACTGCGACTCGCAATTAGGAAGGGGACTCCCCTTCGTAATTGCGACTTGCAAACCTGTTTTGCGATTGGGTAACTAGGTTACTGAATCGCAGAAAGGGTTTTGTGCATTGCAGAGTGCAGTTTGCTACATCTGGCCCTCAATCCTTAGAAAACAGTGAGATTGCTGTTGTTACTCAAAGTATCTTGTTAGCATAAAAAATAAAGCTGCACGGGCAAGCGTGCGTCAGAAAAAGGTAGCGATGCATTGATTCCTTACTCGCAAGAGAGGCTGTGCATTGTTTCCTTCTCTGGTCGGGTCGGCGATGCAATGTTTTTTTCCCTTGCAAGAGAGTGATGCATCTATTTCTGGATGGGGCAACTCGGATCCGCGCAGAGTCAGGTTGACTTCGGCTCCTAGGGACAATGCATGGAAAATCAGGTTTCACAGTATCAGAAAACCACGCTGCGTGGGGTTTGTGGCGTTATCAGCCTCAGTAAGCAGGTGTTGTGCGTTGTTTCTCCAGCCATGATGTGTGGATCTTCCAGCCGTGATGCAGGTGGAGCATCTATTTCAGCTGCGAAGCCGGCTGCATGCCGTTTATCACCTACGTTCCAAAAGGTGCGTAGAAAATGTCCCCACACGGCATTCTGTGCGTGGATTTTCAGTTCTTGTCTGCCAACTCCACCTGTCAAGGGCCATGGGACTGGACAGGGTATGACTTAGCAGGGCACAAGTCTCAGCAGAGAATCCAGGTGCTGGCAGGGGAAGCCTTTGATGGCGCTGAGACTTCAACAATAGGAGGCAAGCTCAGTTAAAGCCCTGGGAGATTCTTCTCAAACAGGAATTCCCAACAAAGTCCAGTCTTTGTCCCCTTTCACAGGCAGAACCAGCAACTGCATGGCAGCCCAACAAAGTACATTCACAGGCAGGGGCAGCACTTCTCCTTAGCTCTTCAGGTCTCCTCCTTGGCAGAAGTTTCTCTTGAATCCAGATGTGATCTAATTTTCAGGGGTTTTGGGTCCCCTTTCTGCCTTTGCCTTTGACGTAAGCAAACTTCAAAGGGAAGTCTCTGTTGTTTGTAAGATCCTGCTTTGCCCAGGCCAGGCCCCAGACACACACCAGGGGTTTGGAGACTGCAGGTGTAAGTGACAAATCCTCCCTTTCCCCTCCAGCCCAGATGGCTCATCAGGATATACAGGCTACACCCCAGCTCCCTTTGTGTCACTGTCTAGAGGAGAGGTACAAACAGCCCAACTGTCAAACTGACCCCGACAGGGAATCCACAAACAGGCAGAGTCACAGAATGGTTTAAGCAAGAAAATGCCTACTTTCTAAAAGTGGCCTTTTCAAACACACAATTTAAAGATAACCTTTATTAAAAGATGTATTATTAAATTGTGAGTTCAGAGACCCTAAACTCCATTTGTCTATCTGCTCCCAAATGGAACCTGCACTTTAAAGACATTACCCATGTTAACCTATGAGAGGGATAGGCCTTGCACAGTGAAAACTGAATTTGGCAGTATTTCACTATTAGGACATATGAAACACATTATTATATGTCCTACCTTAAACATACACTGCACCCTGACCATGGGGGTACCTAGGGCCTATCTTAGGGGTGTCTTATATGTATGACAAGGGAAGGTTTATGCCTGGGAAGTGGGGACACTTGCCAAGTCAAATTGGCAGTTTAAAACTGCTTGCACAGACACTACAGTGGCAGGCCTGAGCCATGTTTACAGGGCTACTCACATGGGTGGCACAACCAGTATTGCAGGCCAACTAGAAGCATTTGATTTACAGGCCCTGGGCACCTCTAGTGCACTGCACTAGGGATGTACTAGTAAATCAAATATGCCAATCATGGAAAGACAAATACACATACATTTTACATAGGAGCACTTGCACTTTAGCACTGGTTAGTAGTGGTAAAGTGCCCAGAGGATCAAAAACAGCAAAAACAGAGTCCATCACGCATCAACAACCAGGGAAACAGAGGTAAAAAGTTAGGGAAGACCACGCCAAGGAGGCCAAGTCTAACAACTATATAGATGTAAACCGTATTATAAACAACAATATAATTTATAGCTATATACAACAAAAACAATATTCTTGTCTTCTATTTTTTGTCACCTTATATTTTTGCAGTGACAGTATTTTTTGACAAATTATTCATTTCACAAAATATTTTTGAATCAATATGTTTATCAGTGGTCTACCCTTCTATACGAAAACAATTCTATACTCATTGCCCGTACTCCTAATTCCTACAAGTCCAACTAACAGCAATGAACAAGTATTGTAAAGAAAATTAATTTAAGATAAACCCATGCTTTTAAGTTACATTTGAAAAGGTAACAACGTATTTACTATCAGTGATATGAAGCTGGAAGAAGTCAGTTCTTTTATACACTTGGGCCTGACAACTGCAAGTAGCCTCAAGTGGGACATACATATCAAAATGGTGGAAGGGAATTCAAAAGCTTCACTTAATGCCATTTGCAGACTAGCCCGCGCCCACGGCCATCTATGTTCCCCTCACCATGATGAAGAAAAGATGAGAAGCCAAATTTAATTTGTAAGACAAATTTTAAGGCCTGTACAAAAAACATCCAAAAAGGATCGAAAAAAAATTTGGAGAACAAATCTGAATTGTCTTGAAATATGAATTTGGCTACTCTTCTAATTTAAATAGGTGCCAAACAGTGCCGACAAAATATTGCTTGAAAAGTGTGAGATCGTCAGAAACTAACGTGGTAGATAAAGCCTGCAGAGAACATTTTGACCTGTGACACCAGTCAGAATTTGTCATCACCTGGAAATTAGCTAAATGTCTTGGTCTAGCCTTAACTCCTGAAAACCCCAGCCTGAGATTCTTGCTCATAAAACTGGTATAAACACAACCATCTGCAAACCCTTTGCCATCTTGAAGTTTGCCGAAAAAGCGCATAGGCTTAGTCAACTTTCATCCAACAGGCCAAACTGGCCTGTTCGATCCTTTTCAGCACCTACAACCCTATCTGGTAAAACTAACAAACTATAGGGAATGGAGAAATTTAGCTCTAGGCAAAAGTGGTCTTCTTCTCTTTAAAGGGCTTCTAAAGAAGAGAGGTCCGGCTACCTCTGCCAATTGCTCCTTTGGCTCAGCCTAGCTAATTTTTCTTTTAATATATCCAATCTATGACAGGATAAGAGACAATGCTATCCTACATATTGCGAAGAATGAAGATTTAAAGAGCAATGAAAAACACTTTGTGACTACTGCCTCGCAATCAGGTATGGGGAAATACAATCTTCCCTACTCAGCAAAATGTCAGAGGCATCACCGAAGTACATGGGAAGATACCTTGTTAAAAATTGAAACAAAGAAGAGAACCACAAAAATGTGCCACAATAAGATCTTACAATCCTATAGACATATTTCCCTGTGCAACTGCTGAGGGCATGCACAATGAATTTTCTTTTTCCTTCATATTAGACTAATGTTTTAATTTTTTTCACACTTTGCTTTGCATTTTCATCTTAATGCTCCCATGTGGATGGCCAGCAGACATGTCTCCTTGAGGACTAGCTGAGAATTGTGGGCATGTCTTCCTGTGTGACATTTTATTTCATTTTCACAAGTGGCCTTAATTTTTCTTTACTTCATACTTTTAATTGTTTTTTTTTACTTGGAATCAACGCTTAAATTGAGCTGATGGTTTCTGGTGCTCAGCACTGGCACTTAAATGTCAACACAAGGACCAATGACAGTCTGCCACAAGGTGGCAATGTTCATCTAATTTAAAGATGAGCACAACAACAGTTATTAATTCAATATGAGTTAAAAATTATTAATACCTGCAGCCAAAAACATTCTTTTCGCTTTGGGGGTGTGGAATAGTCAGAATTGTGAAAACTGCAGGAGTGTTTATGGTTAGTAGATGCATTGTCTGCAGAAGATTTTGATTCTGACACCAATCTCAGTAGCTCTGTAGATGATACAGCAGTAATGATTAAACGCAGCAAAAGTGGGGGCCTGCGAGGGAAAAAAGGGGGACTATCAGCTGGTTCTAGATGGAAGTTGGAAGACAAAGTGGCCCGTAAAGTCAAATGGGACTATTCGGTCACACGTCGAGTATATTCGGAAGCTCATCTCGGCCCAGCCCACCCGCATAGCGGACTGCCTTTAAAAGGAGTCATGATGGGTGCCTTAGAAAGCTGTGACCCTTCATTGTCACTTATCCTACAGTCAATAAGACAGCTGCAGGAGGATGTGCATTCCGAAAATCAGAGTATCGGCCTACTACTAAAAAACGTTAGGAGACTGTCAAGAAAGTCAATAAAATGATATCAGGGAACGAATTGCTGTGATGGAGGAATGCTCTGGGATCCGCGAATCTGAGGTCAACTTGACCACTTAATTATGTTTTTAATCTTGATCATGACCCCTTTTGAGTGCTAGTAAACAGATGAGTTTAGGGGTCTCTAATCAATGTTAATTATTATTTTTTTCACTCTCCTGCCATAATAAGTGCCTGACCTTTTTTGATTCAACGGCAGTCATCATATGTAAAAAGATCTCTGGCAAAGAGCCCACGAAAGGGGAGCCCGTCAGACATTGCACCAGCCGGTCTGACGAGGAGCTTCCCGATGATGAAGCATGACACCCTTCGGGTGTGTGAGGGCTCTAGCTCCTGAACTCTAATCGTCCACCCTAGAGATAGGAACAGTGTACTTTTTGCATTGAACCTAGAAGCAAGCCAAGAGGATATGAAACGGTGGTACGACCAGAATGCCACTCTAGTTGAGTTTCAGCCTGGACAAAAAGTGTAGGTAATGGCACCAGTGGAGCCTAGGGATCTCCAAGATAAGTGGACTGGGCATTTTGAGGTGGTGGAAAGAAAAAGGGAGGTCACCTATCTGGTAGACTTGCATTCCCCCAGGAACCCTTTGAGGGTCCTACATGTCAACCGCCTCAAACCACACTTTGAGCGAACTGAGCTATCCATGCTCCTAGCGACAGATGACGGGGTGGAGGAAGAGAGTGAGCCTCCTTCTGACCTCCTGTCTGCAGGAGAGAAAGATGGGTCTGTGGAGGGAGTGATCCTCTCCCCCTCCCTGACTGAGGAACAGCAGAAGGACTGTCACCACGTGCTGGGACAGTTCGCCTCGCTGTTTTCCCTGATCCGAGGAGTCACACACCTGTGCACACATGATGTGGACACTGGGGACAGTACACCTGTTAAACATAAGGTTTACAGGGTGACTGACAGGGCCAGGGCTTGCATTAAGGAGGAATTCTCCAAAATGTTAACCCTAGGGGTTATTGAGCACTCCAGCAGTCCTTGGGCCAGCCCAGTGGTCTTGGTCCCAAAGGCTGCTGCTCCTGGTGCCACTCCAGAACTTAGGTTCTGTGTGACTACCGGGGTCTCAATGCAGTCAGCAAGACTGACGCACACCCCATCCCCCGAGCTGATGAGCTCATTGATCGGTTAGGAGCTGCCAAGTACCTCAGTACGTTTGATTTAACATCTGGGTACTGGCAGATTGCCTTAACTGAGGGGGCAAAGGAGAGGTCAGCATTCTCTACCCCAGATGGGCACTTCCACTTCAATGTGATGCCCTTTGGGATGAAGAATGCCCCTGCCACCTTTCAGAGGTTGGTCAACCAGGTGTTGGCAGGACTGGATGAGTTCAGTGCCGCCTACTTGGATGACATTGCTGTGTTTATTTCCACATGGGAGGAACACCTGCAACACCTCTGGAGAGTGTTAAAGGCCCTGTAGAAGGCAGGCCTCACTATTAAGGTGAGCAAGTGCCAAATAGGGCAGGGTTCTGTGGTGTACTTAGGACACCAGGTGGGGAGTGGCCAGGTGGCACCCCTACAGCCTAAGATTGACACGATTCTGGCTTGGGAGCCTCCAAGACCCATACTGAAGTGAGAGCCTTTTTAGGTCTCACAGGATGTTACTAGAGGTTTGTTAAGGGATATGGTACCATTGTTACCCCCTTAACTGAGTTGACTTCTAAGAAGCAACCCAAGAAAGGGATCTGGACAGAGGCTTGCCAGAACGCTTTTGATGCCCTGAAGGCTGCCATGTGCACAGCACCTGTGCTGCAGGCACCTGACTACTCCAAGGAGTTTGTTGTGTAAACAGATGCCTCAGAGCCTGGTATTGGAGCAGTACTCTCACAGCTTAATGAAGAGGGCCTAGATCAACCCGTAGCCTTCATTAGCAGGAGGTTACTACCCAGGGAACGTAGGTGGAGTGCCATAGAACGCGAAGCGTTTGCTGTGGTCTGGGCACTGAAGAAGCTAAGACCCTACTTGTTTGGGACTAACTTCCGAGTTCAGACTGACCACAGGCCCCTCAGATGGTTAATGCAGATGAGGGGTGAGAATCCAAAACTGTTGAGGTGGTCCATTTCCCTACAGGGGATGGACTTTACGGTGGAACATCGTCCAGGTACAGAGCATGCCAATGCTGATGGTCTGTCCAGGTTCTTCCGCCTTAGTGATGAGAACTCCCATTAGGTTGGGTAGTTGCTCCCCACATTTAGCTAGGGGGGACACGTGTTAGACTTTTCATCCTTGGCGTGGTCTCCCTTAACTTTTTGCCTCTGTTCCCCAGGTTGTTGATGTGTGCTGGACTCTGATTTTACTGTTTTTGTTACTCTGGGCACTTTACCACTGCTAACCAGTGCTAAAGTGCAAGTGCTCCTGTTTAAAATGTGTACGTAATTGGTTCTCCATGATTGGCATATTTGTTTTACTGTTAAGTCCCTAGTAAAGTGCACTAGAGGTGCCCGGGGCCTGTAAATCAAATGTTACTAGTGGGCCTGCAGCACTGGTGGTGCCACCCACACAAGTAACCCTGTAATCATGTCTCAGACCTGCCACTGCAGTGTCTGTAAGTGTATTTTTACACTGTAAATTCGACTTGGCAAGTGTACCCACTTGCCATGCCTAAAACATCCCTTTTCTTACATGTAAGGCACCCCTAAGGTAGGCCCTAGGTAGCCCCCAGGGCAGGGTGCAGTGTATGGATAAGGTAGGACATATAGGGCCTGATTACAACTTTGGAGGAGGTGTTAATCCGTCCCAAAAGTGACAGTAAAGTGGAGGATATACCACCAGCCGTATTACGAGTCCATTATATCCTATGGAACTCGTAATACGGCTGGTGGTATATCCGTCACTTTACCGTCACTTTTGGGACGGATTAACACCTCCTCCAAAGTTGTAATCAGGCCCATAGTAATGTGGTTTATATGTCCTGACAGTGAAATACTGCCAATTTCGTTTTTCACTGTTGCAAGGCCTGTCTCTCTCATAGGATAATATGGGGGCTACCTTTAAATATGATTAAAGTGTAGATTCCCCTAGAGAGTAGATGGACATGTGGAGTTTGGGGTCCCTGAACTCATAATTAAAAAATACATCTTTTAGTAAAGTTGATTTTAAAATTGTGCGTTTGAAAATGCCACTTTTAGAAAGTGAGCATTTTCTTGCTTAAACCATTCTGTGACTCTGCCATGTTTGTGGATTCCCTGTCTGGGTCAGTTTCACAGTTGGGTTGTTTTTCACCTCACACCAGACAGTGACACAAAGGGAGCTGGGGTGTAACCTGCATTTCCTGATTAGCCATCTCTGCTAGGAGGGAGGGGTGGGGTGGTCACTCTCATCTGAAAGGACTGTGCCTGCCTCTGACAATGCAGACTCCAACCCCCTGGTGTGTGTCTAAGGCCTTGCCTGGGCAAGGCAGGATTTCACAAGTAGGTGTGAGTCCCCTTTGAAGAAAGGTGACTTCAAAGACTAAAATGGGTATAAGAAGGGCACCCAAATCTACAGACTTTAGAAACACTTCTGGAACCAAGAGGAACCTCTGCCTGGAGAAGAGCTGATAGCTGAGGAAGAAGTGCTGCCCTGCCTGTGACTATGCTTTGTGGAGCTTTCCTGCAGTGCTGCTTCTGCTAGAGTAAGAGGGCAAAGACTGGACTTTGTGTGCCTTCCATCTTGTGAAGAAATCTCCAAGGGCTTGAGTTAGAGCTTGCCTCCTGTTGTTTGAAGTCTCAGGGACAGCAAAGACTTCTCTCTGCCAGCACCTGGAGTCTCTGGAGAGACTCCTGCCCCAACAAGTGGTGCCATATCCAGTCCCTGGGCCCTTGAAAGGAAAGCTGGTGGAAATCCAAGGAAATCGACTTCGGACGACTCCGGACCGACGCCGCTGCTGAATCCGGTAATGCCGCCTGCACCTGACGCCGTGACCTTCACTGGAACGCGACGCTCTTCGCAGGCCCGACGCCGCTGCAGCCCCGCTGAAGTCTGCGACTCCATGGAAGTCGCCGCACCACGTCGTGACCGACGCCGCTCGAAGTGCGTGGATTCAACGTTTCGCACAGACGCTGCGATCCCCGACTTCGTGCATCGGCTTGTTTCCACTCTTGACCAAAGGTACTGTACTTGGGGGTCTACACGACTCCGTGTCCGGCGCCGCTGGTGTTGGCTTGTTGGGAACGACTCCGTCATGACGCCGTGTTAACATCTCATCGAAGCATTTTTTGTTTCTAAGTGCTATTTTTGAGTTTAATCTCTAAAAATTCATAACTTGACTTGTGTATGTCGGATTTTTGTCATTTTGGTCTTGTTTTGTTTAGATAAATATTTCCTAATTTGCTAAACTGGGGTTGTGTCATTTTGTAGTGTTTCATTAATTTACTGTGTGTGTTGGTACAAATACTTTGCACCTAGCGCTCTGAAGTTAAGCCTACTGCTCTGCCAAGCTACCAAGGGGGTAAGCAGGGGTTAGCTGAGGGTGATTCTCTTTTACCCTGACTAGAGTGAGGGTCCTTGCTTGAACAGGGGGTATCCTGACTGTAAACCAAAGACCCCATTTCTAACATTAGGACATTGTCTCAATTTATTTCTCCTTCATTTGCCTTCTCTTTTCTTCTTTCTGGCTCTTTTCTGCTCTTTTGGTTAGATTTGTAGGTCTGGAGGGATGAGAAGCTAGTGGGAGTGTTGCTGAAAACCACTCATCAGATCATGGATCTGATTGCTCTTTTTGTTTGGTGGGGGTTATGGGAGTGTGGACTCGGGTTTGGGAATGGTAGGGAGGCCAGTCAAGGAGATTGGGTTCAGTTTTGAGTTGGTTTGGAAGGGAGGGGGTTTGGGGTAGAGGTTATGGGTTAGTTATGGGGGTGGGTCTCCCTCAACACAAGAGTGAAGGATTGTCTTCTCATCTATATAGATCCCTTGAATGCAGTTCGGTTGGCTTTAACTATGGGTAATAGTATACGAATAGCTTTGGTTAATATTTGAGGCTAAATGATTCTAAAAACCATCACAGGATAGCTCTGGAATTGCAGCTGGTAAAAGTGGATCTTATCTGTTTTCAAGAAACTCACATTGAGGACTCTCATCGTGGGGTCCTTGAGTCCTTTGGTCTGCAGGTAGTTGGTGCCACCTCATTCAGAGCATGAACGAGAGACATCACAATTCTTACAAGGAGGCAGTTCCTTTCTTGTTGGCGCACACAAGTTGATAGAAAGGGACGATGGGTCCTCAAGGAATGCCAGACGACCAACAGAGCATTTATGCTATGCTCAATGTACGGATGATCCATCCGTGTTTGAATGGCTCAATGCCACCTGGCCCTTTGGAAATCACCAATGATCATCGGCAGTGACTTCAATATTAATGATTGGTATTGGAGGGGTGACAGAGTATACTCTGGCAGAAAACCTAGGGTTTCCAGTTCTTTGGGAGACCTGGTCTTTAGTCTGGGGTTGATAGATGTCTGGAGATCTAAGATGTACCCTGATCCTGGATATATGTACTATTTCACTCCTCATCAAAAACATGCTCATCTAGATTATTTTTTGGTTCTAACTCATTGGTTCTGGACTGTAGAATCAAAAGGTTCCCTTGATATATGTCCAATCACAATCCTTTGGTGATCAATCACTCAATCAATCAATCAAAACAAATTATATAGCGCGCTACTCACCTGTGAGGGTCTCAAGGCGCTAGTTGGTGGGGGGTTACTGGTCGAACAGCCATGTCTTGAGGTTTTTTCTGAAGAGTAGGAGGTCTTTGGTTTTGCAGAGGTTGGTGGGGAGGGAGTTCAAGTTTATGGGGGCGAGGTAGGAGAGGGCCCTGCCTCCTGTGGTGGTTTGATGGATGCGGAAGGCTGTGGCTAGTGCGAGCTCGGCTGATCGGAGGCTGCGGGTGAGAGTGTGGAAGTTCACTCTTTAGTTGAGGTAGGTCGGGCCGGTGTTGTGGAGGGATTTGTGTGCGTGGATGAGGATCTTGAAAGTGATTCTCTTGTCTATGGGGAGCCAGTGAAGAGATCTGAGGTGTGGTGAGATTAGTTTGTGGCGGGGGAGGCCAAAGGCGAGGCGTGCGGCTGTGTTCTGGATTCTCTGGAGTTTGCCTTTGAGTTTGAGTGTGGTGCCGGCGTAGAGGGCGTTGCCGTAGTCAAGTCTGCTGCTGATGAGTGCATGGGTGACTGTCTTCCTGGTCTCTGGGGGAATCCATTTCAAGGATTTGTTTAGAGTGCGGAGTGTGTGGAAGCAGGAGGAGGTTAGTGCATTGATTTGTTGTGTCATGGAGAGTGAGGGGTCCAGGATGATGCCGTGGTTGCGTGCGTGGTTTGCGGGGGTGGGTGCGGAACAGGAGTCGTCCCATATGGTTTTGTTGGGGCCGAAGATGATGATCTCGGTTTTGTTGGAGTTAAGCTTGAGGTGGTTAGTTGTCATCCAGTTAGCGGTGTCGAGGTGAGTAGCTTGTAGGTTGGTTTTGGCAGTGGTGGGGTTGCAGGTGAGGAAGAGGATGAGTTGGGTGTCATCTGCGTAGGAGAGGATAGTGATTCTGTGTGGTCAGAGGCTGTTGGCTAGGGGGATCATGTAAATGTTCAAGAGTGTGGGGCTGAGGGAGGACCCTTGGGGGACTCCGCAGATGATCTTGGTAGCGGTGGAGTGGAAAGGACTCTCTGGGTCTGGTCGGTGAGGAAGGAGGTGAGCCAGTCTAAGGCTTTGTGGCGAATTCCTATGTTGTGGAGGCGTGCGGAGTATGTGGAGGAAGACAGTGTCAAAGGGTGTGGAGAGGTCTAGGAGGATGAGTGCGACGGTCTCGCTTTTGTCGACTTTGGTCCTGATGTCATCAGTGCATGCGACGAGGGCGGTTTCTGTACTGTGGTTCTTGCGGAACCCGGATTGTGAGGGGTCAAGAGTATTGTTTTCTTCGAGGAAGTGGGATAGGCGGTGTTGACTAGTTTCTTGGCAACCTTGGCGGAGAAAGGAAGGAGGGAGATGAGGCGATAGTTGGAGAGGATCTCTGGGTCAGCTTTGTTTTTTTTTTAGGAGAGCAGTGATTTCCGCGTGTTTCCAGGGGTCTGGGTAGGTAGCAGAGTCGAAAGAGGAGTTGATTATGTTGTGGAGTATAGGGGCGATGGTTGGGCTGGCTTTGTTGTAGATGCGATGTGGACAGGGGTCGGAGGGGGATCCGGAGTAGATGGAGTTCATGGTTTTTTTGGTTTCTTCGTATGTGGTGGGGGCCGAGGAGGTGAGTGTGGTGGGGGGGTTGTGAGTGGGGGTTGAGTTGGGTGAGTGAGGGGTGTGTGTGGTGGGTGTGTGTGGTATAAAGCTGTTGTGGATGTCCAGGATTTTGTGGTGGAAGTAGTTGGAGAGGGCGTCACATAGGGGCTGTGTGTGTGGGGGGTCTATGTTGCTGGCTTTGGATTTGGCTAGCTCTTTAATGATGGTGAAGAGTTCTTTGCTGTTTTGAGAGTTGTTGTCAAGGCGTGTCTTGTAGTGATCTCTTTTGGCGGTGCGTTTGAGTTGGTGATGGGTGCGGATGGTGGCTTTGAGGGTGGAGAAGTTGGTTGTAGAGGGTTCTTGTCACCATATTTTCTCCGCTTTGCAGCATTTTCGCTTTGAGTTCGGGGTGATCCATGGGGCGTTCTTGATGTTGCGGGTGGCGATGTGTTTTCTGAGGGGGGCTATTGTGTCTGCGCAGTGATCCATTTAGAGAGGTTGTGTGCTCCTGTGGTGGGGTCGTTGGTGTGGGGGGGAGGTTGTGAGCCATTTATGTTATCTTTAACACGCAAAGGATGGGTAAGGCTGCCCCCGAAATGGAACTTGGAGTGTGCTTCTTTCAGATAAAGACTATTTCAATACCATGAAGAAATGGATCCCCACCTTTATGAAAGAAATTATTGGGAACGCCCCACTGGGAATGGTATGGAACACATTTAAAGCAGGTATACGCGGGGAAACATTGAGCTTCAGTCTGACCCGCCAAAAGGAGGAGAATCGCGTTATGGCTGAGCTGCATATGATGCTGAGGTCAGTAGAAACTAGGCTGGTTTGGGCAGTTACTAATGAGGAGGATATACAAGAAGCTCAACATCAGGTGGCTACGATCAGGAGTTCTATTACAGAGGCATCAGCCAAGAGGGTGGCAGACAAATATTTAGGGGGGTCACTAAGAGGGTGGGAGTCTTAAGACTGCCACACTCGCAGTGGCGGTCAGGATCGCCATGGATGCAGGGGTCCAACTGCTACATTACAACTCTGGGAGTCAGACCACCATGAAAACGCCAGCTCCACCAGGATCATGGATTCTGCAGCCTGGCAGTGTTGGAGATCCTAATATGCCAGGGCAGCTCTGCAAGCAGTGCTGCCCTGCTGATTACGACCTTGTTCTCTGCCAGCCTTTTCATGGCAGTGACACAGTCATGAAAATGCTGGCGGAGGGCAGGTGCAGAGGGCCATGGGGGGCATGGGTAGTACAGGGGCCCCCATGGCCAGCACCATCACAATGTTCACTGTGAAGACAGTGAAGATTGCAAGGGTGCTGGTGCACCCTGCTGGCTACAGCATTGCCGCTGGCTCGATTACAAGCCAGAGACAATGCTGTAGCATGTTTCCCACTAGGCAGACCATTGGGAAACTCATAATGACTCTGGCGGGGAGGTCAACGCATAGGCGGCAGCCACCTTGTCAGGAGGCTTTCCCGTCTGCCAAACTCAAAATGAGGCCCTTAGTATCGAAAAAGAGGGTGTATGAATTTAGTGAGCGGGTCGGGCCCCTCCTTGCCATATGCATGTGCTAGCAGCAAGTGCAAGGGGATTGAAAAGAAATAAGGGATTTAACATCAGGCCTGATCTCTGATCCCTTGGATAGCCGAGCTGCTTTTCAAAAGTGCTATTTGAACTTGTATGCAGAGGGAGTAGATCGGGGGAAAAGAGAAGTTCAGGGCTTTTGTGGATGGGATTCCAATGAGTGTTCAGTCAAATTGTGTTGTGTGATGTTTTTGTGGTCCTAGATCATCCTTGTGTTGGATGTACATCACTAGGTAAGGAGACATTACTGCCATCCACTGACATTTCTTTCCTCATGATTGTTGTAAATGTCAGACAACGAGTATGTACATGACAGCATGAGCCATGTATGCATGTTGAATGAGTCAGTTGAGAGTCATGTGAGCAATGTGTATAGTGCCACAGATCTTTCAAACAACATCTGTCCTTGTTAAACTGTTGTGTGGAAGACATATCATGAGTCACTCTGCCCTTCAGGTTGCCACACACCACATGATAAATTACTGTTGGCTACATGATGTTCTATCATGCATGGAAGTGATGGGAATGGAGTGTCACTTAGGGTCTGTCAGCTCAGCCTGTAGAGACAAGGGCTTGTCAACTGTATCTCCCAGTAAGGGACCTAGTCTAGGCTGTGGTAGAGTCACTGTGGCTATGGAACTGTGACACTGTGCCCACTGCCTGTACCCCAGCAGATTCTGTCATGTGGCCAATGTGAGGCTATGGTGGCAAAACCTGCACTGAACTGCTCATTCCTTTGACTACATTAAGAATGGGTTCAGAGGTAAATCATTAATCTAGACCATATGTGCATTTGGCATCATTGTCAATGTGTGTCTTAGACTCACAACACGTCCCTTAGTCCCACAGCTCTGTTGTCACCTTCTCACAGATCATATTTATATTGCATAACTGACAGTCCCACAGTGCAGACATTGTGTTGATCCTGGGAGGCCATGATATGTGACTTACTAGCTTGATCACAGAGCTGAACTTGCACAATGTTTGTTGGATTCCATATCTGTAGGACAGGCACATGTGTCCAAAGGAGTGTTCTGTGGTGCAGGTGCATTACAGAACCCCACCCCTGAAGTGGCAAAAATCTGCATTTGGTAGGCCACATTTAGACAATTTCTGTACCCACCATGCCAACCCCTTGATTGTTTCTTTGTTACTCATATGTAATGTTGATGTTTGCACTCTGGCAGTTGCCTGTAAGGACTGCATGCAGCGAGTCATTCTCACAGAGTGTGAATGTGTTGGTTTATTCATTCATAAGGAGTTTACCTTTCAGAAGCCACATAGGTGACTGGTGTTTCATAGTGGCTAACATCACAGTACAGAATACTAGTGCATGTACAAACTGATGTCAGTAAGCTTGCTTAGTCATTGTAGGCTATGAGCAGGGCAGTGGGTTAATTTACAGATGCAAATACATATGTCTGTAGTCATTTCCTTGTAGTAACTGGCTTGTGTGTTTCACACATGGGGAGTGTTGACAAATAGCAAAGTCCTAGCTTGGTGTTACTGACACGCATGTGACTCAACCATTCCTGACTAAATGTATGATTATAATCTCTTGATTTACCCTTTGCATCCATGCAGGGCAACACCCATCATTACTTTCCCTTGTAAGTGGGGATTGTCCATTAACATGATTTATGTGCCATCACTGTTGCCAACACTCATTGTGCCTACATGTCAGCATGTGTCTCTGTCTCCTTAGTTAAACATTTGTAAGTTGCTGTTTTATGCATGACCTACCTGTGTTGATGGAACGATGTCTGTATTCTCTCACATATATGTGCATGGCAACCTGTGTGAGGAATAAGACATTTACACTGTGGGTAAATTTCATGTTGTGCCACATACAGGAGTGTATCACAATTGTTTATTGGCTGACACATACCGTCATGCATCATAGCATGTCATTTACTATGTACAACTGCAGTAGCAATGAGGGACAATGCAGCAAGGCCTAGAGTTTAAAGCCACAATGTGCATTTCTATTCCACTGATGTGGTATCTTGTAGCAAAGTACACTGCACATGTGTAATGGGAAAGGTTTGTAACCTGACTGTTGGCATGCATCATGGAGTGACCTGCAGTTATGTTGAAATCACATGTGTTTAAGAACAAGCGTTCATCCACAGACTTCTGGGTCTGCATGACCATAATGAAGACAATGATGTAGCTTCCAATTGGGCAACATGTTGACGGCCTTCAACAAATACTTGCAAATCTCTGGGCCTCTCCAACAGCCATGGAACTAATTGCACCTACTGATATGGCTTATGGATTCACCTAATGTGTGGCAACTTCAGTTTTGTTTGTGCAGACATGGAGTATGTTCAATTGTGCTACCTTTGTTTGCATTTTATTGTGTGTGTCCATTTAACTGTGTGTACATTGCAGCTACTTCATCTAGAGGTATGTCCCAGGCAGTTGGAGTTGAATGTGATTTGTTGACTTGCACTTCCACAATGTGCAGATGGACATGTTATTTGGGACATTGTTTGTTCCTGAGATACATGTAGGACCAGTTCCTGTGCAGATGTTGTTTAAGGGGCATGTGAAAAGTGATATGTGTCCCAGTGAACCCTGAGTGCTCCTGATGCACCATCCCTATTGTGCAGTGAGCTTGGGATATTTGTCTCTCTGACTATTTTGCACCCCATTGCCCTTCCATTGTGTTGCAATGTAGGCGATGTGTGTGTCCATCGCAGGTTTGTTTACTGGAAGTGGTGTTTATGTTTTATGCAACAGCCATACATATGTGCATTGAATATAACGACAGCCCATGGAATGTGTGCAATGTGAGTGTGTGAGTTATATTTGTAGATGTGATGTTGGTATGTTGTTGGTGTTGTGTGAGACAAAGTTGTGTGAACTTCACTCTTCCTGTGCCTGAGATGAGCAAATATGTATTTTTGTGTAGTGTTGCGGTGCAGTGTGAGTGACCTGCCTAAAGGGGGAGTATTGTGACTGTGAATGTGTCATTCTTTGTGTATGATTCTGATGCAGGACACAATGACAAGTGTACTTGGTGCCTGTAGTGTGACCTCTAATTGATGTGGCTGATGGAGCGGCGATCTATTTTTGAGCATAATGACACAGGTTCTTATGTTTGGTTACATCTACAGTCGCATTGATTTTGTGCTTCATCGATAATCACCAGCAGTGGCAGTGGCAGGACATGTGTGATGGACTCCATGGGAGCACCAGATGTTTAATGCTGCCTGCAGGTGAGTGCTCCCTTTATACTTCCTGTTTTCACCTCCTGAGACATGGTGGTTGGACCACCAATGTCACGTTGATAGTGTGCAACCTCATAATGTGTACGGCGGCAACACAGGCTCTGCTAAGCTATTTGTGCTGCCTTTTGACTGCAGCAGTGTTTGCTGCCCAGCTGTGCCAGTGGGACCACAGAGGTCATTGCTCCATAGGCCCACATGACTCGTAATACAGCGGTCCAACCGCCAACCCGGTGGCAGTCGGACAGTCAACCGCCAAACTCATAATGAGGCCCTGAATCTTCAAAGTTTTTTCTCCTCACCTGCATCTTTTCTCTTTGTATTGTTTATTTTACCTTGACACAAAAAATAAGGTGTCCGCCACACCGTCTGCTTCCTATATTTTTACCACTACTCACTGCATGGCCACCTTTATGTTCCTTGGGTTGTGACACCATCGAGTTTGGAGTGGAGAGGTCCATGCCTCATGTGTTGTAATGCAGTCATTAAAACCCTGTAGGAGGCTGGCCTGGCTTGTAGTGGGTACCAGAGGTACTTACACCTTGTGCCAGGTCCAGTTATCCCTTATTAGTGTAGAAGAGGTGTTTCTAGCAGCTTAGGCTGATAGACAGTAGCTATGGCAAAGCGGCTTAGGCTGAACTAGGAGACATGTAAAGCTCCTACTATACCACTGGTGTCATATGCACAATATCATAAGAAAACACAATACACAGAAGTACTAAAAATATAGATACTTTATTTTTATGACAATATGCCAAAAGTATCTCAGTGAGTACCCTCAGTATGAGGATTACATATATACACAAGATATATGTACACAAACCAAAATTATGCAGGTAATAGCAAGAAAAGTAATGCAAGCAGTGTAAAGTTACAATAGATTGCAATAAGAGCACATAGGTAGAGGGGAAACACAAACCATATACTCCAAAAGTGGAATGCGAACCACGAATAGACCCCAAACCTATGTGAGCTTGTAGAGGGTCGCTGGGACTGTAAGAAAACAGTGAGGGTTAGAAAAATAGCCCACCCCAAGACCCTGAAAGGTAGGTGTAAAGTGCACCTACTACCCCCAGAGAGCACAGAAGTCGTGATAGGGGGATTCTGCAGGAAGAACAAACACCAGCAATGCAACAACAGTGGATTTCTGGACTTGAGTACCTGTAAGACAAAGGGACCAAGTCCAAAAGTCGCGACAGTGTCGAGAGTGGGCAGGAGCCCAGGAAATGCCAGCTGAGGGTGCAAGGAAGCTGCCACCTGTTGGAAGAAGCTTGGAGTTCTGCAAGAAAGAAGAAGACTAGGAACTTCCCCTTTGGAGGATATATGTTCCATGTAGCGATGAAGCTTGCAGAGGTGTTCCCACACAGAAAGACTGCAAACAAGCCTTGCTAGCTGCAAGGGTTTTGATAGAGGTTTTTGGGTGCTGCTGTGGCCCAGGAGGGACCAGGATGTCGCCACTTGGAGGAGGAGACAGAGGGGGCACCCAGCAACTCAGGGAGCCCTCACAGAAGCAGGCAGCACCCACAGAAGTACATGAACAGCACTTGGAAGAAGAGTGAACCGGAGTCCATGCGAAGTCACAAAAGGGAGTCCCACAACACCGGAGGACAACTCAGAAGGTTGTGCACTGCAGGTTAGAGTGTTGGGGACCCAGGCTTGGCTGTGCATGAAGGAAATCCAGGAAGTGTGCACAGGAGCCGGAGCAGCTGCAAATCATGCGGTACCCAGCAATGCAGTCTAGCGTGGGGAGGCAAGGATTTACCTCCACCAAACTTGGACTGAAGAGTCACTGGATTGTGGGAGTCACTTGGACAGAGTTTCTGAGTTCCAGGGATCACGCTCGTCATGCTGAGAGGGGACCCAGGGGAGCAGTGATGCAGTCTTTTGGTGCTTGCGGTTGCAGGGGGAAGATTCCGTCGACCCACGGGAGATTTCTTCAGAGCTCCTGGTGCAGAGAGGAGGCAGGCTACCCCCAGAGCATGCATCACCGGAAACAGTCGAGAAAGCCAGCAGGATGAAGCGATACAAGGTTGCTAGTAGTCGTCTTGCTACTTTGTTGCGGTTTTGCAGGCGTCCTGAGCAGTCAGTCGTCGATCCTTTGGCAGAAGGTGAAGAGGGAGATGCAGAGTGTTAGAAATGGGGTTTTTGGTTGACAGTCAGGTTGCCCTCTGTCCAAGCAAGAACCCTCACTCTAGTCAGGGTAAGTCACACACAATCCAAAATCAGCCTGTGCTCACCCTCCGGTAGCTTAGCTGGAGTCAGAGAACTCACACTCCACCTGGTGTTGGCGTAGCTCTGGAAAATAAGGACCAGGCATATGCTCCCCAGCAATTACATCATTCTGCCCTTCACATGTATTAACCACAGTACCCTTCACCCAACCACCCAGTAACTCAACCTTGGAAAAGCACTCTACCTCACCCTCCTGAGACCGGTGAGACAGTATCTGTCTGTCCCTGACACTCAACCCATACTCTTCTGGGATGTCTCTACACTCTATATCCAGGACGTTCACCAGGGAGGAACCCTTTTCTCTGTCACTCTCTGCTAGAGTCAGTAAAGTGTCCCTCCCCCCAGTAGTAATATGACTCCCTGTGCCAGTTCCCCAATCCTTCTCAGGGACCCTGTGCATAACGGGAACTACCTCATACCCTTGAACCGCCTGGGGTGTGTCAACTCCCTTCTTCAAGTTGGGCACCACATCTCTGGGCTTGTGCACTGAACTGGACTCAGCCCTTCCGGCCTCCAGTTTCAGCTCTTTACAGCTCAGCTCCTGAGCTGCAATCTTTTCTTCTTCCAGGGCTAAGAGTCTTTTTGCCTCAAGCTCTGCAAGATACTCCTCTAATTGTTGCTCCTGTCGCCTTTGACTTCGGAGCCATTCATCTATCTCTGGGTCTCTTTCCTCATCTGAGTAGTCTTCCTCCTCATGTGAGCAGTCTTCCTCCTCATGTGCGTAGTCCTCCTCCTCATCTGAGGGGTACTTAGTCATTTGGTTTCTTGCTGCCTCTCTCTCTGCCCATCTTTCCTCCCCCCAGACTATGTAGTTATGTAGCATCTCCGCCTTAGTAGATCTCCTTGCTACAGGAAGGCCCCATTTTCTGCAAAGCTTCCTTAGGTCAGCCTTAGTGAGGTGGTCAGTACGAACAAAGAATGAGTAGGTACACAATCCCATTCTGATAAGATCTTACCAGCAAAAAACAAAATCCAAAGTCCAAAATATCAATAGTATATCGAGGAGGACATCAGAGAATCAAAAGCCAAAAAAGATGAAAAATCAAGTTGACCTTCAACTGTGGGTAGGTAGTGAAATACTTAGCTACTGTATGTCACTGCACAAACACAAGTCCTATCCTCACCGCTGATCACCAATGTTAGAAATGGGGTTTTTGGTTGGCAGTCAGGTTGCCCTCTGTCCAAGCAAGAACCCTCACTCTAGTCAGGGTAAGTCACACACAATCCAAAATCAGCCTGTGCTCACCCTCCGGTAGCTTGGCACGAGCAGTCAGGCTTAACTTAGAAGGCAATGTGTAAAGCATTTGTGCAATAAATCATACAACACCATAGCATAACACCACATAAATACACCACACAGTGTTTAGAAAAATATATAATATTTATCTGGGTATCTTCAGGTCAAAACGATCAAAGCTGCAATACGAATTTGTAAAGATATCACTGAAAAGTGATATAAAGTGTCTTAAGTCTTTAGAAAGTAAACAAAGTCTCTTTCAAACACAAGGTACCTGGTTTCTGGTGGAAAATCTCCTCAGAGGGCCACAGGAGAAGAGGTACGTGGAGAACTGGTGTGTGCGTCGATTTCTCCTCAGCACACACGGACTTGCGTCGTTATTTTCCACGCGGGGAGTCGTGCGTCGTTTTCCGGCGCGCGGACAGTCTCTTACTGTGGTTTGCGGGAGTACCAGATGTCCCGGGTCTGTGCGTGGATTTTCCTGCTTGTTTTCCAGCTGCGCGTCGTTCAGCGGGGCTGCGCGTCGAAGTTTCGATCTCACGGCAGGCGCCACGTCGATTTCTCCTGCGGAGTCGGGCGGCGTTGTCATTGCGAGGCCGTGCGTCAAAGTTTTGATCTCACAGCAGGCGTCGCGTCGATTTCTCCTGGGAAGTCGGGCGGCGTTGTCCTTGCGAGGCCGTGCGTCAAAGTTTCGATCTCACGGCAGGCGTTGCGTCGATTTCTCCCGGGAAGTCGGGCGGCGTTGTCCTTGCGAGGCCGTGCGTCAAAGTTTCGGTCGTCCCGAAGGCATCGCGTGATCAGCGTCGGTGTGCGGCGTTTTTCTTGCCGCGGAAGAAGCTGTGTGTCGAAAAGTTCGGCGCACGGAGCGTCCAAGAGGAAGAGAGAAGTCTTTTTGGTCCTGAGACTTCAGGGAACAGGAGGCAAGCTCTATCCAAGCCCTTGGAGAGCACTTTTACAGCCAGACAAGAGTTCAGCAAGGCAGCAGGCCAACAGCAAGGCAGCAGTCCTTTGTAGAAAAGCAGACAGGTGAGTCCTTTGAGCAGCCAGGCAGTTCAGCAAGGCAGCAGGCCAACAGCAAGGCAGCAGTCCTTTGTAGAAAAGCAGACAGGTGAGTCCTTTGAGCAGCCAGGCAGTTCTTCTTGGCAGGATGTAGTTTCTGGTTCAGGTTTCTTCTCCAGCAAGTGTCTGATGAGGTAGGGCAGAGGCCCTGTTTTATACTAAGTTGTGCCTTTGAAGTGGGGGTGACTTCAAAGAGTGTCTAAGAAATGCATCAAGCCCCCTTTCAGTTCAATCCTGTCTGCCAGAGTCCCAGTAGGGGGTGTGGGAGTCCTTTGTGTGAGGGCAGGCCCTCCACCCTCCCAGCCCAGGAAGACCCATTCAAAATGCAGATGTATGCAAGTGAGGCTGAGTACCCTGTGTTTGGGGTGTGTCTGAGTGAATGCACAAGGAGCTGTCAACTAAACCTAGCCAGACGTGGATTGAAGGGCACAACAAGGTTTTAGTGCAAAGAAATGCTCACTTTCTAAAAGTGGCATTTCTAGAATAGTAATAATAAATCCGACTTCACCAGTCAGCAGGATTTTATATTACCATTCTGGCCATACTAAATATGACCTTCCTGCTCCTTTCAGATCAGCAGCTGCCACTTCAACAATGTATGAGAGCAGCCCCAATGTTAGCCTATGAAGGGAGCAGGCCTCACAGTAGTGTAAAAACGAATTTAGGAGTTTTACACTACCAGGACATATAACCACACAAGTAGATGTCCTGCCTTTTACCCACACAGCACCCTGCTCTAGGGGTTACCTAGGGCACACATTAGGGGTGACTTATGTATAGAAAAAGGGGAGTTCTAGGCTTGGCAAGTACCTTTAAATGCCAAGTCGAAGTGGCAGTGAAACTGCACACACAGGCCTTGCAATGGCAGGCCTGAGACAAGGTTAAGGGGCTACTGAGGTGGGTGGCACAACCAGTGCTGCAGGCCCACTAGTAGCATTTAATCTACCTGCCCTAGGCACATGTAGTGCACTCTACCAGGGACTTACATGTAAATTAAATAGTCGATCATGAATAAACCAATCAGTAGTACAATTTACACAGAGAGCATATGCACTTTAGCACTGGTTAGCAGTGGTAAAGTGCCCAGAGGTCAAAAGCCAACAACAACAGGTCAGAAAAAAATAGGAGGAAGGAGGCAAAAAGTTTGGGGATGTCCCTGTCAAAAAGCCAGGTCCAACATGACCCCCTACCAGCCTAAAGCCAGGGGAGAACAATCACTATCCTGATGTACTTCCCTGTTTGAGGCGACAGAACAAGGACCCAGGCCCACAACAGCAGGGGCATGCTCCAGTTCTTCGCCTTCCTGACTCCAATTGGATCCCTCTGTCCATACTCTCAGGGCCCACTAAGCCAACCCAAGGGGAACCTTTCTCCTTACCTGCGGATCCCATCTGTGCAGCACCTAACCTTACTTTGCTCACAGATGTATCCCAGGAGCAGGATAGTACCACCATGACCAACACAGTGGTGTTGCCCACTCTACCCCCGGCGTGTGACACTTGTCCCCTCCCCAGGGATAACTCTGTCCACCCGGACAGCAAGCCACAGTGATTACTGACAGCTGCCAGGGATGAGAGCCAGGCCCCAGGCCTCTCAAAGCTCTCCAACCACTGTGGCTGTGGAGAGTGGGGGGCGGTAGCCCCAGGTGCTGGGCACCCTTTAACCACTCTCCCTTCCACCAGGTCAGGGATGACAGCCTGAACCTGGTCCTCCCCTCTGGGGCTCTGTACCCTCCCTCCTGGAGCGGTACCCCCAGAGTCCAACATGGTCAGGGTGCTTACAGAAGTCGCCCTGTACCATTCCTCCACCATTGCAGGGCTGTTAACCTGCAACAGGCCCTCCAACCTGGGGTCTGTACCTTCAGGTTGGACTAGGGCCCGGGGTGAGGCTTCCCTCCCCCTGCCCTCCCTTCTGGGGTCCAGCACCCTCCAACTAGGAGTGGCCTCCTCAGAAGACAACATGGTAGGGGCACTGTTATCAGTAGCCCCTCCTTCCAGGTCCGGGGGGACACCCTGAACCTGGTCTTCCAGCCCAGGGTCTGTACCCTCAGACTGGATCACTGCCTGGCAAACCAGAACTTTCTGGGAGGCACACCTACCCCCCACCAGGTCAGAGTTTAACCTCTGCACCTGACCATTCAACTCAGAGTCACCACCCTGAAGTTGAACAATTGCCTGGCACGCCAGGACTTCCTGGAGGGCACACTGACCCTCCACCAGGTCAGAGTTTAACCTCTGAACTTGGCCATTCAACTCAGAGTCACCACCCTGCGGTTGAACAATTGCCTGGCACGCCAGGACTTTCTGGGGGGCACACCTACCCCCGACCAGGTCAGAGTTTAACCTCTGAGCCTGGTTCCCCAACCCAGGGTCACCATCCTGAGGTTGGGCAATGGCCTGGCACGCCAGGACTTTCTGGGGGGCACACCTACCCCCCACCAGGTCAGAGTTTAACCTCTGAACCTGGTCATCCAACCCAGAGTCGACACCCTGAAGTTGGACAATTGCCTGGCACAGCAGGACTTCTTGGGAGGCACACCTACCTCCCACCAGGTCAGAGTTTAACCTCTGAACCTGGGTATCCAACCCAGAGTCACCACCCTGAGGTTGGGCAACTGCCTGGCACACCAGGACTTTCTGGGAGGCACGCCTACCTCCCACCAGGTCAGAGGTTAACCTCTGAACCTGGTTCTCCAACCTCGGGTCACCACCCTGAGGTTGAACAATTGCCTGGCACGCCAGGACTTTCTGGGGGGCACACCTACCCCCCACCAGGTCAGAGTTTAACCTCTGAACCCGGTTATCCAACCCAGAGTCAGCACTCTGAGGTTGGACAACTGCCTGGTACACCAGGACTTTCTGGGGGGCACACCTACCCCCCAACAGGTCAGAGTTTATCCCCTGAACCTGGTTAGCCAACCCAGAGTCACCACCCTGAGGTTGAACCATTGCCTGGCAGGCCAGGACTTCCAGGGAGGCACACCTACCTCCCACCAGGTCAGAGTTTAACCTCTGAGCCTGGTTCCCTAACCCAGGGTCACCACCCTGAGGTTGGGCAATTGCCTGGCACGCCAGGACTGTCTGGGGGGCACACCTACCCCCCACCAGGTCAGAGTTTAACCTCTGAACCTGGTCATCCAACCCAGAGTCAACACCCTGAGGTTGGACAATTGCCTGGCACAGCAGGACTTCTTGGGAGGCACATCTACCTCCCACCAGGTCAGAGTTTAACCTCTGAACCTGGGTATCCAACCCAGAGTCACCACCCTGAGGTTGAATCTTTGCCTGGCATGCCAGGACTTCCTGGGGGGCACTCTCACCCCCCACAAGGGGCACACCGTCCCCAAGGGCCACACAAGAGTCTGGTTGGTGCAAGTCTCCCGACCTCTGCCCATCCGGCAGAGTCTGGGTTTCCCCCAAACCAGAAACGGTTTCACCTGGGTCATTCCTGGGGGGCTCTGCTCTCAGAGCTGTCCCCTGACTCTCAAGGTCCTCCACTGGGGTCTGCAACCCCCTCTCAACCCTATGTCTGGACTTCTGCACCCCCTCACTAGGAGGGGTACTGCCAGACACCAGAACTGTTGGGATGCTGGCTACAGTCACCCCCCCCCCAAGTTCTTCTGACACAGCGGGGCTTCCCTCAAAAGGTGGCCCTACGGTACAGGCTAGGCTTCCCTCCTGGTGCTCCCTCATGGAACCCTCTAGGACCTGGGACCTACCTGGGACACTACAATCCTTTCCCACCTCACTCGGTTGGGAACCACCTAGACCACTCCCTTCAGGAGCACCCCCAAATGCCTCTTCAGACTCTCTGGTACTCATCCAGAAGTCTGCCTCCATTGTAAGTTCCCTGGGGTCAGAGAACTCACACTCCACCTGGTGTTGGCGTAGCTCTGGAAAATAAGGACCAGACATATGCTCTCCAGCAATTACGTCATTCTGCCCTTCACATGTATTAACCACAGTACCCTTCACCCAACCACCCAGTAACTCAACCTTGGAAAAGCACTCTACCTCACCCTCCTGAGACTGGTGAGACAGTATCTGTCTGTCCCTGACACTCAACCCATACTCTTCTGGGATGTCTCTACACTCTATATCCAGGACGTCCACCAGGGGGGAACCCTTTTCTCTGTCACTCTCTGCTAGAGTCAGTAAAGTGTCCCTCCCCCCAGTAGGAATATGACTCCCTGTGCCAGTTCCCCAATCCTTCTCAGGTACCCTGTGCATAACGGGAACTACCTCATACCCTTGAACCGCCTGGGGTGTGTCAACTCCCTTCTTCAAGTTGGGCACCACATCTCTGGGCTTGTGCCCTTCTTCAGCAGTACTAGATGCAAGATTTTTGCTGCCACCATCTGAACTGGACTCATCTCTTCCGGCCTCCAGTTTCAGCTCTTTACAGCTCAGCTCCTGAGCTGCAATCTTTTCTTCTTCCAGGGCTAAGAGTCTTTTTGCCTCAACCTCTGCAAGATACTCCTCTAATTGTTGCTCCTGTCGCCTTTGACTTCGGAGCCATTCATCTATCTCTGGGTCTCTTTCCTCATCTGAGTAGTCTTCCTCCTCATGTGAGCAGTCTTCCTCCTCATGTGCGTAGTCCTCCTCCTCATCTGAGGGGTACTTAGTCATTTGGTTTCTTGCTGCCTCTCTCTCTGCCCATCTTTCCTCCCCCCAGACTATGTAGTTATGTAGCATCTCCGCCTTAGTAGATCTCCTTGCTACAGGAAGGCCCCATTTTCTGCAAAGCTTCCTTAGGTCAGCCTTAGTGAGGTGGTCAGTACGAACAAAGAATGAGTAGGTACACAATCCCATTTTGATAAGATCTTACCAGCAAAAACCAAAATCCAAAGTCCAAAATATCAATAGTATATCCAGGAGGACATCAGAGAATCAAAAGCCAAAAAAGATGAAAAATCAAGTTGACCTTCAACTGTGGGTAGGTAGTGAAATACTTAGCTACTGTATGTCACTGCACAAACACAAGTCCAATCCTCAACGCTGATCACCAATGTTAGAAATGGGGTTTTTGGTTGGCAGTTAGGTTGCCCTCTGTCCAAGCAAGAACCCTCACTCTAGTCAGGGTAAGTCACACACAATCCAAAATCAGCCTGTGCTCACCCTCCGGTAGCTTGGCACGAGCAGTCAGGCTTAACTTAGAAGGCAATGTGTAAAGCATTTGTGCAATAAATCATACAACACCATAGCATAACACCACAAAAATACACCACACAGTGTTTAGAAAAAAATATAATATTTATCTGGGTATCTTCAGGTCAAAACAATCAAAGTTGCAATACGAATTTGTAAAGATATCACTGAAAAGTGATATTTAGGGCCTGATTCTGACCCCGGCGGTTCCTTACCGCCGGGGCCAGGGTCGGCGGGAGCACCGCCAACAGGCTGGTGGTGCCCCGCAGGGCATTCTGACCGCGGCGGTTTTGCCGCGGTCAGAAGTGGAAAACTGGCGGTCTCCCGCCGGTTTTCCGCTGCCCTGGGAATCCCCCATGGCGGCGCAGCTTGCTGCGCCGCCATGGGGGATTCTGACAGCCCATACCGCCATCCTGTTCCTGGCGGTTCTCCCGCCAGGAACAGGATGGCGGTATGGGTTGTCGTGGGGCCCCTGGGGGCCCCTGCAGTGCCCATGCCAATGGCATGGGCACTGCAGGGGCCCCCGTAAGAGGGCCCCACTTTGTATTTCAGTGTCTGCATTGCAGACACTGAAATACGCGACGGGTGCCACTGCACCCGTCGCACCTTCCCACTCCGCCGGCTCAATTCTGAGCCGGCGTCCTCGTGGGAAGGGTCTTTTGCACTGGGCTGGCGGGCGGCCTTTTGGCGGTCGCCCGCCAGCCCAGTGCAAAAGCCAAAATACCCTCAGCGGTCTTTCGACCGCGGAGCGGTATTTTGGAGGGGGGAAGTCTGGCGGGCGGCCTCCGCCGCCCGCCAGACTCAGAATGACCCCCAAAGTGTCTTAAGTCTTTAGAAAGTAAACAAAGTCTCTTTCAAACACAAGGTACCTGGTTTCTGGTGGAAAATCTCCTCAGAGGGCCACAGGAGAAGAGGTACGTGGAAAACTGGTGTGTGCGTCAATTTCTCCTCAGCACACACAGACTTGCGTCGTTATTTTCCACGCGGGGAGTCGTGCGTCGTTTTCCGGCACGCGGACAGTCTCTTACTGTGGTTTGCGGGGAGTACCAGATGTCCTGGGTCTGTGCGTGGATTTTCCTGCTTGTTTTCCGGCTGCGCGTCGTTCTGCGGGGCTGCGCGTCGAAGTTTCGATCTCACGGCAGGCGTCGCGTCGATTTCTCCTGCGGAGTCGGGCGGCGTTGTCCTTGCGAGGCCGTGCGTCAAAGTTTTGATCTCACGGCAGGCGTCGCATCGATTTCTCCAGGGAAGTCGGGCGGCGTTGTCCTTGCGAGGCCGTGCATCAAAGTTTCGATCTCACGGCAGGCGTCGCGTCGATTTCTCCCGGGAAGTCGGGCGGCGTTGTCCTTGCGAAGCCGTGCGTCAAAGTTTCGGTCGTCCCGAAGGCGTCGCGTTGATCAGCGTCGGTGTGCAG
This sequence comes from Pleurodeles waltl, assembly GCF_031143425.1. Lineage (NCBI taxonomy): Eukaryota > Metazoa > Chordata > Amphibia > Caudata > Salamandridae > Pleurodeles > Pleurodeles waltl. The sequence continues at coordinate 163,877,523 of NC_090446.1, read as the reverse complement.
CGTTTTTCTTGCCGCAGAACAAGCTGTGCGTCGAAAAGTTTGGCGCACGGAGCGTCCAAGAGGAAGAGAGAAGTCTTTTTGGTCCTGAGACTTCAGGGAACAGGAGGCAAGCTCTATCCAAGCCCTTGGACAGCACTTTTACAGCCAGTCAAGAGTTCAGCAAGGCAGCAGGCCAACAGCAAGGCAGCAGTCCTTTGTAGAAAAGCAGACAGGTGAGTCCTTTGAGCAGCCAGGCAGTTCAGCAAGGAAGCAGGCCAACAGCAAGGCAGCAGTCCTTTGTAGAAAAGCAGACAGGTGAGTCCTTTGAGCAGCCAGGCAGTTCTTCTTGGCAGGATATAGTTTCTGGTTCAGGTTTCTTCTCCAGCAAGTGTCTGATGAGGTAGGGCAGAGGCCCTGTTTTATACTAAGTTGTGCCTTTGAAGTGGGGGTGACTTCAAAGAGTGTCTAAGAAATGCACCAAGCCCCCTTTCAGTTCAATCCTGTCTGCCAGAGTCCCAGTAGGGGGTGTGGCAGTCCTTTGTGTGAGGGCAGGCCCTCCACCCTCCCAGCCCAGGAAGACCCATTCAAAATGCAGATGTATGCAAGTGAGGCTGAGTACCCTGTGTTTATGGTGTGTCTGAGTGAATGCACAAGGAGCTGTCAACTAAACCTAGCCAGACGTGGATTGAAGGGCACAACAAGGTTTTAGTGCAAAGAAATGCTCACTTTCTAAAAGTGGCATTTCTAGAATAGTAATATTAAATCCGACTTCACCAGTCAGCAGGATTTTATATTACCATTCTGGCCATACTAAATATGACCTTCCTGCTCCTTTCAGATCAGCAGCTGCCACTTCAACAATGTATGAGAGCAGCCCCAATGTTAGCCTATGAAGGGAGCAGGCCTCACAGTAGTGTAAAAACTAATTTAGGAGTTTTACACTACCAGGACATATAACCACACAAGTACATGTCCTGCCTTTTACCCACACAGCACCCTGCTCTAGGGGTTACCTAGGGCACACATTAGGGGTGACTTATGTATAGAAAAAGGGGAGTTCTAGGCTTGGCAAGTACCTTTAAATGCCAAGTCGAAGTGGCAGTGAAACTGCACACATAGGCCTTGCAATGGCAGGCCTGAGACAAGGTTAAGGGGCTACTGAGGTGGGTGGCACAACCAGTGCTGCAGGCCCACTAAGAGCATTTAATCTACCTGCCCTAGGCACATGTAGTGCACTCTACCAGGGACTTACAAGTAAATTAAATAGTCAATCATGGATAAACCAATCAGTGGTACAATTTACACAGAGAGCATATGCACTTTAGCACTGGTTAGCAGTGGTAAAGTGCCCAGAGGTCAAAAGCCAACAACAACAGGTCAGAAAAAAATAGGAGGAAGGAGGCAAAAAGTTTGGGGATGTCCCTGTCAAAAAGCCAGGTCCAACATGACCCCCTACCAGCCTAAAGCCAGGGGAGAACAATCACTATCCTGATGTACTTCCCTGTTTGAGGCGACAGAACAAGGACCCAGGCCCACAACAGCAGGGGCATGCTCCATTTCTTCGCCTTCCTGACTCCAATTGGATCCCTCTGTCCATACTCTCAGGGCCCACAAAGCCAACCCATGGGGAAACTTTCTCCTTACCTGCGGATCCCATCTGTGCAGCACCTAACCTTACTTTGCTCACAGATGTATCCCAGGAGCAGGATAGTACCACCATGACCAACACAGTGGTGTTGCTCACTCTACCCCCGGGGTGTGACACTTGTCCCCTCCCCAGGGATAACTCTGTCCACCCGGACAGCAAGCCACAGTGATTACTGACAGCTGCCAGGGATGAGAGCCAGGCCCCAGGCCTCTCAAAGCTCTCCAACCACTGTGGCTGTGGAGAGTGGGGGGCAGTAGCCCCAGGTGCTGGGCACCCTTTAACCACTCTCCCTTCCACCAGGTCAGGGATGACAGCCTGAACCTGGTCCTCCCCTCTGGGGCTCTGTACCCTCCCTCCTGGAGCGGTACCCCCAGAGTCCAACATGGTCAGGGTGTTTACAGAAGTCACCCTGTACCATTCCTCCACCAGTGCAGGGCTGTTAACCTGCAACTGGCCCTCCAACCTGGGGTCTGTACCTTCAGGGTTGACTAGGGCCCGGGGTGAGGCTTCCCTGCCCCTGCCCTCCCTTCTGGGGTCCAGCACCCTCCAACTAGGAGTGGCCTCCTCAGAAGACAACATGGTAGGGGCACTGTTATCAGTAGCCCCTCCCTCCAGGTCCGGGGACACACCCTGAACCTGGTCTTCCAGCCCAGGGTCTCTACCCTCAGACTGGATCACTGCCTGGCAAACCAGGACTTTCTGGGAGGCACACCTACCCCCCACCAGGTCAGAGTTTAACCTCTGCACCTGACCATTCAACTCAGAGTCACCACCCTGAAGTTGAACAATTGCCTGGCACGCCAGGACTTCCTGGAGGGCACACTGACCCTCCACCAGGTCAGAGTTTAACCTCTGAACTTGGCCATTCAACTCAGAGTCACCACCCTGCGGTTGAACAATTGCCTGGCACGCCAGGACTTTCTGGGGGGCACACCTACCCCCCACCAGGTCAGAGTTTAACCTCTGAACCTGGTCATCCAACCCAGAGTCGACACCCTGAGGTTGGACAATTGCCTGGCACAGCAGGACTTCTTGGGAAGCACACCTAACTCCCACCAGGTCAGAGTTTAACCTCTGAACCTGGGTATCCAACCCAGAGTCACCACCCTGAGGTTGGGCAACTGCCTGGCACACCAGGACTTTCTGGGAGGCACGCCTACCTCCCACCAGGTCAGAGGTTAACCTCTGAACCTGGTTCTCCAACCCCGGGTCACCACCCTGAGGTTGAACAATTGCCTGGCACGCCAGGACTTTCTGGGGGGCACACCTACCCCCCACCAGGTCAGAGTTTAACCTCTGAACCCGGTTATCCAACCCAGAGTCAGAACTCTGAGGTTGGACAACTGCCTGGTACACCAGGACTTTCTGGGGGGCACACCTACCCCCCAACAGGTCAGAGTTTATCCCCTGAACCTGGTTAGCCAACCCAGAGTCACCACCCTGAGGTTGAACCATTGCCTGGCAGGCCAGGACTTCCAGGGAGGCACATCTACCTCCCACCAGGTCAGAGTTTAACCTCTGAGCCTGGTTCCCCAACCCAGGGTCACCACCCTGAGGTTGGGCAATTGCCTGGCACGCCAGGACTTTCTGGGTGGCACACCTACCCCCCACCAGGTCAGAGTTTAACCTCTGAACCTGGTCATCCAACCAAGAGTCAACACCCTTAGGTTGGACAATTGCCTGGCACAGCAGGACTTATTGGGAGGCACATCTACCTCCCACCAGGTCAGAGTTTAACCTCTGAACCTGGGTATCCAATCCAGAGTCACCACCCTGAGGTTGAATCTTTGCCTGGCATGCCAGGACTTCCTGGGGGGCACTCTCACCCCCCACAAGGGACACACCGTCCCCAAGGGCCACACAAGAGTCTGGTTGGCGCAAGTCTCCCGACCTCTGCCCATCCGGCAGAGTCTGGGTTTCCCCTAAACCAGAAACGGTTTCACCTGGGTCATTCCTGGGGGGCTCTGCTCTCAGAGCTGTCCCCTGACTCTCAAGGTCCTCCACTGGGGTCTGCAACCCCCCCTCAACCCTATGTCTGGACTTCTGCACCCCCTCACTAGGAGGGGTACTGGCAGACACCAGAACTATTGGGATGCTGGCTACAGTCACCCCCCCAAGTTCTTCTGACACTGCGGGGCTTCCCTGAAAAGGTGGCCCTACGGTACAGGCTAGGCTTCCCTCCTGGTGCTCCCTCATGGAACCCTCTAGGACCTGGGACCTACCTGGGACACTACAATCCTTTCCCACCTCACTCGGTTGGGAACCACCTAGACCACTCCCTTCAGGAGCACCCCCAAATGCCTCTTCAGACTCTCTGGTACTCACCCAGAAGTCTGCCTCCATTGTAAGTTCCCTGGGGTCAGAGAACTCACACTCCACCTGGTGTTGGCGTAGCTCTGGAAAATAAGGACCAGACATATGCTGTCCAGCAATTACATCATTCTGCCCTTCACATGTATTAACCACAGTACCCTTCACCCAACCACCCAGTAACTCAACCTTGGAAAAGCACTCTACCTCACCCTCCTGAGACTGGTGAGACAGTATCTGTCTGTCCCTGACACTCAACCCATACTCTTCTGGGATGTCTCTACACTCTATATCCAGGACGTCCACCAGAGGGGAACCCTTTTCTCTGTTACTCTCTGCTAGAGTCAGTAAAGTGTCCCTCCCCCCAGCAGGAATATGACTCCCTGTGCCAGTTCCCCAATCCTTCTCAGGGACCCTGTGCATAACGGGAACTACCTCATACCCTTGAACCGCCTGGGGTGTGTCAACTCCCTTCTTCAAGTTGGGCACCACATCTCTGGGCTTGTGCCCTTCTTCAGCAGTACTAGATGCAAGATTTTTGCTGCCACCATCTGAACTGGACTCATCTCTTCCGGCCTCCAGTTTCAGCTCTTTACAGCTCAGCTCCTGAGCTGCAATCTTTTCTTCTTCCAGGGCTAAGAGTCTTTTTGCCTCAACCTCTGCAAGATACTCCTCTAATTGTTGCTCCTGTCGCCTTTGACTTTGGAGCCATTCATCTATCTCTGGGTCTCTTTCCTCATCTGAGTAGTCTTCCTCCTCATGTGAGCAGTCTTCCTCCTCATGTGCGTAGTCCTCCTCCTCATCTGAGGGGTACTTAGTCATTTGGTTTCTTGCTGCCTCTCTCTCTGCCCATCTTTCCTCCCCCCAGACTATGTAGTTATGTAGCATCTCCGCCTTAGTAGATCTCCTTGCTACAGGAAGGCCCCATTTTCTGCAAAGCTTCCTTAGGTCAGCCTTAGTGAGGTGGTCAGTACGAACAAAGAATGAGTAGGTACACAATCCCATTCTGATAAGATCTTACCAGCAAAAACCAAAATCCAAAGTCCAAAATATCAATAGTATATCCAGGAGGACATCAGAGAATCAAAAGCCAAAAAAGATGAAAAATCAAGTTGACCTTCAACTGTGGGTAGGTAGTGAAATACTTAGCTACTGTATGTCACTGCACAAACACAAGTCCAATCCTCAACGCTGATCACCAATGTTAGAAATGGGGTTTTTGGTTGGCAGTCAGGTTGCCCTCTGTCCAAGCAAGAACCCTCACTCTAGTCAGGGTAAGTCACACACAATCCAAAATCAGCCTGTGCTCACCCTCCGGTAGCTTGGCACGAGCAGTCAGGCTTAACTTAGAAGGCAATGTGTAAAGCATTTGTGCAATAAATCATACAACACCATAGCATAACACCACAAAAATACACCACACAGTGTTTAGAAAAAAATATAATATTTATCTGGGTATCTTCAGGTCAAAACAATCAAAGTTGCAATACGAATTTGTAAAGATATCACTGAAAAGTGATATTTAGGGCCTGATTCTGACCCCGGCGGTTCCTTACCGCCGGGGCCAGGGTCGGCGGGAGCACCGCCAACAGGCTGGCGGTGCCCCGCAGGGCATTCTGACCGCGGCGGTTTTGCCGCGGTCAGAAGTGGAAAACTGGCGGTCTCCCGTCGGTTTTCCGCTGCCCTGGGAATCCCCCATGACGGCGCAGCTTGCTGCGCCACCATGGGGGATTCTGACAGCCCATACCGCCATCCTGTTCCTGGCGGTTCTCCCGCCAGGAACAGGATGGCGGTATGGGTTGTCGTGGGGCCCCTGGGGGCCCCTGCAGTGCCCATGCCAATGGCATGGGCACTGCAGGGGCCCCCATAAGAGGGCCTCACTTTGTATTTCAGTGTCTGCATTGCAGACACTGAAATACGCGACGGGTGCCACTGCACCCGTCGCACCTTCCCACTCCACCGGCTCAATTCTGAGCCGGCGTCCTCGTGGGAAGGGTCTTTTGCACTGGGCTGGCGGGCGGCCTTTTGGCGGTCGCCCGCCAGCCCAGTGCAAAAGCCAAAATACCCTCAGCGGTCTTTCGACCGCGGAGCAGTATTTTGGAGGGGGGAAGTCTGGCGGGCGGCCTCCGCCGCCCGTCAGACTCAGAATGACCCCCAAAGTGTCTTAAGTCTTTAGAAAGTAAACAAAGTCTCTTTCTAACACAAGGTACCTGGTTTCTGGTGGAAAATCTCCTCAGAGGGCCACAGGAGAAGATGTACGTGGAAAACTGGTGTGTGCGTCGTTTTCTCCTCAGCACACACAGACTTGCGTCGTTATTTTCCACGCGGGGAGTCGTGCGTCATTTTCCGGCACGCGGACAGTCTCTTACTGTGGTTTGCGGGGAGTACCAGATGTCCCGGGTCTGTGCGTGGATTTTCCTGCTTGTTTTCCGGCTGCGCGTCGTTCTGCGGGGCTGCGTGTCGAAGTTTCGATCTCACGGCAGGCGTCGCGTCGATTTCTCCTGTGGAGTCGGGCGGCGTTGTCCTTGCGAGGCCGTGCGTCAAAGTTTTGATCTCACGGCAGGCGTCGCATCGATTTCTCCAGGGAAGTCGGGCGGCGTTGTCCTTGCGAGGCCGTGCATCAAAGTTTCGATCTCACGGCAGGCGTCGCGTCGATTTCTCCCGGGAAGTCGGGCGGCGTTGTCCTTGCGCAGCCGTGCGTCAAAGTTTCGGTCGTCCCGAAGGCGTCGCGTTGATCAGCATCGGTGTGCAGCGTTTTTCTTGCCGCAGAACAAGCTGTGCGTCAAAAAGTTTGGCGCACGGAGCGTCCAAGAGGAAGAGAGAAGTCTTTTTGGTCCTGAGACTTCAGGGAACAGGAGGCAAGCTCTATCCAAGCCCTTGGACAGCACTTTTACAGCCAGTCAAGAGTTCAGCAAGGCAGCAGGCCAACAGCAAGGCAGCAGTCCTTTGTAGAAAAGCAGACAGGTGAGTCCTTTGAGCAGCCAGGCAGTTCAGCAAGGAAGCAGGCCAACAGCAAGGCAGCAGTCCTTTGTAGAAAAGCAGACAGGTGAGTCCTTTGAGCAGCCAGGCAGTTCTTCTTGGCAGGATGTAGTTTCTGGTTCAGGTTTCTTCTCCAGCAAGTGTTTGATGAGGTAGGGCAGAGGCCCTGTTTTATACTAAGTTGTGCCTTTGAAGTGGGGGTGACTTCAAAGTGTCTAAGAAATGCACCAAGCCCCCTTTCAGTTCAATCCTGTCTGCCAGAGTCCCAGTAGGGGGTGTGGCAGTCCTTTGTGTGAGGGCAGGCCCTCCACCCTCCCAGCCCAGGAAGACCCATTCAAAATGCAGATGTATGCAAGTGAGGCTGAGTACCCTGTGTTTATGGTGTGTCTGAGTGAATGCACAAGGAGCTGTCAACTAAACCTAGCCAGACGTGGATTGAAGGGCACAACAAGGTTTTAGTGCAAAGAAATGCTCACTTTCTAAAAGTGGCATTTCTAGAATAGTAATATTAAATCCGACTTCACCAGTCAGCAGGATTTTATATTACCATTCTGGCCATACTAAATATGACCTTCCTGCTCCTTTCAGATCAGCAGCTGCCACTTCAACAATGTATGAGAGCAGCCCCAATGTTAGCCTATGAAGGGAGCAGGCCTCACAGTAGTGTAAAAACTAATTTAGGAGTTTTACACTACCAGGACATATAACCACACAAGTACATGTCCTGCCTTTTACCCACACAGCACCCTGCTCTAGGGGTTACCTAGGGCACACATTAGGGGTGACTTATGTATAGAAAAAGGGGAGTTCTAGGCTTGGCAAGTACCTTTAAATGCCAAGTCGAAGTGGCAGTGAAACTGCACACACAGGCCTTGCAATGGCAGGCCTGAGACAAGGTTAAGGGGCTACTGAGGTGGGTGGCACAACCAGTGCTGCAGGCCCACTAGGAGCATTTAATCTACCTGCCCTAGGCACATGTAGTGCACTCTACCAGGGACTTACAAGTAAATTAAATAGTCAATCATGGATAAACCAATCAGTGGTACAATTTACACAGAGAGCATATGCACTTTAGCACTGGTTAGCAGTGGTAAAGTGCCCAGAGGTCAAAAGCCAACAACAACAGGTCAGAAAAAAATAGGAGGAAGGAGGCAAAAAGTTTGGGGATGTCCCTGTCAAAAAGCCAGGTCCAACATGACCCCCTACCAGCCTAAAGCCAGGGGAGAACAATCACTATCCTGATGTACTTCCCTGTTTGAGGCGACAGAACAAGGACCCAGGCCCACAACAGCAGGGGCATGCTCCAGTTCTTCGCCTTCCTGACTCCAATTGGATCCCTCTGTCCATACTCTCAGGGCCCACAAAGCCAACCCATGGGGAACCTTTCTCCTTACCTGCGGATCCCATCTGTGCAGCACCTAACCTTACTTTGCTCACAGATGTATCCCAGGAGCAGGATAGTACCACCATGACCAACACAGGGGTGTTGCTCACTCTACCCCCGGGGTGTGACACTTGTCCCCTCCCCAGGGATAACTCTGTCCACCCGGACAGCAAGCCACAGTGATTACTGACAGCTGCCAGGGATGAGAGCCAGGCCCCAGGCCTCTCAAAGCTCTCCAATCACTGTGGCTGTGGAGAGTGGGGGGCAGTAGCCCCAGGTGCTGGGCACCCTTTAACCACTCTCCCTTCCACCAGGTCAGGGATGACAGCCTGAACCTGGTCCTCCCCTCTGGGGCTCTGTACCCTCCCTCCTGGAGCGGTACCCCCAGAGTCCAACATGGTCAGGGTGCTTACAGAAGTCGCCCTGTAACATTCCTCCACCAGTGCAGGGCTGTTAACCTGCAACTGGCCCTCCAACCTGGGGTCTGTACCTTCAGGTTGGACTAGGGCCCGGGGTGAGGCTTCCCTGCCCTCCCTTCTGGGGTCCAGCACCCTCCAACTAGGAGTGGCCTCCTCAGAAGACAACATGGTAGGGGCACTGTTATCAGTAGCCCCTCCCTCCAGGTCCGGGGGGACACCCTGAACCTGGTCTTCCAGCCCAGGGTCTGTACCCTCAGACTGGATCACTGCCTGGCAAACCAGGACTTTCTGGGAGGCACAACTACCCCCCACCAGGTCAGAGTTTAACCTCTGCACCTGACCATTCAACTCAGAGTCACCACCCTGAAGTTGAACAATTGCCTGGCACGCCAGGACTTCCTGGAGAGCACACTGACCCTCCACCAGGTCAGAGTTTAACCTCTGAACTTGGCCATTCAACTCAGAGTCACCACCCTGCGGTTGAACAATTGCCTGGCACGCCAGGACTTTCTGGGGGGCACACCTACCCCCCACCAGGTCAGAGTTTAACCTCTGAGCCTGGTTCCCCAACCCAGGGTCACCACCCTGAGGTTGGGCAATGGCCTGGCATGCCAGGACTTTCTGGGGGGCACACCTACCCCCCACCAGGTCAGAGTTTAACCTCTGAACCTGGTCATCCAACCCAGAGTCGACACCCTGAGGTTGGACAATTGCCTGGCACAGCAGGACTTCTTGGGAGGCACACCTACCTCCCACCAGGTCAGAGTTTAACCTCTGAACCTGGGTATCCAACCCAGAGTCACCACCCTGAGGTTGGGCAACTGCCTGGCATGCCAGGACTTTCTGGGAGGCACGCCTACCTCCCACCAGGTCAGAGGTTAACCTCTGAACCTGGTTCTCCAACCCCAGGTCACCACCCTGAGGTTGAACAATTGCCTGGCACGCCAGGACTTTCTGGGGGGCACACCTACACCCCACCAGGTCAGAGTTTAACCTCTGAACCCGGTTATCCAACCCAGAGTCAGAACTCTGAGGTTGGACAACTGCCTGGTACACCAGGACTTTCTGGGGGGCACACCTACCCCCCAACAGGTCAGAGTTTATCCCCTGAACCTGGTTAGCCAACCCAGAGTCACCACCCTGAGGTTGAACCATTGCCTGGCAGGCCAGGACTTCCAGGGAGGCACACCTACCTCCCACCAGGTCAGAGTTTAACCTCTGAGCCTGGTTCCCCAACCCAGGGTCACCACCCTGAGGTTGGGCAATTGCCTGGCACGCCAGGACTTTCTGGGTGGCACACCTACCCCCCACCAGGTCAGAGTTTAACCTCTGAACCTGGTCATCCAACCAAGAGTCAACACCCTTAGGTTGGACAATTGCCTGGCACAGCAGGACTTATTGGGAGGCACATCTACCTCCCACCAGGTCAGAGTTTAACCTCTGAACCTGGGTATCCAATCCAGAGTCACCACCCTGAGGTTGAATCTTTGCCTGGCATGCCAGGACTTCCTGGGGGGCACTCTCACCCCCCACAAGGGACACACCGTCCCCAAGGGCCACACAAGAGTCTGGTTGGCGCAAGTCTCCCGACCTCTGCCCATCCGGCAGAGTCTGGGTTTCCCCTAAACCAGAAACGGTTTCACCTGGGTCATTCATGGGGGGCTCTGCTCTCAGAGCTGTCCCCTGACTCTCAAGGTCCTCCACTGGGGTCTGCAACCCCATCTCAACCCTATGTCTGGACTTCTGCACCCCCTCACTAGGAGGGGTACTGGCAGACACCAGAACTGTTGGGATGCTGGCTACAGTCACCCCCCCAAGTTCTTCTGACACTGCGGGGCTTCCCTCAAAAGGTGACCCTACGGTACAGGCTAGGCTGCCCTCCTGGTGCTCCCTCATGGAACCCTCTAGGACCTGGGACCTACCTGGGACACTACAATCCTTTCCCACCTCACTCGGTTGGGAACCACCTAGACCACTCCCTTCAGGAGCACCCCCAAATGCCTCTTCAGACTCTCTGGTACTCACCCAGAAGTCTGCCTCCATTGTAAGTTCCCTGGGGTCAGAGAACTCACACTCCACCTGGTGTTGGCGTAGCTCTGGAAAATAAGGACCAGACATATGCTCTCCAGCCATTACATCATTCTGCCCTTCACATGTATTAACCACAGTACCCTTCACCCAACCACCCAGTCACTCAACCTTGGAAAAGCACTCTACCTCACCCTCCTGAGACTGGTGAGACAGTATCTGTCTGTCCCTGACACTCAACCCATACTCTTCTGGGATGTCTCTACACTCTATATCCAGGACGTCCACCAGAGGGGAACCCTTTTCTCTGTCACTCTCTGCTAGAGTCAGTAAAGTGTCCCTCCCCCCAGTAGGAATATGACTCCCTGTGCCAGTTCCCCAATCCTTCTCAGGGACCCTGTGCATAACGGGAACTACCTCATACCCTTGAACCGCCTGGGGTGTGTCAACTCCCTTCTTCAAGTTGGGCACCACATCTCTGGGCTTGTGCCCTTCTTCAGCAGTACTAGATGCAAGATTTTTGCTGCCACCATCTGAACTGGACTCAGCCCTTCCGGCCTCCAGTTTCAGCTCTTTACAGCTCAGCTCCTGAGCTGCAATCTTTTCTTCTTCCAGGGCTAAGAGTCTTTTTGCCTCAACCTCTGCAAGATACTCCTCTAATTGTTGCTCCTGTCGCCTTTGACTTCGGAACCATTCATCTATCTCTGGGTCTCTTTCCTCATCTGAGTAGTCTTCCTCCTCATGTGAGCAGTCTTCCTCCTCATGTGCGTAGTCCTCCTCCTCATCTGAGGGGTACTTAGTCATTTGGTTTCTTGCTGCCTCTCTCTCTGCCCATCTTTCCTCCCCCCAGACTATGTAGTTATGTAGCATCTCCGCCTTAGTAGTTCTCCTTGCTACAGGAAGGCCCCATTTTCTGCAAAGCTTCCTTAGGTCAGCCTTAGTGAGGTGGTCAGTACGAACAAAGAATGAGTAGGTACACAATCCCATTCTGATAAGATCTTACCAGCAAAAACCAAAATCCAAAGTCCAAAATATCAATAGTATATCCAGGAGGACATCAGAGAATCAAAAGCCAAAAAAGATGAAAAATCAAGTTGACCTTCAACTGTGGGTAGGTAGTGAAATACTTAGCTACTGTATGTCACTGCACAAACACAAGTCCTATCCTCACCGCTGATCACCAATGTTAGAAATGGGGTTTTTGGTTGGCAGTCAGGTTGCCCTCTGTCCAAGCAAGAACCCTCACTCTAGTCAGGGTAAGTCACACACAATCCAAAATCAGCCTGTGCTCACCCTCCGATAGCTTGGCACGAGCAGTCAGGCTTAACTTAGAAGGCAATGTGTAAAGCATTTGTGCAATAAATCATACAACACCATAGTATAACACCACAAAAATACACCACACAGTGTTTAGAAAAATATATAATATTTATCTGGGTATCTTCAGGTCAAAACGATCAAAGTTGCAATACGAATTTGTAAAGATATCACTGAAAAGTGATATAAAGTGTCTTAAGTCTTTAGAAAGTAAACAAAGTCTCTTTCAAACACAAGGTACCTGGTTTCTGGTGGAAAATCTCCTCAGAGGGCCACAGGAGAAGAGGTACGTGGAAAACTGGTGTGTGCGTCGATTTCTCCTCAGCACACACAGACTTGCGTCGTTATTTTCCACGCGGGGAGTCGTGCGTCGTTTTCCGGCACGCGGACAGTCTCTTACTGTGGTTTGCGGGGAGTACCAGATGTCCCGGGTCTGTGCGTGGATTTTCCTGCTTGTTTTCCGGCTGCGCGTCGTTCTGCGGGGCTGCGAGTCGAAGTTTCGATCTCACGGCAGGCGTCGATTTCTCCTGCGGAGTCGGGCGGCGTTGTCCTTGCGAGGCCGTGCGTCAAAGTTTCGATCTCACGGCAGGCGTCGCGTCGATTTCTCCCGGGAAGTCGGGCGGCGTTGTCCTTGCGAAGCCATGCGTCAAAGTTTCGGTCGTCCCGAAGGCGTTGCGTTGATCAGCGTCGGTGTGCAGGTTTTTCTTGCCGCGGAACAAGCTGTGCGTCGAAAAGTTTGGCGCACGGAGCGTCCAAGAGGAAGAGAGAAGTCTTTTTGGTCCTGAGACTTCAGGGAACAGGAGGCAAGCTCTATCCAAGCCCTTGGACAGCACTTTTACAGCCAGTCAAGAGTTCAGCAAGGCAGCAGGCCAACAGCAAGGCAGCAGTCCTTTGTAGAAAAGCAGACAGGTGAGTCCTTTGAGCAGCCAGGCAGTTCAGCAAGGCAGCAGGCCAACAGCAAGGCAGCAGTTCTTTGTAGAAAAGCAGACAGGTGAGTCCTATGAGCAGCCAGGCAGTTCTTCTTGGCAGGATGTAGTTTCTGGTTCAGGTTTCTTCTCCAGCAAGTGTCTGATGAGGTGTAGGGCAGAGGCCCTGTTTTATACTAAGTTGTGCCTTTGAAGTGGGGGTGACTTCAAAGAGTGTCTAAGAAATGCACCAAGCCCCCTTTCAGTTCAATCCTGTCTGCCAGAGTCCCAGTAGGGGGTGTGGCAGTCCTTTGTGTGAGGGCAGGCCCTCCACCCTCCCAGCCCAGGAAGACCCATTCAAAATGCAGATGTATGCAAGTGAGGCTGAGTACCCTGTGTTTGGGGTGTGTCTGAGTGAATGCACAAGGAGCTGTCAACTAAACCTAGCCAGACGTGGATTGAAGGGCACAACAAGGTTTTAGTGCAAAGAAATGCTCACTTTCTAAAAGTGGCATTTCTAGAATAGTAATATTAAATCCGACTTCACCAGTCAGCAGGATTTTATATTACCATTCTGGCCATACTAAATATGACCTTCCTGCTCCTTTCAGATCAGCAGCTGCCACTTCAACAATGTATGAGAGCAGCCCCAATGTTAGCCTATGAAGGGAGCAGGCCTCACAGTAGTGTAAAAACGAATTTAGGAGTTTTACACTACCAGGACATATAACCACACAAGTACATGTCCTGCCTTTTACCCACACAGCACCCTGCTCTAGGGGTTACCTAGGGCACACATTAGGGGTGACTTATGTATAGAAAAAGGGGAGTTCTAGGCTTGGCAAGTACCTTTAAATGCCAAGTCGAAGTGGCAGTGAAACTGCACACACAGGCCTTGCAATGGCAGGCCTGAGACAAGGTTAAGGGGCTACTGAGGTGGGTGGCACAACCAGTGCTGCAGGCCCACTAGTAGCATTTAATCTACCTGCCCTAGGCACATGTAGTGCACTCTACCAGGGACTTACAAGTAAATTAAATAGTCAATCATGGATAAACCAATCAGTAGTACAATTTACACAGAGAGCATATGCACTTTAGCACTGGTTAGCAGTGGTAAAGTGCCCAGAGGTCAAAAGCCAACAACAACAGGTCAGAAAAAAATAGGAGGAAGGAGGCAAAAAGTTTGGGGATGTCCCTGTCAAAAAGCCAAGTCCAACACTGAGGAACTCTGATGAGCTCTTGCATTCGTTATCTGGTGAGATCCCCAAAGCAGAGACCCTAAATAGCCAGAAAAGGAGGTTTGGCTACCCAGGAAGGAGGATTGGCTACCAAGAGAGGTAAGAGACTATCAGAAGGAGCCTCTGACGTCACCTGCTGGCACTGGCAACTCAGAGCAGTCCAGTGTGCCACAAACACCTCTGTTTTCAAGATGGCAGAGGTCTGGGACACACTGGAGGAGCTCTGGGCACCTCCCCTGGGAGGTGCAGGTCAGGGGAGTGGTCACTCCCCTTTCCTTTGTCCAGTTTCGCGCCACATCAGGGCTGGGTGATCCCTGAACTGGTGTAGACTGGCTTATGCAGAGATGGGCACCATCTGTGCCCATCAAAGCATTTCCAGAGGCTGGGGGAGGCTACTCCTCCCCAGCCCTCACACCTATTTCCAAAGGGAGAGGGTGTTACATCCTCTCTCAGAGGAAGTCCTTTGTTCTGCCTTCCTGGGTCAGGGCTGCCTGGACCCCAGGAGGGCAGAAACCTGTCTGAGGGGTTGGCAGCAGCAGCAGCTGCAGTGGAGACCCCGGAAAGGCAGTTTGGCAGTACCCGGGTTCTGTGCTAGAGTCCCGGGGGATCATGGAATTGTCCCCCCAATGCCAGAATGGCATTGGGGTGACAATTCCATGATCTTAGACATGTTACATGGCCAGGTTCGGAGTTACCATTGTGACGCGGTACATAGGTAGTGACATATGTACAGTGCACGTGTGTAATGGTGTCCCCGCACTCACAAAGTCCGGGGAATTTGCCCTGAACGATGTGGGGGCACCTTGGCTAGTGCCAGGGTGCCCACACACTAAGTAACTTTGCACCCAACCTTCACTAGGTGAAGGTTAGACATATAGGTGACTTATAAGTTACTTAAGTGCAGTGGTAAATGGCTGTGAAATAATGTGGACGTTATTTCACTCAGGCTGCACTGGCAGGCCTGTGTAAGAATTGTCAGAGCTCCCTATGGGTGGCAAAAAAAATGCTGCAGCCCATAGGGATCTCCTGGAACCCCAATACCCTGGGTACCTCAGTACCATATACTAGGGGATTATATGGGTGTACCAGTATGCCAATGTGAATTGGTAATATTAGTCACTAGCCTGTTAGTGACAAATTTGGAAAGCAGAGAGAGCATAACCACTGTGGTTCTGGTTAGCAGAGCCTCAGTGAGACAGTTAGGCATCACACAGGGAACACATACAGGGCACATACATATGAGCACTGGGGCCCTGCCTGGCAGGGTCCCAGTGACACATAGACTAAAACAACATATATACAGTGAAATATGGGGGTAACATGCCAGGCAAGATGGTACTTTCCTACAAGCCCTGATCCAAGTTAAGAGTTTACTTAAACCATAGCCAGAGCCACTGAAATTATGTGATTTTGCATTTGCTTTTTTTCCACATAGTTATTGATTTGTTGCTTTTGCCACATAATTTACCATCTGCTGCATAATCTTGGAGGTTAACTGGTCGTCTTTCTGTTGCTTATTTCTATGTCTGGGTGTCAATGAGGTGAAACCTTTCTGCAGATACTGTTAACAAATGTAAACATGATAAACTAATGTGGTAAAACTAACATAAAATATACTGCATTAGGCCACATAATTTAGATTTTTCCACATAATTTAGTCAACCATGCCACATTATTTGGTCCTACCATGTGGCCAATTCTAGTGGCCCTAACCATACCAGACACATTTTAGGGCTGGTCGAAATTCAGTTTGTTTTGACGTATTTATGAGAAATTTTGTAAAAATTTGGCAAAATGACAAATAATTATACAAAATGCAAATACACTGTGTTGCACTATATTTTATCACAAAATGTGTCCTCACATCAATTTTTGGGGCAAGGCTGCCTTTAAACAAAAGCACCTTAAGAACAGTCGCTTGTGTTTTGTTGTTCCCAGCATTTGCTGTACATTTTTACCTTAAATGGCAAGTTCACAGTAAAACTTTACCACAAATTGTGCATAATTACACGAAGTGGAGTAATGTCATTATTTCACCAATTTTTACATAAGAAACGTAATACTAAATTCTACAAATTATGCCACTTACACTTGTGTAATTTAACTTTCACCCAGGTCTAATAAATACCAGTACTAACCAGGCTGTGTGCAGTAAATATTTCCTATTCCAGATTTCGGCGAGGGGGAGGTGGTGGTAACAGGAGGCATTGTGTGCTCATTTGGTGTTTATCGTACTGAAATCCAAATGTTATGCTTTTTCGCAAGGGGAGGGCATAACTCACATTATTCAGTATAGCGTAATCATGCAGTAATACCTAAACATTTTGCAAGATTACTCATAATTACACAAGAATAGTAGTACCTGGTTTACCAGTATTTCTTAATGCTGAAATAACCCCACGCATCCAAAATGGGTTTGAAAATTCATTTTGCGTTAAATAATAGTGATAAATGTAACACAATACAAATAAGGAGTACAAGCAGCTGCTCATGCCTGCTAAATTTTCTCTTGGGGCAGGATTTTCCCCCAATGTACTCCCAGCATTTACCACTCTTTCTCACCTCAAAGTGCCCCCTTGCAATCAAAATGGGTAAGCATTTGCACTAAGAAATTGTGTTCTTGGGGCAGGATACTCCCCAGCTATTTTCATAGCGTAAGGTGCACCCTTGCATTTAAAATGGACTCGAGGATGCACTTTGCACTGAGAAATAGCATTAAATGCAGCAGTTCATGAACAGCAAGCACCACTTGTAGTCGCTGAACGTGGTCTCACAGTAGAATTGTTTTCCCCCCCAGTACTCATAATTACACAATCAGGAGTAATTGTATTATTAACAGTAATTCTGCATCAAATAGTAATGCAGGATTACCAAAATTACTCTGATTACTCCAGTGTCATTAAAATTACGCTGGGGCCTATTTTTTACCACATATTGAGCCCCAATACATTTCAGGAGGGTTAGACTCCCAAACCCTTTCAGGAGAGGGCAGGTGGAGTACAAAGATCATTTTACAACTCAGAAATGGATTTCATCTCCATATTTGAAATTACGGCCAAGTCCACTTATTTCCTCATTTCTTTGTGCTATAACATTTAGCATGTAGCAGATTTGTTAATCTCAATTGGAAACTGGGGTTGGGCTACATGCCCACATTTTTGTATGCAGTATTTGGTTATAATGCGTGGGAGTATGTAATCTCTTAATAAAGGCCTATCTCTAATTTCCTTAGTTCAGTCGTGTAATAACATATCCAATCACTTGTAAGAGTTATTAGAGTCAAACTGTGGCATCACACGGCCTGTTTTCAGCATTAGTAGCCCAGCTGAAAGGCACGTCAGAGAGCATGATTACAGCTGCAATTTAAACAATGAAAAGGAGAACAGGGTTTTCTTTCCTGTAATCTGTTTTCCATAAAATAGTTATTACCATAAAGGAGATATTTATGACAATGTTTTCTCATTCTATGATCTGATTTAAATTAAACTAATGCTGATATCTTTTTGAAACAGGTCACTAGACATTTTTGGTGTGATTCAATTCCTACTGCAGATTAGCCTTTTTTCTTCATGTCTGCAACCCTGCCATCATCTTTTATTTGAAAGTGAATAACACCAAGGATTTAAATGGTTTGTGGGAAAGGTGGGACGGTGTTACCCTGTTTTATAAGCAATAAAATAGAAGGAATAAACCCCCCTTCTACCTGTACATTAAAAGGATATTGCAAGTTACCTCAAAATGTTCATGACCCGCAAAAGGACCATAGCCTTCAGCATCTTTCCTCTAGATAGTCACAAACACCTCAATAACTTGCAAATCCTGTACAGCATAGGGTACTTTATCCCATATAATATAGCCATTTGATACTGCTTTACTGCACATATTGCAGAATGTCATACAATAGAGCTTCAGGGCTTGTGAATTATACACCCTCTTGCCCAATCAGAATTAGGAATGGTGAGAAAAGGTGTACCTAGGTACTAAAAACTGAATTGTGGCTTTTGATTCCAGCTCATGAACCTCGGTCTTGTATAATGAGTATGAGATATCAGGAATACTGGGCCTGCCCTATGCCTGTCCCTGGGCACCATTTGATTTAACATGGACATTTAGAACCCCGCCATTTAACTGGACTAAAACGCAGCTAATTTGCATTTTTTGTGGATTCATTGCTTCCTTGATGCACCTTTCTTGCCGCACTGAGACATTCCAATGCCCTCAGCCTGCCCTGCGGCCAATCCTAATGCTCCTTTCATACATGAAAGCAGCATTGGGATTGGATGGAGCCCCTGGCTGGGCACTCCGAGGCAAAGTGGAAGTCTCTGATTGCTGTCTCCAACCCAGAAATACAGTGCTGGGTTGGAGAGAGCCTAGTGTGCATGCATGTTTGGCCGGCCCGAGATGGATGGCCAAAATTACATGCACACTGAGGAGGGTGCTATGCACTCCTCCTAGGTCAGTGTTATGCCCCATGGCCCCACCCCCTTTACAACAAAACCATGTTAAAAGTAGTTTATTAAGATTTTATTGTAAAAGTCTTGCAGCTGCTGCTGCTGGCCTAGGGGGTGGGGGTGGTGCTCCTCCACCGTAGTGGAGGAGCCACCTCTGTGTGTTCACTTTCCTGCGTTTGTTGTCTTTATTGAGGCTTTGAGAAGTATGGGACATTGAAATTGGTGAATGTTGCACATTTATAGTTTTGCTGTTTTGCAGGCTGCTGATTGTCATGTTCCATAACCTGTCGTGTAAGATTAGGTGGACTAACGTGCAGGTGCATTAGTTACTTTTGGGAACCTTGCTCTAGTTCAAGCCTTCAACCCTTCAGCGGAATGTGATTGGCGTTTGGTTCCTGCGTAGAAGTGGTCACGCTCTTGCAGCACATGAGATTGAGCGTGGTCAAATTGAATCAAAGGCACTGAATCTGTGGTGCAGGTCCAGGTGAGAGTGGCGGAACGTTATTGCAATGTGTACTCACCTTGGGCACTTGGCAGGTTTCAGATGAGTGTGCTTGTTTGTATTAAAGTCTTGAATTAATCTAGTGCTAGGGTAGAATATGTGTTTTTTTCTTCTCAATCCACTTTTAGTTCAAATTATTTCACAGTGTTCACGTTGCAATTGTATAACATAGCATAATCTATCTATGTTTAATTCTATGTCTCTATGCTTACAATGACATGCATAGTAGAGAATGGTACTAAGCATGTGCAGTTGAGTCCCTTCAGCATTAGAGGTTGTTGTTCTTTTCAGGTTTCAGTAGAGCTCGTATATGCTGTCTTTCGGGACTGCACGGTGTGCGTCACAGAAAACATCATGGCATCCATTGGTTTTTTCATTGTGTTATCAATGTTAAGGAAGGCAAAGGAAGTCAGGCAAAAACATTCCAGGCCCATCCAGCACCAGATGAAACAAGATCAAAATAAACACACCCTCAGAAAGAGCTACGTAATCACTCCAGGCCATCATGCACACAATAATTCAGGCCTTGGCTTTGATTTTACAGCTAACTGTTTTAATTTTGTTGGTGCCATTGACTTAACTGAAGGAACGTAAGCAAAGAAGTCCAACAATGCAATCGGACTTTTATGGGAAGCTGAACACTACAAAATGCTGTCCCTGTTGTTGAGGGGTCATCGGATAACCTCAATCAAGACGATGATGTACTACACTGTAGTATACCAAAAAGTATACATACTGTGTCCCAGGATCCAAGCTATACCTGACTGATGAGCCTAAGTAGGGCAAAACTGATCCTGGGTTGCTTGCGTTCGGATTCAGGGAGGACCTGTCTTGTCAGTTCAGGCTGGACTGTTCCTATTGGAGCAGGATCAAGACTGACTTGCACATATCCATGTCCAGACTGAGGTTGCATGTTGTGCAAAACAATGATGGATTTGGGATGCGGCCCTGAATAAATTCAAATCACTGAGATCAATTGAAGCATTCAATCCACCACTTTTTTTGTCTACTTTAGTGTGTCACCCTAAGTGGGACGGGTAATCATAGGCATAGTGCCTGAATGCACTGCGTGACTAAACCAAGCTATACACCACTGATGAGGCTTTAAAAGGTTGAAACCGGTCCTGGGTTACTTGTATCCGGTTTAGGGAGGACCCGGCTTGGCAGTTCGGGCTGGACTGTTCTTAATGGAGCAGGGTCAAAATTGATTTGCATATAACTGGGTTCAAACTGAGGTGACATGGTGTGCAAAATAACAATGGATTGTAATGCAGCTCGAGTAGTTACCAGTGGTTGAGATTAAATAAAGCATTTTATACATCACTTTATTATATTTTAGTGTGTCTCCCTACGTAGGACAAGTATGCCCAGACGTGGGTACCATGCACACCATGACATTGGCACCAAGCTATACCTTGCTGGTGAGCCCTAAGTAGGTTGAAACTATTCCTAGGTTGCTTGTGTTCCTGTTAAGGGAGGACCTGGTTTAGCAAGTTGGGCTGGACTGTTCTCATTGGAGCAGGGTCAAAACTGATTTATATACAGCTTGGTGTAATCTGAAGTGGCTTAGTGTGCAAAATGACGGTGGATTGGGAGGTGGCCCCAATTAATTACTAATGGCTGAGATTAATTCGTTATCACCAAAAAAAGGGCAAGAATTTCAATGTTTTGATATGTCTTAAATGCACATTTGTGGCATTATAAATTAATTACTGGTATTTATATGCACAATTTGACAATTAAAAATCACACAAACAGGTGTGTGCAGTGATTAAGTAAACAAATTTATATTCAAGAATAACAAATACTGAGGTTCAATACAGATGAAGTCCAACAAAACATTGACAATGTGTTATCCAAAAAAAGCTACATCGTTCAATGTTTTCATCAATGAAAGCATCAAGAACTCACTCTTGAGTGAAACCATGTGAATGTCTGTCTTACCATCAAGAGAAAATGTGTGTAGGTTGAAGTATTTTACAACACAGAGATGGGTTTGTCATCACTGTTTCAGTCTCAAACGTTTTCAATCCATGAGACCATCTTCAGGACCAATGAAATAAATGGAGATACACGAATGACTTAATCACACCAAGTAAAGTAACTAGTCCACAAACACAACCTACACTGTGCTCCAGTGTGGATACACAGATAAAGGTCCCAAGTAAGAATGCACCAGAACTTCTATTGCAAAAAGACTGAAGGGAAGACCATCCGCATGGAAGTGGAAGCCTCACACACCTATTAGTGTCATGCTTCATCCTTGGCTACCTCTCCCCACAATGGTTGGAACATGTCACCAGGGTGGTGTCAACGCTAGCATGAGGGAGTTCTTATAAAAAAAAAAACTACCGGACAAATACAGGATCCAGATTGATTAAAAATACCTTGAGGAATCCCAGTGTATCACCTTTATTAGAAAGGTCCTCAGGTGAGTCTAAAAACCAAATACAGACGGTATCTTTGAGGTCAATGACTCAACCCGTCCTCCCTATTCAACTTGTATGTGAAGTGTACGTGAAAAGGGAGGACGTACAGTGACTTTGTCTCCCCCTCTCTTGGGTATTGAAGATACAAGAATGACCCCACTACAATTCTTCGTAATGGGCTTGAAAAGATTTATATGATGTGGCGGCCATTTAAAGGTAACTCTGCACATTAGGAGAGCTGACATGAGGCTAATCCAAATGCGCTCATTTAGATTAGTTGCACGCTAACCCTTCAAGCGGAGCACTCTCACCATTGTATGGATGCTGCTAGAATTTTAAGTCATCTGAATAATTAGGAATTCAGTTTCCTGGCTGGCTTCTAGCCTGGTTACCTCCATTGGATCACAGTTTTGTTCTAGACAAAGATGTTATGAAGCTATTGCCTTTTCTCATGTGAAATTGAGTCACAATTAATGACCTTGATCCTGAATAGAGTAAAGAAATAGATTGAGTCACCTGCACAATGAAAAGTTAAGCCTGATGGGGAAGAGGTTTTTTTCTACTACCAATCGGAAACTGTACCACACACATGCTATGGTTGTTAAAGAGGCTGGATGCAGTGGTCATGGTTTTCTATTCTTTTTCGATGAAGGAAGTCCAAAAAGCTTTGTTCCAGGGAGAACATTGTTCAAGTTTGCTTAAATCAGGCATCTGTGAAAACGGCATGCCCACCGCTTGTGTCTATTCTGGGTTGGAATGCCTTGATAGAGAGAAGAGGGTTGCATTAATGTTCTGTGTTAGAGAACTGAGTCTTCCTCCATGCCATTTCACATTGAGGCAGAGGTTTCTAACAAGCTATACCTGACTGATGAGCCTAAGTAGGGCAAACCTGATCCTGGGTTGCTTGCGTTCGGATTCAGGGAGGACCTGTCTTGTCAGTTCAGGCTGGACTGTTCCTATTGGAGCAGGATCAAGACTGACTTGCACATATCCATGTCCAGACTGAGGTTGCATGTTGTGCAAAACAATGATGGATTTGGGATGCGGCCCTGAATAAATTCAAATCACTGAGATCAATTGAAGCATTCAATCCATCACTTTTTTTGTATACTTTAGTGTGTCGCCCTAAGTGGGACGGGTAATCACAGGCATAGTGCCTGAATGCACTGTGTGACTAAACCAAGCTATACCTCACTGATGAGCCTTTAAAAGGTTGAAACCGGTCCTGGGTTACTTGTATCTGGTTTAGGGAGGACCTGGCTTGGCAGTTCGGGCTGGACTGTTCTTAATGGAGCAGGGTCAAAATTGATTTGCATATAACTGGGTTCAAACTGAGGTGACGGTGTGCAAAATAACAATGGATTGTAATGCAGCTCGAGTAGTTACCAGTGGTTGAGATTAAATAAAGCATTTTATACATCACTTTATTATATTTTAGTGTGTCTCCCTACGTAGGACAAGTATGCCCAGACGTGGGCACCATGCACGGCATGACATTGGCACCAAGCTATACCTTGCTGGCGAGCCCTAAGTAGGTTGAAACTATTCCTGGGTTGCTTGTGTTCCTGTTAAGGGAGGACCTGGCTTAGCAAGTTGGGCTGGACTGTTCTCATTGGAGCAGGGTCAAAACTGATTTATATATAGCTTGGTGTAATCTGAAGTGGCATAGTGTGCAAAATGACGGTGGATTGGGAGGTGGCCCCAATTAATTACTAATGGCTGAGATTAATTCGTTATCACCAAAAAAAGGGCAAGAATTTCAATGTTTTGATATGTCTTAAATGCACATTTGTGGCATTATAAATTAATTACTGGTATTTATATGCAAAATTTGGCAATTAAAAATCACACAAACAGGTGTGTACAGTAATTAAGTAAAAAAAAAATATATTCAAGAATAACAAATACTGAGGTTCAATACAGATGAAGTCCAACAAAACATTGACAATGTGTTATCCAAATAAAGCTACATCGTTAAATTTTTTCATCAATCAAAGCATCAAGAACTCACTCTTGAGTGAAACCATGTGAATGTCTGTCTTACCATCAAGAGAAAATGTGTGTAGGTTGAAGTATTTTACAACACAGAGATGGGTTTGTCATCACTGTTTCAGTCTCAAACGTTTTCAATCCATGAGACCATCTTCAGGACCAATGAAATAAATGGAGATACACGAATGACTTAATCACACCAAGTAAAGTAACTAGTCCACAAACACAACCTACACTGTGCTCCAGTGTGGATACACAGATAAAGGTCCCAAGTAAGAATGCACCAGAACTTCTATTGCAAA
Source organism: Pleurodeles waltl (assembly GCF_031143425.1). NCBI lineage: Eukaryota > Metazoa > Chordata > Amphibia > Caudata > Salamandridae > Pleurodeles > Pleurodeles waltl. The sequence goes on along the minus strand of NC_090446.1, from coordinate 163,853,640 downwards.
AAGACTGAAGGGAAGACCATCCGCATGGAAGTGGAAGCCTCACACACCTATTAGTGTCATGCTTCATCCTTGGCTACCTCTCCCCACAATGGTTGGAACATGTCACCAGGGTGGTGTCAACGCTAGCATGAGGGAGTTCTTATAAAAAAAAAAACTACCGGACAAATACAGGATCCAGATTGATTAAAAATACCTTGAGGAATCCCAGTGTATCACCTTTATTAGAAAGGTCCTCAGGTGAGTCTAAAAACCAAATACCGACGGTATCTTTGAGGTCAATGACTCAACCCGTCCTCCCTATTCAACTTGTATGTGAAGTGTACGTAAAAAGGGAGGACGTACAGTGACTTTGTCTCCCCCTCTCTTGGGTATTGAAGATGAATGACCCCACTACAATTCTTCGTAATGCGTTTGAAAAAATTAATGATGTGGCTGCCATTTAAAGGTAACACAGCACATTAGGAGAGCTGACATGAGGCTAATCCAAATGCGCTCATTTAGATTAGTTGCACGCTAGCCCTTCAAGCGAGCACTCTCACCATTGTATGGATACTGCTCGAATTTTAAGTCATCTGATTAATTAGGAATTCAGTTTCCTGGCTGGCTTCTAGCCTGGTTACCTCCATTGGATCACAGTTTTGTTGTAGACAAGATCTTATGAAGCTATTGCCTTTTCTCATGTGAGATCGTGTCACAATTAATGATCTTGATCCTGAATAGAGTAAAGAAATACATTGAGTCACCTGCACAATGAAAAGTTAAGCCTGAGGGGGAAGAGGTTTTTTTCTACTACCAATTGGAAACTGTACCACACACATGCTATGGTTGTTAAAGAGGCTGGATGCAGTGGTCATGGTTTTCTATTCTTTTTCGATGAAGGAAGTCCAATAAGCGTTGTTCCATGGAGAACATTGTTAAAGTTTGCTTAAATCAGGCATCTGTGAAAACGGCATGCCCACCACTTGTGTCTATTCTGGGTTGGAATGCCTTGATAGAGAGAAGAGGGTTGCATTAATGTTCTGTGTTAGAGAACTGAGGCTTCCTCCATGCCGTTTCACATTGAGGCAGAGGTTTCTAACAAAAGCATTATTCCAAGCAACCTAGTGTTTTTTTCAAAGTATAGCTTCTGCAGATCCCCTGTGGGGGTGCACATACCACAGCTTGCCAGCTGCATGCTTTGGTTCATTTAGAACTGGCCTAGGAATACAGACTGTCTTGGGAGACTGGGCTGTGATCCAGGAGACCAATGCTGTGTGTGGGTTGTGTAGAAGCTGCATCCGCTTTAAAATCAGAGACTAGGTGTGTTTTTTAAGGCTTTCTCTGGATCTGAGTAAGCAGACAGGTTGACTTGAAAGACTGTTCCTGAGATCAAAGAGGTATTCCTCTATGCAATAGGTCAATTACGTGCTGCAACAACCAGACTACCCAAGAATCAGGGAGACCTATTATCCTTTTTTTAAGCACTCTGAGACTAACTAGGCTGATTGGCTGACTTGAGAGACTGCTGTTATTCAGTGTGTATCCACCTCAAACAGTGAATGGAGTCTGTTTGAGCAGTGAGTTGTGTGACTGTATGACTACATTGGATGACAGGTGAGTGCAGAGGGAGTAATGTGAATGCACTGGATGAGTACTGTGATCTTGTGACTACGTGGTGAATGGTATGTATGTGTGACTGTAGTGTGAGCAAAGCTGTGTGCATCTGTGAGTACGGAGTGGGCAAAGCAAAGGATGAGGGATGTGTCTGTGTGAATGTTGTGTCTGTGTGAGTGCATGGTGGGTTGTGTGTCTGTGTAAGTGCAGGGAGAGTCATGTATGTGAGTTCAGGGTGAGTTATGTGTCTGTGACTGCAGGGTGAGTGAGGTGTTTGTGTGAGAGTAGGGTGAGTATGTGTCTGTGTAAGTGCAGGGTGAGTGATATTTCTGTATGAGTTCAGATTGAGTGGTGTGTCTGTGAGTTCAGGGTGAGTGATGTATCTGTGTGAGTGCAAGATGGGTGATGTGTCTGTGGGAGTGCAAAGTGAGTGATGTGTCTAGGTGAGTGCAGGTTGAGTTGTGTGTCTGTGTGAGTTCAGGGTGACTGGTGTGTCTGTGTGGGGGCAGGGATAGTGGTTGGTCTTTGTGAGTTTATTTGTACCTTTTTTTTTAAATTGCAGCAAGCTTTCTTGTAGGATGTGCTGAAAATGCATCACTTGTACCCATTTTTTCTCACATTTTCTTTGCAGTTAGAGATACCCTCTCTTGAACCCCGCTCACATTTGATTCAAGCTTGCTTGCACTTTACCTTCAACTCAAAGCTTTCTGCCACACCACTTTTAAAATGCAGCAGCCGCCACTGGTAAAACAATGCCAGTAAGCACATATGTGAGCTTGCTGAACAATATTAAATTAAAAATATTTTTAAATCAAATATTGCGTATGATGTTGAATAACACACTCCCTTCATGTTCCAAAGTTGTCAGCAGCAGCTTGTACCCTTTGAAAGTGGTGGGCCAAGTGAAGTGCCTCCAAAATCCGAACGTAAACCAACACTGCCTCCAAAAGCCCAAACCATAATATCAAATACAACATAAACACAACCACTACACTTACGAGCATTACACACATACATGAATTACACACATGCATTAAACTTTAAAAAATTTTTTTTTAAAGGTAATAACTCACGGACTGTGCGTCCTCCTCAGTGCTCTTCCCCTTCTCCAATGAAAGAAGAACTCTCCTAATCAATCCAGACGCTGGTCTCATGCTGTTAACCAGCATGAGAGCAGTGCCTGGGTTGGATGGAGTGGCCTGGCTGGATCCTCCTTCAGGCCCTTGAGTCCTGTTATTGGTCTCCACTCAGTTGCCTTATGACAGCTGGGTGGAGAGCTTCAAAGTGCGCATGTTACTTTGGCCGGTGAAAACAGCCGGCCAAAGTGACATGAACACAATGGAGCGTCAAGTCAAGGCACTGCTCCAGTCCTCTGCTGCCAGCAGAGCATATCTTTGGACTGGTGCGTCCTGTACAAGTAAAAATAAAATGGTAATAGAATCTTTTCGTTGCCATTTTGTTTTTGCCTACGCAGCTCGCAGCGGGCATGGGGCGACGCTTCCCTGCCCTCGAGAAGAAACCACCCCTGCAAGTAGTAGAAGCTAATTTACGTTTCTTCACGTTTCTCACTTACTGAATTCCACCACCCGAAACCTATCGTCCAACGGAAATGCGTAATTTACTTGTAGATAACGTGGTTCCCTTTATGTATATCACGTTGACTCCTGACACATCCATGCCTTCTTGGTGCATCCGTGTACATATCGGCTTACAGAAAAGTGCATAACCTTTAAATAGCTTTTTTAAAAGCATCTAATTATATCTCTGATCAGTATATCTCTGATCAGTAAGCCGAACTCCCTACTATATCGTATCTCAGCAAAACCTCAAAGATCAGATTGCTTCTCCTACACACAACATACACACCAGAAATTAATTACTTGAGAACTAACCAGGAAATTTCCCGAAGACACCTAAACATTACATACATATTAACCTTCCCACCAGGGATGCCTGCTTAGCAAAGCTAAATTAAAAAATGCATTAAGGAACTCGTCAATGAATACAGTGTCTGAATGCCTGAGGCACATTAGGATCATATAGGGGTTAACTTTCGTCTTGTATACCTGGAAAAAAAATACATTAGCGTGTAGTTAATAATTTTGGAGAGAAAGGTGGCACTCGTTATATGCATGGTGTTCTTTGCTTACTGATTCTAACAAAGGCAGGTGTAGCCTGAAAATATAGTACAAGGGAGTGGATCCCAAAAGAGTGAACAGTGATGAGTATTTGTGTAGCAAATCCTATCAAATAATATATTGCGTCAGAAGATAAGCTTCTCATTGTGAAGTACTATAATTGATGTGATATGGGCAGACACTTCCTGACAAAACGAAGCCATTTTAGGTATTGTTTCTAAGGATAAGTAATTTATTGAAATAAACATAATGAACTATGGAAAAGTATTAGAGGGCTGGATTCTGAAAATAAAAACAATAGTGGGTACTATTATGCACAATGTGTGCGTGATACATATGCGATGTAGAACATTTAAAATTCATACACATGTTTGAATTAATACTGACACGCTATTAATATTATCCTCCAAATATGTATTGTTACACCAACAAAAACCTACTATACTTACGGCAATTTGGAGTTAGGAGTATCACTTGGGCGTGACTAAAATGGGGACTCACTGCACAAAATGGGAGCAATCAATCATGCTTATAAAGTGCGTCTACTCACCCGTGAGGGTCTCAAGTAGCAAGAGGGGGACCTCAGCCTCAGCCACCAGGGTTCCTGGTGCTTCGCGCGGTTCAGGCGCGGACAGGCACAAACGAGCTTGTCGAAGGCGTGCCAGCTGCGTGTGTCCGCTGCGTGGCTGCCATTAAGAAGGGGAGGGGTGGGGGAGCAATCAGCTGGTAGGGCGGGAAAGGTGCTTCATGGGGGCAGAGAAAAAGGGGAGAAAGGAGAAAACTAGGGAAAAATGAGGAGTGATAAAAGAAAAAGGCAGAAAATGCAAAAGTGAAAGAGCGACTGAGAGAAGAAAAAAAAAGCAAATGATAGAAGAAAGACAGAAAATGCAAGAGTGAGAAGGTGGCAGAGAGAAGAAAAGAAAAGGAAAATACTTACTTGTAATGGCCACTAGACCACCAGGAATGAAGTGCAAAGACGAGCCTTTCGGTGGAGGAGGGCCTTGAACTGAGAGTCAGAAGACTCTTAGTTCGTCCCTGGTAAGAGGCAGCAGCAGCCAGAGGAGCTGGGGAGGGCAGCAGACACCGACCAGGAGGTCAGTGCAGCTCCTGCGCAGTAAGGGAGTTAGAGAATGGACTAAGCAAGGCAGTACAAAACAACCAGTAGAAGTGATATTTCACAAAAATACAAAAACACCTACTCAAGTATGACTCAAATGTCAAGTATGAGCTAGGTGCACTTACCCAGCATTAGAAAACCCACACACCATTCACAGGCTATAAAGGGAAATTAGAAAGGAATTAAATGTCAGGATGTGAAAAAAGCATACAACCATGAAAATGGAGAAATAAACCAGAGAAAAAATGATTCACAAATTAAAACAGTAAAAATGTAAAGGAAATATTAAACTCAAATGGGCATATAGGCAACCCGTTCCAAAAGCCTCAACAGAAGTAACAAAGAAGTGAAAGAGTATAAATGATTTCTTAAGAAATTCCCCACATTGTAATTGAAAAGAATGTTGGTCCCAAATTACAAACCCTAATTTCCCAGTATGTGCTGATAGAGATCAGCAAAAGGGTGCATTTTGCCATGCAATAATTCACTAAGGTAATTTACACAAGGGTAAAATGTATTGAATACATTCATTGCTTTTGCACGCACTCACCTGGGCTCCACAAGCACTTTATGCTTGGGGGACGTGCAAGCGGTGTCTCAGAGGCTGATTCCAAGCATCCCTGTTTCTTAAAAGAGAAATACTGGAAGCTGCACCCAGTGCAGCTTTCACTTCCCTATTGCTAGCCTACGGCATCACAGAGGTACTAAGTGCGAACACACAATAAAGACATGGACACAAACATCAGTTTGAGTCAATAGAGGGCCCCTTGGAGAGCAGACGCAGTCTAGTTTCTCCACTGGGGTTTCAAGGAAAAGAAAGTGGCACACAGGTGCAGGATTGGTGCAAAGTGCGTGGGGGCGGGAATAGGGGTAGGCTTTAAATAGGTTTGGGATGGGAGGGCCAGGCCTCTTTTGCGCCAGCCCATCGCCCTGTCACGAGGTTAGCCAGCCTGACCTTTCTTATTACTGTAGGTAGGCGGGAGATGTTTATAGCGGCATGGCTCATGGCCATGACGCCGCTGCGGTGCGAGCCACACTTCGCATTTTAGGCGAAGCCGGCCATGCCAATTTGCTTAGGCCTGGCGTGCTTGACCAGGCCTGGGTCAGCATGTCATGCCCTTTGCGCGCAGCCTCTAGTGGCGTTGTGGCTGCATTTGCAGCCTGCAGTTTGCTTGTTAGCCTTGACAGCCTTAGGGTGATCACCCCTAACTTTTTGCCTGCATCCCGCACTTTTTAGATACTGCTTTTGCTGATTTTAAGACTGTGCACTTTACCACTGCTAACCAGTGCTAAAGTGCATATGCTCTCTCCCTTTAAACATACCCAATTTGATTATTTAATTTACTTATAAGTCCCTAGTAAAGTGCACCATATGTGCCCAGGGTCTGTAGATTAAATGGCACTAGTGGGACTGCAATGCTGATTGTGCCACCCACTTTAGTAGCTCCTTAACCCTGTCTCAGGCCTGCCATTGCAAGGCCTGTTTGTGCAGGTTCCCTGCCAATTCAACGTGGCATTTAAAAGTTCTTGCCAAGCCTAACACTCCCCTTTTTCTACATATAAGTCACCCCTAAGGTATGCCGTAGGTAACCCATAGGGCAGGGTGTTGTGTAGGCAAAAGGCAGGTACCTGTGTAGTATACCTGTCCTGGTAGTGTAAAACTCCTAAATTTGTTTTTTACACTGATGTGAGGCCTCCTCTCTTCATAGGCTAACATTGGGGCAAGCGGTGTCTCAGAGCTGCTGATCTGAAAGGAGTAGGAAGGTCATATTTAGTATGGCTAAAATGGTGATACAAAATCCTGCTGACTGGTGAAGTTGGATTTAATATTACTATTTTAGAAATGCCACTTTTAGAAAGGGAGCATTTCAGTGCACTTTTAATCCTTCTGTGCCTTACAATCCACGCCTGGTTGGGTTCAGTTGACAGCTCCCTTGTGCATTCACTTAGACACACCCAAACACAGGACACTCAGCCTCACTTGCATTGATCTGCATTTTGAATTGGTCTTTCTGGGCTGGAAGGGTGGAGAGCCTGACACTTACAAGTCAAAGGACAGTAGCCTGCCCTCCCACAAAGGACTGCCACACCCCCTACTGGGACCCTGGCAGACAGGATTGAACTAAAGGGGACCTTGTGCACTTCTATTTATTTTTCACTCAGAGTATAGTCCTCCTTTTGAAGAAACATGAATGCACCTAAAATGGCTGTATAAGATATCTCCTGTGTAAATTAATCTAAGAGAGCCTGGTCATATTTTCATTGGTACCTCAGTTGAAATAATTTCTAGAATGGTACTCTATCACATTTGAGGGACTCTGTTGACATCATAAACCATGCATGCTCTGTATTCTTATATTACATGTTTATTTTTGGGGTAGTTAGCTTGAATATTTTGGAATTTCTGGACTACTCGGTTTGGCTCTAGATAAATGATTAAAACAATTGTTATGTAGTTAATAATTTAAAACTTAGAAACACATTTTGGAGATTGGAGATATTTTTGTGGCTGTTCTCTGCCAGGTGCAGCTAACAATGCTTATTGATTGAAGTTAAAATGTTCGGGGTTTGATTACTTTTGTCAATATATTGTTGATTAAGCAATAGACAGTTGTAACGCTGTGTATAGTGGGATATCATTATGATAATGAATCCATGTTATGCCCAATTTTAAGATGACCATTGTTCATTGCAATGCTGTACTGGTCCAGGATATTTTTGGTTTGACTTTAGATAAACTGTCTGTGTATTTAATTACATCTGTGGAATTCTTGCTGGACTGTTTGAATAGTAATTGACTATCATTCATTCTACAGTCAGCCCTCTTAGGGAACTTAATTCTGATAATGGAGAGACACATTTGATGCAAACGCATATTTGATTGGTGGTTAGGAAGGACCAATAATCTGAAGAAGATGTTAGGCTTAACTCCAGGAAATGCAAGTCACCTCTCAGTGGCTAGGCATACTCAGTGCAGTAGTTGTTGGCAGTAAATATCTTTGGAGGAGAACGGTGATGATATAGATTTATTTATTGATTTTTTTAATTAATTTTTTAAGATTTTGCAATTTAACAACACATAACATATGACATTTTTGACATTACCAAGAACTTACATCTACATCAGATAGATAAAGGTATCCTGGTTATACAATGTATACATTCCTATGAATATTATCCACATTCACATGTACTGCAATACAATACAATACAAGCCACTTATAAAGTGCACAAATGCTTCCAAAATGGGGTCCTGGTGCTAGCAGTAGAGATCAGAAAAGGGAAAGACTGATAGTACAGCATTTAAACACCCTCTAAACTGGAGTCACAAATCAGCTTTTTAAGATTCTTTCTGAAGACAGACTCAGAGGCGCTGCACCACAAGCTGAGAGGAAGATCATACCACAGTTTGGAAGTCAGAAAAACTAAAGATCTGCCATCTATTCTAGCCTTATGAATAGGAGGCAATTGTAACAGTTTGAGGTTTTTAGAATTCAGGTATCGGACTTGCCATTAGGGCTTAAATCTCCTACTAAGATAGAGATGGCCCTTTTGAATGAAAAAACCCTAATGGCAATGATGTGAGCCTTCAATCGGATCCTCCAGGTGACTGGGAGGTAATAAAGATGGCGTAGGTGTTGAGACACTAAATCCAGAGGAGGAATATTCAAGATTAAGGAAGTGGCGGAGTTCTGGATTGTTTGCAAGTATTGAACTAGGTATGCTAGCAAACCAGCGTAACCAAGGAATGGACAATTGTCTTGTGAAATTCTTCAGCGATAAGATTGAGCATCTTTTTTAATGACCTAAGTGTGGCAAAACAAGTGGCAGAGATAGTCTTGATTTAGGGTTCAAAAGTGAGATTAGAATTAAATTTCACATCTACGTTTCTCCCCATAGGTGCCAGAGGTGGGGAAGCACCTAGTTATGTCAGCCACCAGTTGCTGGAGTCTGTAGGGGCCTTTGTGGACTATCCCTGATGAAAGACTTTAGTCATAGCTGAGCTTGCTCTCCAGTGCCGAACCGCTCTAATCTGTTAAGCAAGATAGAATGGGAAACAGTATAGAATACTAAGGACAAGTCAAGGAACAGCCATAAAAGGTGAGTTCAGGTCCAGATTTTCCTTGATGGACCCCAACATCTTAAGTAGGGAAGACTCAGTTCTGTCTGTATCGTGCATGAAAACCATACTGGGAGTGATGCAGCAGTTGATTAGACACTAGGAAATTAGAAAGCTGCCTAATAACAATCTTCTACAAAACGTTTAGCTGCTATAAGGAGGAGCAAAATTGGTGTGAAGTTGCTTGAGACCTTAGAATCTGCAGACTTTTTTTTAACACAGGAAGCAGCAAAGCTTGCTTCCAGTTCTTGGGAACCAGACCTAGGTCCAAGGAGTCATTTATCAGTTTGTTTCAAATTATAATTACACCGAGGGCAGCATATTTTTTAAATGGCAGGCTGACAAGGATCCAACAGGGATCCTGATTTGCATTTGTCAAGTTTTGCCACAGATTACGCAAAGGGTATGTGGTCAAACCTAGTCAGCAGCAGACTAGGGTGAGAAAACAGCACTACACCCAGACCATAGGGAATCTGCACAGGGAGTTGCTCATAGGTAACTTGAATTTTCTTAAAAAGAAATCAGAGAGGTCTTCACATAATTCATTAGAGGGGGAATGCTTTTTATGCATTAGGGAACAGAAGGAATTAACAATTTCACACACCTCTCAAGGTTTATTAGATGTCTCTGTAATGGAGGAAGAAATGTAGTTTTTTTTTAGCCTTCCGGATGGCAGCACGATGACCTTTTAAAGCGGTCTGATAAGTTGCTTTAGCCTCCTTATCGATGCAGACCTCCATCCCTGCTCTAACCTTTGGCAAAAAGATTTCTCCATCTTAATGCATCCAATGCTTTAGATCTTTTGGAACTGTGTGATTTCAGAGTAACTGTAATATCCAGGGCACTAACCAGCCAATCATGAAAGCTGGTCATGCCATGTACCAAAACACCCCCACTATTTTAATAGAATAGACAGCAGTGCCTCCATAAGGTGGGACTCAGAAAAAAATGTGCAGTGGTCCAGATGTTATCTGTGTAAACCATTGGGAACTTCAAGAGGCTGTGAAAAGAACATTAAAAGGGACCAGAAAATGGTCCGACTAGACCACTTAAGTTTCTGTGCAGGTTTAGCCTTGATTGTTGAGGGTTTGGATAAAAATGAGATCAAGAGCATGACCCACTCTAGGAGTAAGTTCCTTTCCTAGGTAGACTAGATTGAAACCTTCCAGTGAGGTCAAAGAATGCTCAGCGAGTCTGTTATTCTGGTTATCTACATGTAAATGAAAGTCTCTGTCGATCTTGCATCCTTGATGTGGTTTTCCCCTGACTTTTTGCCTTCTGACCTTCTGTTTTTCTGTCTTCGCTTTTGTTGGCTTTAGGATTCTGGGCACTTTACCACTGTCGATGAGTTCTAAAGTGCATGTGTTCCTTCCCTAAAACATGGTAACATTTGCCTATCCACATTTGGCATATTTAATTTACTGGTAAGTCCTTAGTAAAGTGCACTACATGTTCACAAGACCTGTAAATTAAATGATACTACTGGGCCTGCAGCACTGATTGTGCCACCCACCTTAGTATCCCTTTAAACATGGCTCAGGCCTGCCATTGAAGGACCTGTGTGCAGTTTTAAACTGGCATGTCGACCTGCAGGTTAACACTCTTGCCAGGCCCAGACCTCCCTTTTTATTAATACATGTCAGCCATCCTTAAGGTAGGTCTTGGACAGCCCCAAGGGCAAGTTGCAGTGTATTAAAAAATTTGGACAAGTAATTTAAAATTGTACATGTCCAAGTAGTGAAAATCTAATAAATTCATCTTTCACTACTGCAAGACCTATCTCTCTCATAGGTTAATATTGGGATTTATTTACTACATTTTGTAAGTGTAATTTCCAATTAGGACAAGATAGATATTTTGAGTTGGTGTCTCTGGACTCACAATTTAAAATCACAATGTATGGTAAAGTTGGATTTTGAGTCGTAAGTCTGAAAATTCCACTTTCAGAAAGTTGGCAGTTTCCTACTTTACCCATTCTGTGCCACTGTCAGTCTCTGAATACACATCTGAGTGGATGACTCCCAGGTTCTTGTGCATTCCCTCCAAACAGCCACATACAGAGGGAGCTTAGGTAATACTGAATGGTGATCTGCATGTTGATGGCCCATCCTGGGTAGGATGGGGGAAGATTTGACACTTATACCTAAATAGGCTGGGTACTGAGCCCTTACAAAGGGCTGCATAACCCCCTGTAGTGTTTCTGGAGCCAGGGTAAGAAAGGCAGGGAGTTTGTGTACTTCAAAACCCTCTTTTTGAAGTCTCCCCCACTTCAAAGGCACAACTGGTTATAAGTACTGGACCCAGACCCCACCAAATCATTACACTTCTGGACTTGAGGACATTCTGCCAGGACTGCTGTGCTGCTAAAGGGACTGTCACTCTGCTGGAACTCAGCGGGACTTTGCTAGACTCCTGCTTTGCTGTGCCTGCCCTGGTTCTGATGCCCTACTTGGCTGGGAGTGAGAAGGACTGGACCTGCAACTCTACATCCTCTTAGGTAAAGTGACTCCAAGGGTTTGCTGGCTTGCCTCCGGTTCTGAAGTCTCAGGGACATCGAAGACTTCACTCACCTCTGCTACAGCTGCTTGACTCTGCCATATTTCAGCGCTACCCTGCCAAGTGGTGCTAATCCAGTCCTTGGAAATTGGTTCTGTAGTTGTCTTCCACAGAAATCCACACATTGTTGTTACTGCGCCTGGGACAACTCCTGGTGGCATACCACTCTAGAAAACACCCTCAACGACCATGCATGCAACCTGGGCATCATCCTGGACTCCACGCTTTCCATGACCCACCAAGTCAACTCCATCTGATCATCATGCTTCCACACTCTGTGTCTCCTTTGGAAGATTTTCAAGTGGATCCCCACCAATGCAAGAAGAATTGTCACTCATGCTCTTATCAGCAGCAAACTGGACTATAGCAGCACACTCGATGCCGGCATCACAGGAAAACTACAAGCAGGACTACAGAGAATCCAGAATGCAGCAGCCAGACTCATCCTGGATATCCCCCACCACCGCCACATCTCGCTCACCTGAGAGACCTTCACTGGCTCCCGGCTGACAAACCATCACTTTTAAGCTACTGACACACCTACAAGGCACTTCACAACATCGGACCGGACTACCTCAATCACTGCCTGACCTTCTACACCACTGCCAGGCAACTTCGATCCTCCCAACTACATCCCCAGAATGAGGGAGAGCACAGCCAGAGGCAGATCCTTCTCTTACCTCACAGCATGGGCATTGAACACACTCCCACTAAACCTCAGACAGGCCGCCTTCCTGAAGCAGTTCTAAAGGATCTCAAGACCTGGCTCTTTGAGTGATCAACACAACAGCGCCTTGAGACCTCATGGGTGATAAGCCGTGTTTTACAAGGGCCTGAACGATTGATTGATTGACTGTGCTGATTGGAACCGTCCTATCTCTACTTGACACTGACAAATCTCTGCTGCACTGGGGACAAAGACATAACAGCACCCACTGTGCGCCTTGAAACTGGCTGTTCACCCTCAGCTCTGATGCTTTGCCTGCGCATCTCCGGCTGTGTGGTTGGATGATGAAGCAACGCCTTCATCACAGAGGGTACTACACGGAACCACTTCTAGAGGATTGATGACTATGCAGCTCGATGATGACTCATCTTTTGACTGCACAGATTGGAACTAAGCATCGCCTCTGCATGGTCAGTTCTGCTCCTCGCATTGGATGTTCGACATATACACATGCTCCATGCAAGGTATTCTTTCAGCTGGACAAAGTTGGCCCCTGTCACTGGCCCATGCTCCATCAAGGTCGACCTGACCTCTGGATTTACCCTGGTCTAGCATGACCAGATTGCCCCGGTTTTCGCTTTAAGCTTTGAAGCGCTACATTTATTCCTTAAAAGTTTATTTCTCAAATTCTACCTATGCAATTTTCTGTCATTTTGGAGTTGTTTGTTTCATTAAATTAAGATCTATTTTTCTAACTCAGTGTGGATTATTTTTGTGTGGTGTTTTCACTATCTTACTGTTTGTAGTGTTGCACAAATACTTTACAGATTGCCTCTTAAATTAAGCCTGCCTGCTCTGTGCCAAGCTACCAGAGGGTGAGCCCAGGTTAATTTATAGTGCGTATCTGACTAGGATTGTGATTCCTGCTTTGAGCATACTTCTGCCAACCAGAAACCCCAATTTCTAACAGTCACCTACAACCAGAAAATTGTCATGAAGAGGAGAGAATTGACCTACTGCATCAGATAGTAGCTATAGAGAGATGGCCGAGTAGTCAGGGGATGGTGAATAAGCACCTCAGATAAGGTGAAAGAGGGGACTAAAATATTAGTAAATGCTAGCATTACAATTAATGTTCCTTAATTTAGAGACAGAGCAGGAGTAGGGAGGAGTGATGTATGATTACCACCCCACCCCTGTTTTTATTCTCCCAGTCAATATGCTTAACCAAAATGTCAGGGGCAATAGACAATGCAATGTCAGTGGATGAGCAGTCTTTGGGCCAAGTTTTAGTTGAAAGCATCCCACTGATTCTAAGCAAGTAAGTTGAAACACTGGTAAGGGCATGTCTAGGTAGAAATGGACAGTTAATAAGGCATGCAGGAAACGTCTGAGGGAGGTGAAACCTTATCTTCTAGCTCACTACAATGGGTAATTCCACTGTCCCTACCAGCAGTCAAACTAGAAATCTCTGAATAGTCAAGGGAGAACCCACAAAGAGGACATTTGTAACCCACTCCCTTATCCATAAAAGCCAGATCACCCAAAGGGTTGCAAGAAGCAGTTTGTAATTTCAGCAAATCTGACTTTGAATACACCTGTATGGGAGCATTGTCGCAGGATTTACCAGCAGCATGGCTAGACCTGACTGTAATCCGAATGCAGGCTGACACAGGCGCTGCAGGTTGCAGCTGCAGTCTGATTTCAATTATTATCTGTTTCAGTACACATTAGCAAGTACCAACTGATGGGGGCTCAAAAGTCCTTAGGGTGCAACATTTCTGGGCAAAGGTCATAGTAAAGCTCTAATGTGTCGCTACAGTATGTTAGCCAGTTTTGTAGTTTCACCAATCAGTTTTGTAGTTTTGACAGCCACCGTTGACCCCAGTAGTGGGCCACTATGCACTTAGCTAGTAGCAAAGCAAGGGTTGCAAACTTTCAAATTGCATATCGTATTATTGTACCCCCTCCAGAAGTGAAATCTATGAGTATCAGATTCCATTATCTTTTGTATGGTTCCAAATATTTGTACTAAAAGGTTTGGATTCTAGCACACTCCAAGGCAAGGAGTGTCAAGCCAGTTGTCTCTGCACCACAGTGCTCGACGCATGAGGTGGGCCTTAGGCCCCATTTATTTAATGCTGATGAGGAGTAATATACTCTGTGTATACTTTGGAAGTGAATTAAGCACAGTTTACTGCTGGGTAATAGTTTGCCTGGTTGAGCGCAACAGGATAGCCATACCTTGTCAGTGAGCAGGGTTTCCAAGTCCAAGTCCCAACCTGCTGTAATCAGATGTTAGTGTGTGGACAGCATACTTTGAACATCATGGTATAAACTAGCAATGGGTTTCTAAGGGGGCTGTGAGTGTAGTAATTGACTAAAATTTTTTAAATGTATCAGGCTCAGGGAAATTCAGAAGATATGCTGTGGCATATTAGTTTTAATCTGTGGTGCAAAACGTTGTTGAACGGGGACAGTATGTTGCAAGACTGAAGATTGCTTAGATTGACAGAGGTGTTATTCATCTAAAGGTCTTGTTAATTATTGAGTCCCAGTTTTGACATCAATGATGTCATTTGAGATATCATAAGTGATGTCATCAAAATGTCATTAAACCTGTCATGAGTTATGCAATATGTGAAGTCATAAGCAGTGCATGGCAGGGGTGCAAGTTGTATTAAAATTAGTAAACTTTAACCTGTCTACTTCGGAATGTTTTAAGTTTAACATGTTTTTTTAACTGCCATTGTGAATTATCACATAACTATAATGTAAGGTAAGATATTACAAGACCTAACTATAGTGTCACCTAATGTCACTTTAACTTTTGTTTTTTTTGGTATATATATATATAATATATATGTATATCAAAGCTCAGGAAGAGGATGCTGGCTTGCTTTCTGAACACCAGAGGTGCAGCACCCATGGTGCTTCTGTTAAATGGACCAAAAACTCCACAAGCTCCGAATCGAAATTAGAACGGAAGCGGCACTCGAGGTATCATATGTTCAAAACATTTATCTGGTCAGCGTGAGGAAAACAGTCAACACGTTTCGGTTTCTCTCACAACCTTGTTCATGACAAAATAGCCGCCATCTTTGAATGGGAAAGGTAATGTGTATGGAGGCTATAATGAAAATATTATTTCAGTGTATAGTTACTAAAATAGCATATTATAAAGACAATAAATGATTCCAACTGATTCACTTGATTCCACTAGCAATTTCACATTCTAAAATTCATAAAATCACAGAATAGGCAGTTCCAATGATCAACCGCCCATGTTATATGTTTTACTATAGTCATGCATCACAAATAACATTTTACCCGATTGCTAATGGAGAATATATCTGGACCCTGTGGTAATACACATATGAACCAAGTATAAATGAAAAAATATTCAAAATTAATATGCTACATACGCTACATGAAGGCAGCTCCTATGTCGAATGTGTATGTCTATATAATGGAAATAATGAGGATGACAAGCCTCCAGAGGGCAAGCCATACTCTTTCTTATCATTTCAGCCTGTGTAAGACAACTGTAACATCCACCTCAAACTTACTGGTGTTGGATGTTGATTTCATGATGGAATTGTTAGAATTGCAGTATGAGAATAGAGAGGACACTAAAAGCCCAGAGTCTTTGTTAAGTCAGAAAGCTTCTACCTATTGCAGGCCAAACCAAGATATATTCCCCAAATATCATGGGACAATATTGATGTCTTTTCAGAGTCCATGGTTAAAGAGATAAGAGACATAAAGATAAAGGGGGTCATTCTGACCTTGGCGGTCCATGACCGCCATGGCGGAGGGCGGCGGAAGCACCGCCAACAGGCTGGCGGTGCTTCCTGGGCGATTCTGACCGCGGCGGTAAAGCCGCGGTCAGAAAAGGGGAGCCGGCGGTTTCCCGCTGGTTTCACGCTGGCCCAGGGAATCCGCCATGGCGGCGCTGCTTGCAGCACCGCCATGGGGATTCCGAGTGCCTTCCCGTCAGCCTGTTTCTGGTGGTGTCCACCGCCGGAACCAGGATGGCGGGAACGGCTGCCGTGGGGCCCCTGGGGGCCCCTGCACTGCCCATGCCACTGGCATTGGCAGTGCAGGGGCCCCCTAACAGGGCCCCACAAAGATTTTCACTGTCTGCTGTGCAGACAGTGAAAATCGCAACGGGTGCCACTGCACCCGTCGCACCCCTTCAACTCCGCCGGCTCCATTCCGAACCGGCTTCATTGTTGAAGGGGCTGTCCCGCTAGGCCGGCCGGCGGTCTTCTGGCGGTCGCCCGCCGGCCCAGCGGGAAAGCCGGAATGGCCGCCGCGGTCTTTTGACCGCAGAGCGGTCTTTCCGCGGGAACCGCTTGGCGGGCGCCGACCGCCGCGGTCAGAATGACCGCCAAAATCTTCTGAGAGAAGAAGATTTAAGAGCACAAGGGAGAAAGCCTACAGTAAACGTTGGGCAAATTGGAAAACATGGACAATGTGATAGTAAAACCTTTTGATAAGGAAGGCACTATGGTTTTATGGGACAAACAGCTCTATTTAAGAGAAACACTTACACAGCTTAGCAATAGTACATGTTTCAAAATAATTGGTATGAGTGAGTACATGCAAGTAAAAGAGGAGTCTACTCGATTACTTAGTAGATGGAAAGATCAGTATTTACTTACATGGGATTAATTTACTTGCATGATACACTATTGCCTATATTTTACATGATTCCAAAGGTTCACAAGAACAAACAGGCTCCTCCAGATTGGCTTATTATTGTGGCCCAAAGCAGCCTATTTGAAAATGTTTCTAAATACATCAGTTTTTTCTTAAACCACTTAGCCTCTACTCTACCATTGTATATCAAAGACACTACTGGTTTCCTGTGCAGGATATTTGATGTTAGATGGTAAGATGGCATGTATATGATGACTTTGGATGTCAAAGCTCTCTACATCAGTAACAGACATTGCGATGGGTTGGCTGCCACTAAAACTTTCTTGAAGATGACATCTATAAAATATGTGGAACATAAAATTTTTTTACTCTCTATGACAGAGTGGGGTCTGACTCAGAACATGTTCCTATTCAATGGTGAAATTTTTCAACAACAAAGGGGAAAAGCAATGAGCACCTACTTTGCCCCAACTATTCTAGTTTGCATATGGGCTGGTGGGAGGAGCAGGTGCTCAGAAGCAGTAATATGTTACAATGGACTGACCACATTGTTTTGTGGAAAGTTTGAACATCAATGGCCTAAATTTGAAATTCACCTGTAAGACAGTAAGACTGAAATAGAATTCCTTGATGTACTAGTAAAGGCTAAGGGGGAGAGACTAATTACTACCCCATATACGAAGCCTGCAGCAGGCAACACTACCTTTTATGCACAGTTTTTATCCTGCCCTCCTCATAAGGAGTATCCCCTTTGGGGAATTTTACAGAGTCAGGAGGGTATACAGTTCAGATGAGGAATATAGGAAGGTTGCGGCACAGATAATTGGTTGCTTCATAGAAAGGGAATGTTCAAAAAGCATCCTACAAACAGCAGCTAAACGGGCCAGATCAAAGAAAAGGGAGAAGGGCTCACTTGATGTCTGGATATAGAAGCCCAAAGAGACAGGATGCTTCAAAAAATATTGGCACCTTATAAGGGAGGATCCTGTTATTGGACAAGGCTAAATCTTTACAGGATGATTTAGTTAAGGGCACGATACAACAGAAACAATAGTGGACTTGGCTCCTGCCTAAACAGGGATTTATTGCAAAGCCTGTAGGTATGGGGAGAACTTCACCTACATCATGACACCTTTCAGTGACAGGATTAACGTTAAAGGTAGATTGACCTGCAAGAGCAAGTAGGTATAGTATTTATTGAAATGTCCTTGCCCAAAGGTATACATAGGAAGTACAACATTGCCTGTACACAAACATATATTGCAACACATCAGAGCAAAAATTGTAGCTACCCATAGAACAAATTTTTTAGAAACAACATGAAAGTGACCCGAGTAGGATGAAGTATTCAAGCATATCCCAAGTCCCCCTCGATATCAGAGAGAGAGAGCAAGACAAGGAGAAGCAATTAGGACAAATTGAAACAAAGTATATGCTGGAGATGGATAATAGGAACCTCACAGTTTGAATTTAGATGAAGAACTTTATACCTGTTCAAAAAAATGGCTTGTTCCTGGTTGACCTGCAGTCCATATCGTGGCCGGTGATTTTTTTAGGGTGTGAAATCTTTTACTGTCTTTTTTCTTTTCTTCTTTTTTCATTTTTTCATTTTGTTCTATTGGTTCATGTCAGTTTCAATGGGTCTAGGGTGTAAGTGAGGTTGGAGTAAGTTAGGGAGAAACCTCGAGTTCAGAGGTTGTGATATCAATGCTCACCCACTGAGACACTATTGCAATTGTCCTACACAGACTGAAATAGACAAGAACGAGTAAGGCTTGCCCACTGGGGCATTATCTTCCTCATTATTTCATTTACGTAGACATACATTCAACATGGGAGCTACCTTTCTGTAGAGAATGAATTTTGAATATTTTTTCATTTATACTCAGTTTGTATGGCTATTATCACAGGGGCTAGATCCATTCTCCATTGGCAATCGGATTAAAGGGTATTTGTGATGCCTGGCAATAGGACAAGTACAACATATAACAAGGGTAATCAATCATTGGAACTGCCTATTGTATGAATATATGAATTTGAGAATGTGAAATTTTGAGTGGAGTAAGTGAATCAATTGGAATCAACGAGTGTCTTTATATTATGTTATTTTAGTAACTATACATGTTGGGGGCAATGACATTTTTGTTGTGAACAAGGTTGCGAGGGCAACCGAAATGCGTTGACATTTTTCCTCATGCTTACCGAATACATGTTTTGAACATCTGATACCTGGAGTGCCGCATCTTTTTAAATTTTGATTCAGAGCTTGTGTGCATGTATATATTTATATTCAATTAAACAAAACAAAGGCCATGGGGACATTATAGTTAGGCTCACATTTTAAATGTACAAAACTGTAGAAATTCAACTGTTATCTCAAGTAACTATAACTCGTGCCCTAAGATTACTATAGCTCACGTCCCATGCCATTCCTTTAGGACTACTGAACAGATTTAAACCAAATAAGAAAAATACATCTTTCTGGACCAAGCGCTACCTTTCTGCCACATTTGGTGTAATTCCATCCAGTGGTTTTGGCGCTATCGCTGTTCAAAATCCCTATGAAAAAATTAATGGGCAAAACACGTTTTAGGACCCCTCCTTTTTCTTGGCCTCCGCTTCATGGATCACCCTGAAAATTTCCAGACCGCTGCTGAAGTGAGTGTAAAAGATTTTTGGGAAATTTCGGGAAGATTTCTCAACTTGCGCCAAAGATATAGGTAAATCAAAAAATGCTTTTTCCATATAAACTTAGTCCTAACTATGACGAACGCCACAAGGTTTTATAGATATGTATCACCTATTGGCGACAGCCAGTAGGTAGTTATAGTTAAGACCATTTTTTTCCATAGACAGAGGATTATTTGTTTTGCCAATAACTTTTAACTTTGGCACAGTTGGAGGAATCTTCACAAAATGTTCAAAACTAATATGACACTCACTTTAGCTGGTGTCTTGAAAGTTTCAGGGTGATCCATCAAATGGGGGCTGAGAAAGGGGGGTTCCCAAATACTTTTTTCCCATTCTGTGTCTATGAGAATTTTGCATTCACCAAATTGGGACAGAATGTGCTTTTTTGTGATTTGGTGTAAATCCATTCAGTATATTTGGTGTTATTTAAGGTTAAAAAATATAGGGACATGGATCCTTATTCCAACTACCCACGGTCGATCCATGGACCTGGGGGGAAAAGAAAGACCCTGATTGGCTGGCTGCAACCTGAGAGAAAAGTTGCAGCGGCCATTTTGTTTGTCGCATAAGGGTTCACGATGCAGGCATCCTGACCCCATAGGACACACAGAGGGGTCCCTTATGGACCCCTCCTGGGCAAAAAATGCCCAATTTCTTTTTCTTCTGATCCACAGATCCTCCGTGGGGCTCAGTGTGACCCCCTGTGTAAATCCATTGTGGATCTGTGGATCCAGAAAAAAAATGGAAAGAAAAAAAAACCTCACTGCAACCAACCGTTGCTGTGCACAGTGGAGCATTGTGTACAGCTTGGGTTTGCCAGAGACACTGGCCATAGACCAGGCCCTGTGCAAAACCCCAGCTATTTATTAACATATTCACCGAAACAACCAAGGTTACAGGGACGTTATAGTTAAGTTGTCATTTTACCCGTACAAAACCATAGAAATTTAGCAGTTATACTTATAGATATGCTTATCTGAAGAAACTATAACTTGTCGGAAATCAGCTTTAGGCAATGAGCGATAGTTTCTTAACATAAGTATAACTATAAGTATAGCTATAACTGCTATAACTGCTGAATTTCTATGATTTCCCCAACAGAAATGTCATGCACTCACAGAGCTTATAAATTCCACTAATTTGTTATGCCACTTCCACACAAAGGAAATAAACAAACACTTTTCGGCTCTTGGCCTTCAGAAGTGTCAAGGATGCCACCATTTCAACAATCTTAAATACATTCAATTCATTGACTGAGCAGTGCTCACATTGATCATTACATGGAAAACGGACTGTCAGAAAATCCCATTCCAAAATCATGATTACTCAGCAGCCATCTTAACAGGATTTGTAACTCACTGGTTTGTCAAAAATACTGCCACATATACCTTTGCAAGGCACTGTCGTTCATCCAATTATTCATTTTAAATAACTTACAAATTGGGAAAGGTGTATCAAAGAGAAACTTGAATTGACATTTCTCACATAAATATAGGAATGTATGTATATGTGTGTGTATATATATATATATATATATATATATATATATAGATATGTACATATCTATATATATATATATATATTCATATACATATATCTATATATCTATATCTATATATCTATCTCTATATATATATAAATAATATATATATTTTATATATATATATATATATATATACATATATATATATATATATATATATGTATATATATATATATATATATATATATATATATATATATATATATACTTTAGGTTGTCCTGAGAGGAAATAAGTCTCCAAGTACCCTTAACAACATGCGTACAAAGTGACCAACTGTTATCTATTTCTATGAGAAACAAGACGACTCAAAGTGTGGACTGAAAAAAGGAGGTAGGGCGCACACTGCCTGACATCGCAACACCCAGTTTGTTCAGATGCCTTATGGTAAATGATGTGCATGATAACACTTACTTCAGTTCAAAGTCTTGTGTTTTCACCATGGCTGGTGCAACAAGTGATGTGTATCTCTATTCATGTGCTTTAGGATAACAAGAATGCATGATTACTTGGCTCTTAGTAGACACCAGTAGTGGTCAGTAGTTGCAGAGTGTAGGGAAGGGTTAGTAAGTTTACAACTAATAATGATGTAATAGTTGGAGCAGCAGTGCTCAGGTAAAATAAGATCAAAGCATTAAAGGGGAGAAGGGTTGGACATGGTGATGGTCAGTTTTCTAACACTGACTGCTGGGGTGAGGTGAGGAGGTAAGTTAACCTGCGTAACCATTACAAGGGAGGTCATGTAGAGAAAAACTAATGAAAGGATGATGAGGAAGTTCTTTTGATTTTAAAGAAAGCCTCCCTTACTCTAGGAACTTGTCAGTTTTATACCAATCATTCGACTTACCCTTGAGAAGAATGCATCTGTACAGCTTTCACAACAACAAGCTTGAGACTATCACCCTGAGTCGAAGCCTTAGAGTAATTTAGAAGTTGCAGCCAATGAGCTGAAGAACTATGCCATGCATATGCTGACAACAATATTCTCTCAGCCATGTTTGAAAGGGTCAACCTTGCAGCACTTCTATGCTGGGCCAGTGGAGGACTGGCACTCAAGCGTCATCCACTAGTTTACCAGTGACACTCAAATTAACTGTTTTAGGGTACCATCATTAAGTGAGGAACACTGCCATTGGTAGTGTTTTGAGGACTCTTAAGGAGAAAAAATGGTCTTTTCTTGCTTAGAATCATAACCATTGTTAATTTAGGACATGATGTGCAAAGACTACATTTGCAAAAAGTAATCACAAATTGTGCACTGCGTTTTTGCAAATGCAGTCTTATTTTGCAAACCAACATATGTTCAAATAGGTCTATTCACACAATAATGTATCACAAGGAGTTGCAGAACAGCCTACTTCATTAACACTCATAAAGCAGGTCGCAATTGGCAGCAGTCATAGGAAAGGTGGCTTGCGAGGGTCAGCAGGCCACAAATTTGGTGATTGTGTTTAAATAAAGCAAATTTTTTAACATGCAGACTGTTTCCTTTAAAGGAATTAGGACTGCAATTAAAAATGTAGAAACCTAATTACACTGTGGGCCTAATTCACAAAGGTAACTTATACGCAATTTACATGCTTTAGTAAGTTAGTTTACACTTTGGAGTAAGATTACTGTTTATTGGAGGGTGTCTCAGTGCCAGTGGTTGGATATGGGCGGTACTGTACTTACTACAAAAGTGTAAGTCACTACAAAAGTGTAAGGTATGCTCAGAATATCCCCGGTCGTGCCTCTCAGTGTGACCCTGTAAGTGAGAGCCCTAACTCTCCTGACTTCGAGAGCGGCGCGCTCCCAATTGCCGTCTCTGCTTCTGTAGATGATGGTGCCCCGACCCGAGTTGGGACGCGGTTGCATGGCCTGATCTGAGGCAGCATGTACCGCCAATAAGGTAAGGAGCCCCCCAAAAGTGAGAGGAGCACTCCCCAGCCACCCTTTCTCCACTCTGCTGCTTGCTCGGGCTGGAGCAGCGCCGCGACTACGCTAGCAGCATCCGCGCTGCGGCCGTTAACTGCCATGTTCCCAGAGATAATGCAGTGTCACCAGCACAAGTCGTCGGGAGAGCCCAAGTAGCATACAAAGAGAGACGCTGCCTCTCAGGAGAAGGAAGGAGTCCTTTTCCTTCCTTCAAGCACGGGAGGAGTTCGACCTTGATCAAAGAGACTCCCAAAGAATTATGGATACCACCTCTCAGGTACTGGGAGGGAGGGACACTACAGGGCCAGAAGAGTTGAATTCCCTGGAGGGGAGGATCCCTTTTTTCCTAGGGGTACCCCAGGAAGATAGTGTGGTGGTGGGTCCAGCTGAGGAAACTATCAAGAATACTGTACTCATTTCACGGAAGGGGGTAATTTGTTTACCGCAAAAAAAGAAAATTGGGGGAAGAAAAAGGCAGTTCTCCCCCCCACAGCAGCGAAGAATTACACCTTCACTTAGGTCTTACTTTAAGGCAAAGAACGTGGCTGCCACCATGGTTACCCCAGTCACCCTCTCGCTCCATTGGTTGCTGACCCAAATGGAACTTGTCTTGGTCTATTTCTCCACCTCGATCCACACTCTCTCCATGTACAAAGGCGGGGGTGCCGGTGTTGGGTAGGCTGGTGCAGGTGCAGGCTTCGCTTGATACAGGAGAAGAAACTCCCCCTCAGATGAGGAATACCACTTCAGGGAATTTAATAGGAGACTTATCTAAATCTCAGCAAGAGCCATCAGAGGAGATAAATTTAGTGTCTGGCCAGACACCCTCTGTGGAATCCTTACTGCACTCCTTATCAAATTAAGTTAGGCAGGGTTTCTTGGTGTCACAGACAAATCAGAAGGGGATTCAGGAGGTATGCGAGGCATTGGCAAACAAGATGGACTTATTAACCCAAGAACTCAGATTTTGGAAAACAAGTAGACCAACTAAATGAAACAGTAGAGAAATATATCAAGGAAATTGATGCATTGAAAATTATGGGAAGCCAGAAATCTGAGAGGTTGGAAATTCTGGAGAATAATGAAAGAAGGAATAACATTAAAATAATTAATGTTCCGGAAGGGGCTGAAGGAGATGATAGTAGAACTTTGGTGGCAGATCTTTTGAAACAAAGTGGGGTGTGGGAGGGACCCGAGGATGTACTAATTAAAGATATGCAGCGTGTTCATAGGGATCCCTTCCGGAAACCACTAAATAGGACAAAGCCTAGGAGGACACTGGTGAACTCTCTTACCTATGTAATTGTGGAGAAAATCTTCTCAAAAGTCCTAAAAATGGGAACACTAGTGGCAAAAGGTTATTCCTTCGAGATAAGATCCAATGTGTCTCGCACCACTTCTAACAGACAATGGGAGTTAGGCAAGAGAATGGGGGAATTTAAGAATTTAGGAGCCACGGTGCAATTAAAATTCCCGCGACCCTGAGAGTGATGAGAAATAGTCAAATGTATAACCTACGGGATGATCAAGAAGCAGACTCCCGACTGGAAAAATTGAAGGAAAGCTAAAATTAGACCGGACTTTAAACCCAGTGTTCTCACTCTCTGCTCTTAGCCGTACTTGGTTTTTGATTGCATGATGAAGGGGCTAATCAGCGCCAAAATGGCTTAACAGCTAGTAAAGATGGGGGGGTTCCCCAGGGTGTGGGTTTGAAGGGATCTGGGAAGATCAGGGGGAGGTTGGGGGGGGGAAGGGTGTCAGGAGATTGTAAAATGTGTACCTCACATTAAGGTGGCCCGGCCAGCAATAATGTTTACAAAGGAGTCCGTAAGACTCCAAAAAATATATAGCAGAGATGGCTGGAGATAGTTTTTAGATTCTCTCTTGGAATGTGAATGGGTTGAGGGTAAGTCAAAGAAGGAATCATATTTTACAATATATCAAGGATTCCGCGGCTCAGATTGTAATGCTGCAAGAATCCCATTTAGCAGCTGTAGAAGCTTATGAGATTTTTAAATCCTTGACTTGGGTTAAGCAAATGGTTTGCTCGAATAATACGTGACATTCAAAAGGGGTTGTAATCTTGGTGGAAAGCGCACTTAATTCTTCTATTTTACACTCTAAGATGGATTCGAAAGGTAGATGGGCTATGGCAGGTGATAGGGTTAATAAGGTTTTCTACACCTTAGTATCTTATTATGGTCCAAATGTGGATGATACATCATTGCAGGAAGTATGTAAGGAGCTATCGGAGGCCCAGTACCCAATTATAAAAGCTGGAGATTTTAACACAGTATTAAATCATGTATTAAATAAATCCACCGGAAGTAAAGCGTCTGGATGTCAGAAGACGTCGGTGTATATTAAGATAATAATGGAGCACTATGCAATGGTGGACATCTGGAGAGAGTCTCACGGACGCTCTCGTAGTTTTACCTTCCATAATAAAAAGTATAAACATCATTCTAGGATAGATTACTTTTTATTAGCTAAGGCACTTAGGGCGTCCGTGGTGGATGTTCAACATATCCCAGCTCACCTATCTGATCATGCTGCAGTAATGTTGACTTTGGAGTAGGCAGGGTCACGGTTAGCAAGAAGGACGCTACATCGCTCTCTTTTGAATGATATTGAAGTCGTAGAGCATCTGTCGAGTGAAACCAAGTGTTTTTTAACTCAATTTGAACTCTGCCTTCCCCCATGTGGTATGGGATTCTTACAAAGCTTTTATCAGGGGGATTTTGATTAGCATCTCTGCTCAAAGAAACAGGGATCTTAGAGAGTCTAGAAAGAAAGCTAGTGAAATTACAGCTCGAGGGGAAGAATGATGACTTAATATTACTGGAGCTGTTGTCTAAAGGGGCATTGCTGCCAGTGGTAATGGAGGCACAAGTAAAGAAAAGATGGGAGGCAAGTAAATTTGCAAATTTTTAATATTGTGAGAGCACGGGAAAGTTGTTGGCTTGGAAAGCAAAATCAGATTTTGCTAGGAATTAAATCTCAGAGATAAGAGACCCCACTACAGGGCTGATTTTAAGGGATCCCTCAGAGATTAAGAGAGCATTCATGAGTTTTTTTAAAGTCTTATATACAGAGGACTTATTAGATGCAGTGGAGGTTAGGCTACCAAATGTAGAGGAATTAAGGATGGAAAAACTTGATGATGAAAGACAGTCTTTTTTGGAAGAAGAATTTCTAGAGGCTGAAGTAGCACAGGCTATGTCAAAAAGTAATAAGGGAAAAGCAGCTGATCCCGACGGCTTACCTGCTGAATTGTATGTAAAGTTACGTGGGGTTTTAGCCCCATTTCTTAAAGACCTCTTCAATCTAATTTGGAGGGGAGAATCCCATCTCCCAATATCTTGGAATGAAGCAATAATCATGATCATTTTAAAACCTGGGACGGACCCTTTACTTTGTGAATCATATAGACCAATTTCTTTACTAAATAATGATTACAAAATATTTACTAGTATCCTGGCTAATAGACTAGGGAGAAGTAAGGCACCTCTGAGATGACCAGAAGGGTTTCCTAAAGAATAGACATATGCATCAACTATCTCATGAACTGATAGGGGCAATTGATATAGCAAGGGCATTTGAGTTACCTCTGGCAGTTATAAACCTTGATGCTACTAAGGCATTTGACCGAGTGAACTGGAATTATCTAGATTCCATTCTAACAAATTAAATTTTGGTCCAAAATGTTCCGGGGCTTAAAAAAGTACTTATACTACCCCATTGGCGAGAGTGTTAATAAACGGGAACTTAACTCATTCTTTTCCTCTTACCAGAGGGACTAGGCAAGGTTGCCCTCTCTCTCCATTGCTGTTTGACTTATACATAGAGCCAGTGGCCCTTATGATCAAAAATGACATTCTGATTAAGTCATTTGTCTATATGGGTTGGGAGAAAAAAATATCCTTCTATGCTGATGATATTAAATTTTTTACGGAACATCTTGCATCGGCGCTTGATAGACTTGAGGTGATAACATGGGATGTCAGGTCTCAGGATATGCGGTCAACATGTCAAAAACAGAGATAATGACATGGAATATGAATGTGCAACACAGGTTAATAAAAGAGGAGATAAAATATCTTGGAGTTGAGATTTGTAAAAATTGTAAAATATTGCATTAGTAAATTTGAAATCTGTAGCACCTTTGACTCTATATGGGAGGGTAAACTTAGTAAAGATGTTTATTCTCCCTGAACTTACTTTCCTTTTTAATATGATCCCATTGGAATTTAAGGAAAAGAGGATACGAGATCTTCAAGCAAGAATAGATAGCTTTATATGGGTAAGGGTATTAGGATTGCCAGGAAAAAACTGTGAAGGAGGCATGTTAAAGGAGGGATTGCCCTCCCTGATATTCAATTATATGCATGGGCCTTCCAGTTAAAGAATGTAAAGGATTTACTAATAGGAGAGGGTGGTTCCCCTCAAAAGAAAGCTATGTTGAAAGGTGAGGTGAAGGGTGAACGGAAATTTATGTATAAATTTGGTCACCCAAGGTTTTACAAAAGAGTAAGGTTGAAAACATTACAAGCTGCCAAGTTACTGTTGGCTAAGATAAGGAGGATTATGAAGTTATCTTACTATAGAACTTATGCCCTTATCTGGGATTCCCAGGGAACTCCTGATTGCCTTAAAGATGCTCTATCTCGACCTTCGAAGGAGGCAGGCATTGTAGAATGGGGACAAGTATTACAGGAAGGAGCATTCAAATCTTGGGAGACTTTCCTATCTGTGATGCAGTGCTCATTATCTAGACTTAAATGCTATCAATTACAATCTTGGGCCAGATCTTTACAAGCTAGGGGCGAAGAGACTAATGGGTTAAAGGAGCTACTAAATAAGAATCAGTCTGGTAAGAAGGAAGTTGCCGTCTATTATAGAATATTTGTAGATAGCTTAGATTGTGAACAGAATTTCCCTGGCTCTCTTTGGGAGGATGTGGTAAGCAGGGAGGATATTAATATTATGGACATGGTCTTGGCAGCTTCTTTATAAGGTGATTAAGCCCGGCGTTTCTTAGGAAAAACCATCTCTTTGTCTTACATAGGGCATATTATAAGCCAAAAAAATTAAAAAGATCCAATACGAATGTTCAGGTAGCTTGCAGGAAATGTGGGCTAGAGGGGGCGGATGATGTTCATATGCTTATGTCATGCCCTCGGATATTGAGTTTTTGGGTGGAGATCTTTGAGGTTATGACCAATGTTTTACTGGTACCGCTGACGATCTCCCCTGAATTAGTTTTATTTGGGGGTTCTCTAGAGTTGCAAAACCTCCACAGCTCCCATAGAAACTTGCTGTTTTATTTAAAACCCTTAGCTAGGCGGGAGGTATGCAGATATTGGATTTCCCCCACTTCTCCAACTCTATTGGAATGGGTGTACGCAGTAACACAAGTATGTAAGTTAGACCTTTGTAGAACTGGTGTTAAAAATATACAACAGCTCTGGCAACCTTGGGTGATTTGGCTGGCTTTTATACTTCTTCCTCAGTATAATGTCCTATGATTATTTCAAACTTGGGGCGGTACTCAGAAACCTTACCCCTGTGGTTTTCGACTTCCCTGTATTGATTGTCTTGGACTCATCCAGGAGATGCTGGAACACAGACCGGGTCAGATCATAATGGGAGTATATAAAGAGATATGAGGACACAAAAAAAAGTGTAAGTTATGATAAAAGTAGAATTTGTGACTACCAAAAAGTAGTAAACGTACTGAAAAGTGTAAATTTACTCTAAAGTACAGTTTCTGAATCAAGCCTAATATGTATAAAGTGAAACAAATCCTCAAGACATATTTATGTATTCGGTTTAAGTGCCAAATCAATTGTTCATGCAGTTGACTCAATGCAAAAAAGCTAGCTAGTCTAATGTTGCTTATTAACAATAATTACAGCTCAAATAACTGTAAATGAGGAATTTGGTGCTCATTGTATTCACATAGTGATAATATAAAAATGACAAGTGAGTGTGTGTGTGTATACATACAACAAGCAGCTTACACTTAGATGATCACCTTCTAATAATAATAATAATAAGATGAAGAAGAAGAATTTTTGGTGAGTTTGGATTTTATATTACTATTTCAGAAATGCCACTTTTTTAGAAAGTGAGCATTTCTCTGCACTTAAAATCCATCTGTGCCTTATACCCTGTCTCAAATCCACGACTAGGCTGAGCTGGTTGACAGTTTTCTTGTGCATTCCACCCAGACAACCACAAACACAGGATACTCAGTCACACCTGCACTCATCTGCATACTGAATGGGTCTTCCGGGCCAGAAGGGTAGAGGAGCCTGACACTTACATTTCAAAGGCTAGTGGCCTACCCTCACACAATGGACTGCCAAACCACCTACTGGGACCCTGGCAGACAGACCTGTACCGAAAGGGGACCTTGTGCACTTCAAAGTTACTCTTTGAAGTCTCCCCCACTGCATTGTTGGGTATGTAAACTGGGCCCCTGACCCAACCAAATCAGACCCTTCTGTACCAGATCCTGCAACCTGTCAAGAGGATCTGCCTGGTTGCCCAGAGGACCTACCTGGGCTACTTTGCTGTGAAGGACTGCTGCCTTGCTGTTCCCCTGCTGCCTTGCTGGCCTCTGACTTTGCTAAGAAGTGCTCTCCAAAGGCTTGGATTGAAATTGCCACCTTTTTCTGAAGGCTTTTTCCATGCATCTCCTCCTCTGTGGTCTCTGTGCATGTAATTTTGATGCAAACCAGGTACTTTGTGCACACAAGAGACAATTGTTGATATTTAAAGACATAAGACTCTTCTTAACATTGCAAAAGTGATATTTCAAATTGTGCTTATCGAATCTTTATCGTTTTGACTTCAATTTAATCAGATAAATATCTTATATTTTTCTAAACCTGCATTGTGTATTTTTGTGGTGTTTTCACTGGGTTATTGCATGGTTTATTGCACAAATATTTTACACATTGCCTTCTAAATTAAGCCTGACTGCTCAGTGCCAAGCTACCAGAGGGTGGGCACAGGATAATTTGGATTGTGTTTGATTTACCCTAACAAAGATTGTGGTCCCTACTTGGACAATGGGGCATACCTCTGCCAACTAGAGACCCCATTTCTAACATTGGTGGCAGTGGTGGGATAGGACTTTTGTTTGTGCAGTGACATACAATAGCTACGTGTGCACTACCTACCCACAGTGAAAGGTCA
Source organism: Pleurodeles waltl (assembly GCF_031143425.1). NCBI lineage: Eukaryota > Metazoa > Chordata > Amphibia > Caudata > Salamandridae > Pleurodeles > Pleurodeles waltl. The sequence continues at coordinate 163,823,429 of NC_090446.1, read as the reverse complement.
ATTCGATTTTTTCTCTTTTTTACTGCAATTTCTTTCTGCTGGACATTTGTAATCTAATCCTCAACAACATATCACTGGCAGAGTCTCAAGGAGGAGCTGGAGAGTTTGACCTAGCCAAGCAGAAGACATACACTGTCAGCCAGCTGAAAAGGTTCTGCAAGGGGATGGGAGTACCTACCCGGGTGCCTACAGGAAGGGGGAGTACCAAAAGGTGCTGAGGGCCCTGGCAGAAGCCCGTTCACAAGAGATTGTTGAGGTGGAGGGGTCAGAGGATTCGCCAATAGCAGTGGGGGATGACATCCCTGGATTTGTGCTCCATCAGGGAGCAGTGTCTTAAGTCACAGCCTGACTGCGGAGGAAAGGAGAGAGAGTTTCAACTGCAATTGGCCAAAATAAACATGAAGGCAGAGGAGAGGAAAGCTGAAAGAGAAGCCAAACAGGCTTAGGCTGACAGGGTTGTGGCTGAAAAGATACTACTTCTGGCTCATGAACTGAGTCTGAAAGAGCTGGAGCTCAAGTCTAGGCAGTCTGAGTCCAGCAGTGATGGTGTCAGCATACATTCAGGACCTGCTGGAGACAAAAAGGTTTGTATGCCCAAAGATGTGTTGCCAAGTTATGTGGTGGGAGATGAATTGACAAATGGTTTGATGCCTATGAATTTGCACTAAGGGCCCATGGGGTATCTGAAGATCAATGGGGGGCGGGTTTGTGGAAACATGTTCCAATAATTGGGAGGGATACACTTCTCACATTAGAACCAGAGGACCGTAACACACACCGGCTCATGAAAGTCTTTTTAATTGCCAATTTTAGACTGACCCCTGAGAAGTATCGCCAAAGGTTCAGGGACAGCAACAAACTCTCCACACAAATTTGGGTAGACTTCTTTGATTTTTCCAGCAAGGCAATGAATGAATGGGTGCGGGCAGTAAAGTAAATTACTATGTGGGGTTTTATAATTTGATCCAGAGAGAGCATATGCTCAGTGTTTGCTTTACAGAGTTGAACCAGCACCTAGTTGACAGTCAGCTGACTGATACTAGGTCGCTTGCTGAGGAGGCGGACCTCTAGGGTTCCCATCCTACAAAGGTGGTCAGGGTTCCCACCAGAAGAAAGATGGGGGAGAAAAGCTTAAAAATAAAGAATTCTGAAAAGGACCCCAAAATATTTCCCAGGGAGGTAGTGGTAACCATTGCCAACCTGATTCTGAAAGGGACCAGGATTCTTTGACTGTAAGAAAGGGCGGTTTGTATCCCAAAGCATAGAATACACCAAGTATGGTCACTCCAAGGGCAACTCCAAGTGTCAAAAGAGTCCCCACTGTAGAGCAGACACCTGGGTTGGCTAATGTAGTGCTGGGGGAGGAGGTAGACATAGATGGTTTTGGGGAGCAGATAGAGGTAACCCTAGTGTCCCTGGGAGATGAGGAAATGGTACCAAAAGCCCACATGCCTACTAATTCTTCCAAGTCTAGGCAGTGGGTCACCATTACTAGGCAAAGGATGGAGGCTCTGCGTGACACATGAGCCAGCATGACTACTGTCAGGGGTCAGCTGGTGTCAGCAGAGAAGGTTTTCCCCAATACATTCCACCAGGTCATAGTTGCTGACAATCGAAATAATCACCTACCAGTGGTTCTGATTCCCTTTGAGTGGGGATGGGTCTCTGGTACTCTGAAAGTAGCTGTGAGTCCTGCCATACCTGTAGATTGTCTGTTAGGCAATGACCTTGAGCACACAACCTAGAAGGAGCTAGAGCTCAGGTCTCACCTGGAGATGTTACGTTTGCCTGAGTGGGTCTGCATGACCACAAGGTCCATGGCTGCCTGGGAAGGAAGTCTAGGGTGTCTGGAGCCTGGAACAATGGCCCAGACAGCTGCCAGGGAGACGGGCAAGGGACATGGGAACCAGCCTCAGAAATTCCCACAGTGGTTGACAGGGTCCCTGAGGAGGAGGCCCCTGAGCCAACTGGGGAGAACATTGCTGCCCTGAGTGAGCTTGCTGGCTGGCAAGTTGAGAGTGTGCCAACCAGGGAGGAATTCGGCAAGCTGCAGAAGGAATGCCTCAGCCCAAGCACCAGGTGAAGCCTCTGGCAATCACCATATATATTGGGAGAATGATCTCCTCCACAGTGAGCCCAAGGTACCGGAGGCTGGGGCAGCATGTGCTGATGGTCCCACAGTGCTACCAGGCCTTCCTACTGGGCCTGGCTCACGACATCCCCCTGGTGGGACATTTGGGGCAAGACAAGACCTTTGACAGGCTTATCACCCACTTTTATTGGCCCCGAATGCAGGTGGCCTCAGATGCACTCTGTAGGTCCTGCTCAACCTGCCAGGCTAGTAGGAAGGCAGGGAAAAGGCTCAAGGCCCTCCTGACCCCACTCCACATCATTGGCACCCACTTTGAAAGGGTGGGCATTGATGTCATTGGTCTCTTGGACCCCAAAACAGCCCTAGGCAACAGGTTTATCCTGATTTTGGTGGACCATGCCACCTGCTACCTAGAGACAATCCCTCTGAGGACAGTGACTGCACCGGTGGTGACCAGAGCTCTAATGGGGATATTTACCCGTGTAGGATTCCCAAACGAAATTGTGTCTGACACAGGCACAAACATCATGTCTGCGTACATGAAGTCCATGTGGGATGCATGCGGGGCGATCTACTGGTTCACCACCACTTACCATTCTCAATCCAATGGTCTTGTGGAGAGATTTAACAAGACCTTGAAAGGCCTGATAACAGGCCTTCCTGAGGCCATGAGGCGTAAGTGGGGCGTCCTCTTGCCATGCCTTCTCTTTGCTTATAGAGAGGTGCCCTAGAAAGGGGTGGGGTTCAGCCGCTTTGAAGTTCTCTATGGGTACCCTTTCAGGGCACCTCTAAGCATAGTAAAAGAGGGGTGGGAGAAAGCTCCCAGGAAACCCCACCAGAATGAGGCCAGTTACATGCTGGCCCTCTGCAACCAGATGCAACACTTCTGGAAGAAAGCCAAGAGCAACCTCAAGGACAGTCAAGAGGTTATGAAACAATGGTATGACCAGAAGGCCACCCTGGTAGCGTTTCAACCTGGCGGCAAAGTTTGGGTCATGGAGCCAGTAGATCCTAGAGCTCTCCAGGACCACTGGTCTGGCCCATATGAAATCAAGAAGCAGAAGGGGGAGGCCACTTACCTAGTGGACCTCAAGTCCCCTAGAAACCCCATAAGTGTGCTCCATCAGAATTGAGTGAAGCCTCATTTTGAGAGGTCTGAGGTCAGCATGCTTCTGGTGACAGATGAGGGTCTAGAAGAGGAGAGTGAACCTCTCCCCGACCTCCTTTCTACCAAGGAAGGTGATGGGTCAGTGGAGGGTGTCAATCTCTTTTACTCCCTGACCCTAGATCGAAGAGGGGACTGGTACCAGTTCTTGGAACAGTTCTCTTCCCTGTTCTCCATCACTCCTGGACTCACACACTTGTGTGTTCATGACATTAACACAGGAGACAGTCCCCCTGTAAAGAACAAAATTAACTGAATGTCAGACAAGGTGAGGACTAGCATCAAGGAGGAAGTTGCTAAGATGCTGGCTCTTGGGGTGATTGAGAAGTCCAGCAGTCCCTCGTCCAGCCCTGTGATGTTGGTTCTCAAGGCTGCCGCTCCCAGTGCTGAGCCCAAGCTTAGGTTCCGTGTGGAATAACAGGGTCTCAACTCTGTCATAAAGACAGATGCTCACCCCATCCTCCGAGCTGATGAGCTCATAGACAAGCAAGGTGCTGCCAAATTCCTCAGTACCTTTGATCTCACATCAGGGTACTGGCAGATTGCCTTGACTGAGGGGGCTGAGGAGAGATCTGCTTTGTCTACTCCTGAGGGACAATATCAGTTCAGAGTAATGCCCTTTGGATTGAAAAATGCCCCATTACCTTCCAACGGTTGGTTAACGGGGTCCTAGCTGGCAAAGATGCGTTCTGCGCAGCCTACCTGGAGAACATTGCCTTCTACAGTTCCAGCTGGGAGGAACACTAGCTCGACCTCACGGAGGTGCTTCAGGCTCTGCAACATGCAGGCCTGACCATCAAGGCCAGTAAGTGCCAGATTGGGCAGGGTTCTGTGGTGTACTTGGAACACCTCGTAGGTGGTGGCAAGGTGCAGCCCCTCCAGACCAAGATTGAGACAATCAAGGCCTGGCAAACCACTTAGAACCCAGACAGTAGTGAAAGCCTTCTTGAGTTTCATCGGGTATTACCGCAGATTTGATAAGGGCTATTGCACCATGGTGGCCCCCTTAACAGAACTCACATCTAAGAATCAACCTAGGTTGGTGAATTGGACAGAGGCTTGTCAGAAAGCCTTTGACTCCCTGAAGGAAGCCATGTGCACGGCACCAGTGCTCAGGGCCCCTGTCTACTCCAAAGAATTGATTGTGCAGACAGATGCTTCAGGGCATGGCATAGGGGTGGTTCTATCACAGCTGAATGAGGAGGGCCTAGACAAACCAGTAGTCTTTATTAGCATAAGACTATTACCACAGGAACAGAGGTGGAGTGCTATTGAAAGAGAAGCATTTGCTGTGGTCTGGGCACTGAAGAAGCTGAGACTATACCTGTTTGGGACTCACTTCCGGGTTCAGACAGACCACAGGCTCCTCTGGTGGCTCATACAGATGAGGGGTGAAAATCCTAAACTCTTGAGGTTGTCCATTTCCCTACAGGGGATGAACTGTACAGTGGAGCATCGCCCGGGGACTGACCACACCAATGCTGATGGTCTCTCCAGATACTTCCACCTTAGCGATGTTAGCTCCCAAGGGGTTGAGTAGCTCTCCCCAGTTTCAGCTAGGGTGGGACACATGTAGAAAAAGGGGAGTTTAAGGCTTGGAAAGTACTTTTAAATGCCAAGTCGAAGTGGCAGTGAAAATGCACACACAGGCCTTGCAATGAAAGGCCTGGGACATGGTTAAGGGGCTACGTAGGTGGGTGGCACAATCTGTGCTGCAGTCCCACTAGTAGCAGGCCCTGGACACATGTAGTGCACTTTACTAGGGACTTATAAGTAAGTGAAATATGCCAATTGGATATGAACCAATGAGAGCAAATGCACTTTAGCATTGGTTAGTAGTGGTAATATGAGCAGAGTCCTAAAATCAGCAAACAAAAGTGACAGAAAAGTGGAGGGAGGCAGGCAAAAAGCCAGGGGATGGCCAACCTAAGGCTGTCAGCAAGTAGTTACATTTTGAATTAAAATTAAGTTACCAGGCATAATATTAATGAGAATTCTGAACTGCTGTGGCAGAAAATACTTTTTCAAATAAGATCCTACTTAGAGGCCCAGCGGTCAAACTGTCCTCAAGCTAAAACTTGACCCAGGGAGCAATAACACTTGAAGTGCACTAGGGGAGAAAATAGAAGAAGTTTTGTTATCTTGGCCATGATTTCCAAAGACAACAGTGTCAGTTTTGGGTACCTTATCTGATACTAGCTTTTGTTCAGCACTGCTTTGAGCAGTTTGGAAGAGCCCAGAAGTCAGATCATAATCAAAATCTATGTATTGTCAGAGTAAGAGTGTTAATGCAACCTACAACCACAGTCATCAGCTGATATTGGAAAGAAGGGAGACCCAACATGCTTGGTAGGAGTATGGGTATGTTACATATGTATAAAGAGCAATGGTTCACTAATAACTCATTTATCTTTTCGTAAAATTAAAAGACAAATCAGTTGTCCATTCCAATAACGCTATACCAAACCAAGCTAGACAGACCAAACATATTTATTAACAATAATTAGGGCTCTAGTAACTGCAAACATAGGCCCTCATTTCGAACCCAGCGGGAATTCCCACCGTGTTCGGGCTGGCGGTCTTTCCATTGACCGCCACCCTCCTGGAAAACCCGCCGGCTGTATAATGATCTCCCCGCCAGGCCGGTGGTCCGAGACAGTGTCTCCGCCTGCCGGCCTGGCGGGGAACACGGCCGCAACATTGAGGGCCGCCAATATTGTTGTGCGGCGGGTGCAGCAGCACCCGTCGTGCTTGTCACTGCCCATAAATCGGGCAGTGACATGCGCGACGGGTGCCTGCACAGGGGCAAAGTGCATGGGCAGTGCAGGGTCACCCCCTCCGCCAGCCTTTTCCTGGCGGGATATTCTGCCAGGAAAAGGCTGTGGCATTTGAAACATTAACCGCAAGGTAGCGCAGCTACCCTGGCGTATGGTGTTTCCTCCCACCGCCAGGCTACCTGGTGGCAGGAGCATGGCGGTGGGTGACGGCTGGCGGCGTCACCCTATTCTTTATATGGTGGTTCGGCCCGCCATGCCGGCTGGCGGCTTTAGCCGCCACTGTCGGCATAGCGGGCCGAACCGCCATGTTCGAAATGACCGCCCTAGTGCTCAGTGCCCATGGTGATCATATAGTGGAAACATAAAAGCAACAAGTGAGTGTGTTCATACATATAACAACTGAAGTCAGAAAAAGCAATTGTGTGTTCCCAAAATGTTGATACACAAGATGATCACCTATAAATGTTTCCACCTCATTGAGCAATTTAAAGGGTTGTCAGCAGAAAAATAATTTAAAGCACAAAGTCTGGAAATGGAAAAGTGATGCCAGAATTTATTGAACAAGGAAAATGGAATGGTATCTGGAAAGAAAAATGAAAATAAGCTTACTGTGCCCTTGTATGACGGTTCATGGATAAAGGTGAACCCTCCACAGTCTTCCCATTAAGAAACGAGGACCACCATTTTCAGAACTTAGGCGGTCATTTCGAACATGGCTGTTTGGCCCGCCATGCCGGCAGTGGCGGCTAAAGCCACCAGCCGGCATGGCAGGCCGAACCGCCATATAATGAACAGGGTGACGGCCGCCAGCGGCAGCCGTCACCCACCGCCATGCTTCCACCGCCAGGCAGCCTGGCGGTGGGAGGAAACACCATCCGCCAGGGTAGCTGCGCTTCCCTGCAGATAATGTTTCAAATGCCGCCAGACTTTTCCTGGCGGGATATGCTGCCAGGAAAAGGATGGTGGAGGGGGTGCCCCGGGGCACCCCTGGGGGCCCCTGCACTGCCCATGCACTTTGCATGGGCAGTGCAGGGGCCCCCGTGCAGGCACTGCCCGATTTACGGGCAGTGACATGTGCGACGGGTGCTGCTGCACCTGCCGCACAACAACATTGGCGGCGGCTCCTCATGGAGCTGCCCTCAATGTTGAGGCCGTGTTGCCCGGCCTGGTAGGGAGTTCATTATACGGCCAGTGGGTTTTCCAGGAGGCTGGCGGTCGATGGAAAGACCGCCAGCCCGAACACGGCGGGAATTCCCATTGTGTTGAAATGAGGGCCTTAGTCATTCCTAGTCAGGAAGGGTAGAGACCATTTTTCTGAGGAAAGATTGACCAGAGAAACAGTTGACATTCTAATCGTTTTTCAATCTAATCTTCTCTCAAAATTCTTCTTTTTAAAATGACTTCTCATCTATACGCCATGAAAACCTTAAATAGCTAATGCACTTATTTTTTCACAATTTTGTAGTCACTTTTGATATTCACTTCAAGGTAAACTTGCCCTTTTGTGTAAGTTTATAGGTTTTTTGTATTCACAAACTATGAGTTAATAGTAAGTTTACAACTGCGGAAGCTCCACACCTGTGCTGAAGACTCCGCACATAAAAAATAGAGCAGGTTAATCTTTTTATGTGCAGACTTCTCGGCCCCTACTGCAGAGTCTCTGCAGTCATAACCTTACTATTAACTTGTAGTTTGTGAATACCAAAACAGGTAAACATGCACATAAGTGTACTGTACTTTTGGAATCAGACCCTCAGTTTTTCTAAGTTTGTATTATTGGTCTTTGCCGTTCATTTTCCTGTCCCTCTTGTTAGTTGGAATTACGCAGTGGTGTAAAACCAAATTATGTGACAGGCTGACTAAATTATGCAGCAAGTAGAGGCAAAATATTTGGCAAATATGGAGCACCCTTTTCCATTAAACACATCTATGATGAAAATATAGTATATTTCATGTTCAATATGTACGCACCTCACCAGGAGATATTTAAGGGTTCAAAGAGGTGCACCAGACATGAGACTCTCCTAATATTTTAGTGCTCTGCTGAGCTTTGAGAAAAGTGGCTGTGATGAAAACATGATTTTTATTAGCCAAATAAAAACATCATGACAAAGAAGAAATTATTCTGTTCAGTCTGAATTACATTTAATTATGTTCATTTTTGATGCCTTGTTACATATTTGAGTTTACGTCCTTCAGTTGCAACCGCCGTGCAGCTGGTAGTGTTGTGGACATTGAGAAGGACAATGTACTAATGTCTTAGAATATTTGTTGCAAGGGAAACTTTTCCCAAAATAGACCAGGAAGCCTATTTACTATTCTACCTCCAGTACTGCAATATTTTGGGAAAAGTTAAAAATATCCCAAGTATTTTAAAAAATTGACGAAAGCTGTAATTTTGCAATACCAGTAGAGGTACGGAGAAAGCGCCACTCGGCACGAACAAATAGGAATACCACAATTGATTAACATCTTTCCTTCGCTTCAGCAAATGGAATAGTTGCACTATTAAGGCATCTTTACTACCTGTGTAAATGGTTAATTGCAACAATCAACAGCAGAAGGTAAATGCTCTGCAGAAAGCTTTTAAAAACGTATGATACACTTCATCTATAAATGGATAGTTTTTGTTAACATCTGCAAATTATACATCTGATGACAGATTATGCAGTGAGTGGGGTAATTTCATATTAATGCAGAAAACCCCGTGTGTGCCTATTATGTTTTTCCAGTGGCCCTATTTATATTGAGGTGCACAGTTAGTTTTTCTTGAGTTGTTCTTTACGCATCTACGAACATACACATACTAATTACAATCATGAAAAATACTAATGTATACAGTCTGACTGCTGAGTCATCTGTGGCACAGATTCGAGTTGACTGACACTAGCTTGACCCTGGCCACCATTCATTTCATTCTGAACGTCTTTTGAAGTTACTCAAAATATGAATTATACACCATCCAGAACAATGAGACATTTCAGGTCGTACTGTATAGTGATAACGATCAATAATAATTTAAGATTGGATAAAAATACACATTTTGTTGTTTTTCAAGAACCACTTACTGCTGTGGCATTTCTGAAATAGGTTGCATTACACTTGCCATTCAATCCCCAAAATGAAAATGGACACATGGTATCGAAATGTCAGAGTTATTAAGATTACTAATCGAACAATTATCTACTATTGGGGCAAGACTACTTTCTGTGTTAATAACAAGGGCGGATGGTTAATTAGTGTTTTGGGGCTCCGCCCATCAAATTTCCCGATTTCATAAGCATACTAATTTTCAAATTACCATTATAGTTTTAAAATAACAATTAGAAAATGAGTAAAGCCTGGCTAGCTATCACTTTCTGGCCCTCGCTGGATCGAGGGCCAAGCAGCCACACACTTTTTTTCAGGAACATGTACCATCAGTCGTACCTTTGTTGGCTAAGTCAGGGCCTTCTTCGATCCAACCCTCACCTGCCATTCCTTAGGAGCTTCTTGCCACAACCTTAGATGACGCAGAGCAAGCTAAGCTTTTTAAAGTAGCCCGTTCTCTTCAGCTTTTGCCCTATACTGCTGGGGGCTACCTATCAATCACAGTGTTCCTCGAGAATGCCGAGGTAGGCAGCTGTTCTCGCGGTCTCATTATTCGTTAGTGTCCTGATGATCCTTCCGTCTGTCTAGAGGACCAAAACATCATCGACTACTTTTACAGACCCAATGTGATTGTCTATAAAAACAAAATGGGCCGTGTTGTTCATGTTGATACTCACTCCTGATCATGTATTGTCACTCGTGTGTATCACTTGTAGATAGCACTGAGCACGTTTCTCACCACACACCGTCTGTGGTGTTACGATTGTTTTTAACTATAAATTGTTTAAGAAATTAATAATTTAATGCATATACACATTGATTATGATATTTATAGTCGAGGTACCCCTGTTCACAGCTCATAGTTAAGTGGTGTGCCAGTCTGTGGCCATATGATCTGGCACCTTCAGAGTCATGAAGTTTATGACTCTGGGACGTTGCATCACAAGTATTAAACAGATACAGGTAACATAGAGAGAATGGCTTAGCAAATGGCAAAATGCACAATGCTGGTTTCTTCTCAGTGCGGTCCTGTTAAGTTAAATTCCCTAAAACAACTTCCCAATTCCCTGTTGGTCAAGGGATCGCATGTTCACACTTTGTCTAATAAAACTAAAACTCCAGATCTATGAATTCTACAACTACTCGATTCACATGTCACTGTTTGGCTTCTCCTGTAATGTCCTCATCGTCCGACTTGTCAGGTAACAATATTGTTGCAGCTTGTACTCCACTCAGTGTCTCCATTATTCTCCTCCTGAGAAAGTCAGTCTTACACACATTACACACATTGTGTTACATTTAGCAAGAACAGCGCCTTCTAGCAATCGGCTCTCATGAGAAAGACTTTTAGCTACGAGCACATTTAAACAGTACAATGGAAAATCACAGTATAATTTTCTAAAACAGCCATTTTATCAAAGGTTAAGAAATACAGCTTGACATGAGGCCGTGCAGCTAGGCCAGGACTTCCGTTAAGTTAAGGCCTACAGTTAATAAAGCTGATACTTAATGCATAACCCTAAATATGACACATTACTACATTAATCTAACATATGCTCAACATTTCATATTAATAAGCTATTGATAAGTATACTTCGTGAAGATTGGCGGCCACTCATTGTGATCACATTTTCAAATGTGTGCATTATTTTTCTACATTATAAAATTTTTCTACACAAATCCATTGCTCAAAATACATAAACACTCATCAATAATTTTTATTAAAACACCTGCGCTAGCAGGGGAAGCCCTCTCATGCTGTTTCACCTTGTTCATTTTTCAGCGTGATCTTCTCACAGTTGTCACTGATTTATTAAGGTGTGTAGACTATGTGCTCTTCCAATCACTGGCCTCCTCTCTGAGAGAGTGAGATTGCATGGATGAGTGGGAGTAGGAGTGATTGTGAGTGACTGAGAATAAGCATGAGGCATCATATAGGAGTGAGAGTAAGGAAGTGTGAGTGCGAAAACATGAGTGAATGTAGGTCAGCATGAGAGAATGAAATTGTGCCTGCGAGTATGTTATGCTTGTGAGCCTGCCATAGGAGAACCCCGCCACCCCCACCTCTTGCTGACCCTGAACTTTTCTGGAAGAAAATTGTCTTACTTGATGGAATTACTGGCAACTATTAGGTCTCATCAATGTCAAAGATCGCCAGTCGCCACTGGCTAATGAATTATCGTGATGCAAATAAACCACTGCAAGTGACACAAACCTCTACTTTCTCTCCATTTTGATAGCAATGAAATGCATGGGCACAGCAAAGCTTAGCCTAACTTACATTATTTAGATGTGTACACATTAACATTAGCAAAGATAAAATGGTATCTCTAATGTTTTCATTTTCTTTGATTAGGAACAACGTGATTTATACTAGCACCAAACATGGCGTGGAAGTTGTGCAAATACCATGTTGAGGAAAAGTATGATTTGTAATCTCTTGCTAAAATTGGATTAGAATCATTACTGAAATGCAAATGAAGACAAGCTCAACATCAGCCTGTTATTTTAATTTCTCTCATAACATTTGAGGGATAGATCAGGCAGTCAAGATAATATTAATGAAATGCAAATGTGCCTTCTGTGAGTCCTGTTTGCATTTCAGAAATGTCCTTTCCACAGGCTGCTATTCCTCCGGCCACGGCATTATCTGGCGAGCTCTCTCCTGAATTTATGAGCAAATTCAAGGAATTTAGGCAGATGACATAACTAATGGATAGCATTTTGTGTGGGGATTATTGAGGTGGTTCCTGATGTGGTACATGAGGATACAGAAAACTCTTTGACCCTGATTACAAGTACAGGTGCTCTTTATCACACATGATAAATAACGATACCACGGAGTAGGTTATTTAATAGGTATGATAAATAGCACCTAATATGACTTTCTGGAGAATACCATGCAGATTTAGCTGTTTACCCCACCACAATACGCATAATATGGTATATATGGTATGCTTACCCCCATTCAATTTCAGCAGGTTTAACCTGCCAAAGTTTAACACATGTTTAAGTATTTAACAAACCTGATAATGACTGCAGTTGTTAAATACTGCTCTATAAGTAATTCCAACCTGTGCGTAACAGAGGCTTATGCACGGATCATAAACCACCAACTGACTCATACTCAGCTCCTTTGAATCCAAGTTAAATTGAAATTGGTAACAATTTCATTTTGCAATATTACAATTCACAATTCGTAGTACCTTCTATAAATACAATCCTCGACTTTTAAAGCCTATGCAATGGTTTAGACTAGGGTGGCATAAAGTGGAGTGGTGCAGAGTGGCATAAAGTGCCATTGTGAGGAGTGGAGAGGAGTGGCATGGAGTGGCGCGTACTCGAGTGGCATAGGGTGGTGTACATAGGAGTGGAGTGGAATACAGTTGTGAAGAGTAGAGTAGTGTAGACTATACTGGCATAAATGAAAATGTCATAAACTAGAGAGGCATACAGTGGGGTGGAGTGGAGTAGAAAGGCTTAGAGTAGAGTGGCATGGAGGTAGTGGAGTGGAGTGAAGTGGCATAGAGTGAAGTGGTGTAGAGTGGAGTGGAGTAGAGTGGTGCAGAGCAGAGTGACATAGAGTAGCGTGGAGTGGTATAGAATAGGGTAAAGTGGCATTGAGTAGCGTGGTGTAGAATTATGTCAAATTGAATGGCCAGGAGTGGCAAGAGTGGCATTGTGTGGAATGGTGCAGAGTGGAGTGGCATAGAGGGGTGCAGAGTGGCGTGGAGTGGTGTGGTGTGGCATATAGTTGATTGCTGTAGAGAAGAGCAGCATAGAGTGCCATAGAGTAGAGTGGCATACAGTGGAGTTGCAAAGAGTGGTATAGAGTGTCATTGTGTGGTTTAGAGTGGCATTGTGTGGTGTGGAGTGGTGTAGAGTTGAGTGGTGTGGAGTAGAATGGCATAGTGTAGAGTGGAGTGATGTATGCACAGTGCCATGGAGTGACATGGCGTAGAGTGGCATAGAGTATAGTGGGTAGGGTAGAGTAAAGTGGCGCAGAGTAAAGTGAAGTGGCATAAAGTAGAGTGGCATAGTGTAGAGTGCCAAATAGTGATATATAATCTGAGGGAAGAGTGGCCTTAAGTAGTGTGGCATGATATAGGATAGATGGGCATAGAGTGGTGTAGAATGGAGTAGAGTGATGTAGAGTGGCATAGAGTACAGCTGTGTGAAGTAAAGTGGTGTGGAGTAGAGTGGCATAAAGTGGCATTGAGTTGCATTGAGTAGGCTGGCGTGGAGTGACATGGAGTAGCTTAGAAAAGAGTGGAGGGGTGTTGAGTGGAGTGCCATAGTCTGGCATAGAGTAGTGTGACACAGAGTAGAGTGCCATAGAGTGGCATTGTGTGGAGTATAGTATCATGGAGTTGTGAAGAGCAGAGTGGCATAGAGTAGAGTGGCACAGAGTGGAGTGGAGAGTAGTACGATGGAGTAGATTGGAGTGGAGTGGTGCAAAGTAGAGTAGTGTAGAGTAGAGTGACATAAAGTGGGGTGGAGTGGCATAGAGAGGTGTGGAGTTGAGTGGCATGGAGTAGAGTGCAGTAGAGGGATATGGAGTGGCATAGAGCAGAGTGGAAAGGCATGGAGTAGAGTGAAATAGAGTGGCATAGAGGAAAATGGTGTAGAATGACATAGAGTAGAGTGGCGTAGAATGGAGTGGCATAGAGTGGCATTGCCTGGTGTAGAGTGCTGTAGAGTAGAATGGCTTAGAGTAGAGTGGCATACAGTAGAGTGACATGAGGTAGCGTCGCATAGACAAAAGTAAAGTGGGGTGGAATGAGTAAGGGCCTCATTATGAGTCTGGCGGTCTCAAGACAGCCAGACTTGTGGAAGAGGTCGGACTGCCTCACTCCTGGCTGTCTGACTACCAGATTACAACCCTGGCAGGGACACCACCAGAGGACCAACACCATTGCCAGGAACATGATTCCTGACAGGGTGGTGGTGGTCAGAGGCGTGGTCAGCCAGGGCAGTGTCAAGTTCAGCACCGCCATGCTCACTACGAGTCCCCTTTCTGCCAGCTCTTTAGTGGCGGAGTCCCCACCATGAAAAGACTGGTGCAAAGGCAGTGCTGGGGGCCCACCTGCCCAGCCCCCCTGGGATGCCCACTGTCTACTACAGCAAACAGCGTGCATTTTTAGGGTGCTGGGGGCCTCCTCTTTGTGACAGGATTGGCATCGGCTTCATGAGGAGCCGAGGCCAATGCTGCTGCACCGTTTCTACTGGCCTGACCAACGGAAACCTCCTAATACAGAGGTTACCTTTGGTCAGGTCAGCCCAATGGAAACATCATAATGGGCTGTTGGGGATCGGGCTGGTGGGCCGGTGGTCCACCCACCAAACTCGTAAAGAGGCCCTAAGAGTAGAGTAGCATGAAGTGGAATGGTGTAGAGTGGAATAGAGTAGAGTGGAATAGAGTGACAAAGAGTGGAATGCTCTAGTGTAGATTATAGTGGAGTGTCACGTAGTTGAGTGGTGTAGAGTACAATGGCATAGAGTAGAGTAGCGTAAAGTGGCATAAAGTGGGATGTGCTGGAGTAGAGTGGAGTAGTGTGGCACAGCATAGAGTGAGGTGGTAGAACAATGGTGCAACAAGGCCTGAGTAGGGGGGCATTGAGTGGAATAGACTTGCATAGAGTAGAGGAGGGTAAAGTGGAGAGGCGTAGAGTTAAGGGGTGTACAGAGGAGTGGTGTAGAGCAGAGTGGCATAGAGTAGCATAGAGTAGAGTGCAGTGGCATAAGCTGAGTGGCATAAAGTAGCGTGGCATAGATGAGAGTGGTAGGGAGTAGAGTGTCATGGAGTAGAGTGGTATAGAGGAGTAGTATAGAGTGAAGTGAAGTAGCATAGAGTGGCACAGAGTAGATTGGCATTGAGTAGAGTGGATTGCCCTAGAGTGGCATAGAGTGGCATCGTGTGGAGTGGCATGTAGTGTCATAGAGTTGAGAGGTATATAGTAGAGAGGCATTGAGTGGAATGGAGTGTTGTACAATGGCATAGAGGAGAGTGCCACAGAGTGGAATAGAGTGGAATGGAGTAGCATAGAGTAGAGTAATGTAGAGTTGAGTGGTATAGAGTGGCACAGAGTGGTGTGGAATGAAGTAGAGTGGTGAGGAGTAGAGTGGCATGGAGTTGGGTGACATATAGTGGATTGGTGTAGAGTGGCACAGATTAGCATGGAGTGGCATATAGTAGAGAGGAGTGGTGTAGAGTGAAATGGCATAGAGTAGAGGGGCACAAAGTAGAGTGGCATAGAGCAGAGTGGTGTAGAGTGAAATGGTGATGAGTGGCATCGAGAAGAATAGAATGAAGTAGAGTGCTAAAGAGTGGCATTGTGTAGTGTGGACTGACAGAGTAATGTGGTATTGAATAGAGCAGTGTAGAGTAAAGTGTGGTAGCGAAGAGCGGAGTGCTATGGTTTAGCACTGAATGGCGTAGAATGCAGTGGTGTACAGTGGAGTGATGTACAGTGGAATGAAGATGCTGGAATGGATTGGCATAGAGTAGATTGGCATAGAGTGAAGAAGAGTAGAGTGGTGTCCTCCCCATTGAACTGGTGATTGGCATAGTGTACTGCAAAGTGGGGAACAGTGAAATGTAGTGACATAGAGTAGAGTGCAGTATAGAGGAGTGACATAGAGTAGAGTGGGGTAGAGTTGAGAGGCATAGAGTCGGCTAGTGTGGAGTACAGTACGGTGGAGAAGAATGGCATGGGTTATAGTGGCATGGACTGCAGTGATATAGAGTGGAGTAGCGTAGAAAGGTGTTGAGTAATGTAGAGTGTAGTAGCATAGAGTGGACAAGCATAGATTAGAACGGCATAGAGAAGAGTGTTGCACAGTGGTGTGGAGTAGAATGGTGTAGAGTGGCAACAGAGGAGAGCTGTGTAAAGAGTGGCATAGACTGGAGTGGCGTGGAGTACCGTAGGGTGGCATTGTGTGGAGTGGTGTACAGTAGAGTAGTGTGGGGTAGAGTACAGTGGAGTAGCATAGAGTAGAGTGGCAGAGAGTATAGTGCCATTGAGTGGTGTAGAGTAGACTTATAGTGGAGTAGCGTAGACAGGCATAGACTAGAGAGAGGTGCATAGAGTAGAGTTGCTTAGATTGAAGTGGTGTAAAGTGGTGTGGAATGGAGTGGAGTGGTGTAGAATGGAGTATTGTAGAGTGGTGTAGAGTAGTAGAGCTGTGGGTGTAAGTTATTAAAGTGTCAATAGAGACGGCAGATAGGATGAAAACAACATAAATAAAAAGCTGTATGCCTGTGATACGAGTAGGAAAGCACATTGAATTCCATCAAACGTTGAGAAAATAAAAAAGAATAGTGCATTGCATTGCCAAAAGACAAGGAAGAACACTTGTACTTGGACCATGCTCGAGGGGGGAGCTAACACAAGAAAGGAAGCAAAGGATACAGAATCTGTGCAATTGAAAGATTGCAAATGAGAGTGACAATGAAAACAACAAATGGAATGCTGTGGGTGGGCTGTAACCCCACTGAATTGTAAACAATATGTCTTGCAGCACAGTGCAGGAGCTGTGTAGGCAGACCTAAACATTTTATTTCTAAGGTTTTCTTCTTCTTTGATTGAGAAAAACATGATTTACACGATGTATGAAATAAGCTCAAAACTAGGAGTAAGCAGGGAGGAATAGAACCATTCTCCTTTTAGGACTTTTTGTGGGAAGGCACACCTGGTTACAAATTACGTTGATCATAAAGGATAGCCTACTCCAGACGCGATTTATCTCGGCATCAAGCATCAAAGTAAATGTTGTGCAAATATCACGTTAAGGAAAAGTGTGAATTTAATTGCTTGCCAGTATTGGAATAATTTGAATCATTATTGGAATGCAAATGAAGACAAGCTCCACATCAGTCTGCTGTTTTCATTTCTCCTTTAACATTCGGGAAATAGATCAGCAAGGCAAGATAATATTAATGAAATGCAAATTTGTATCTGTGAGGCATGTTTGCATTTGCAAAATATATTTTATATCCACAACATTAGCTGAGAGCTCACAAATTTCTGAGCACATTTAAGGCAATTAGGTAGATGATGTAACAAATTCTACTATCATTTTTGGGATTTATTGAGGTGGATCCTGACAAGGTGTGGAAGGATGCAGAAAACTCTGAATACAAATTAAATTGATCTTAAGAGCAATTTCATGTTTATGCAATGGGGAATTCAACAGAATCTTAGACTTTATGTTTTGTCCTACGTATGTGCCCACATATTTGGTGGAAGGTTAACCTTAATGATTTAAAGAAATATTAGCTCTGATGCTCTTTTGAAGATAAAGTCTTCCTGAGCATGTTGTGGAAAAAGCTCCATGTTTGGAAAAAAATGAATATGTGATTAATTCTATGCAGAATTGATGTGAAATAGCTTATTGAAGTGAAATAGCTTTAGACCATTGATACTGCATTGGCTTCCACGTATATATATATACTGTATGATAGAGAGAGAGAGAGAGAGAGAGATACATAGATAGATATAGATACATATAGATAGATATAAATATATAGATACATATATAGATAAATGTGTGTGTATATATATATATATATATATATATATATATATATATATATTTATATTCATAAATACACTTAAAAAACAAAGGTTAAAGGGGGGTATAGTTAGATTCTGACTTTGCTCACACAAAACCAGAGAAATTCAGGAGTTCTAGTTATTGTTATTTCAAGTAATTATAACTCGTGGCCTAAGATAACTAGAACTCGCGTCCCTACCATGCACGTTTTTTCTTCAATAATTTGAAAGCAAATTTTTCATTGATATTTTTATTGACGTTATAAAAGTTATCATGAATGCTGTAATATTTGGGGTAATTTGCAGTGCCTGGAGAAGGCACGAATTATAGTTACCTTAGGCTGTGAGTTATAGTTACTTGAAATAGATCTAAATATAACTGCTGCATTTCTCTGGTTTTGTGTGAGCTATCAGCTCCCACAAAGCAAAAGCAAACACCTATGTCCCAGGTTTCGGCGCCACGGGAAATAGCAGAATCTGGCCCTGGGTGTGGCGGTCCACAGGGCCATCATTAGCTCCTTGTGGTGGGCCATGCAGCCCTCCCTCCACCAAGCATTGCCCCGGGGTGGTTGTGGTCCCCGGGGCTCGGATGTCTGCAACAGAGCCCCCTCACCTTTGTTATTGTAGCCCCAAGGAGGTGGTGGTCCCTGGGGCTGCGGGGGGCTGAGCATCTAGCCCTGTATTCAATTTGCAAAAGTGCCCCAGGGAGGTGGTGGTCCCCGATGCTTGCTGGGGGCCGCGGCTGCATTGCGTTCAACTTTCAAAAGTTCTCCGGTGAGGTGGCAGTACCAGGAATTCTTGGGGGACTTTTTTTTTTCTGCTAACCCGCATGGTTTTACTGTTTAACCTCAGGGGGGTGGTGGTCCCTGGGGCTGCAGATGGGAGCTGTTTGGCCCCCCTGCATGATTTAACTGTTTAGCACCAGGGAGGGGGTGGTCCTCTGGGTGAGGGAGGCTTCATGACCACCGCATGTAACATGAACAAAGCCGCAGACATGTGATGGGCCCCAGTGCAAATATAAGCCCTGGAGGAGGACTCCTGAGCCCTCCTTTTATTTTGAATGCCCCCGGGACCTGGCCCACCTGGGGCTTATTAAAAAACAAGTACAGGAGACCGTACTTCTCTTTAATATCCCCTAAACTACTGAAAGGATTTAAATCAAGTAAGCGAAAATGTAATCTGCGTGCCGAAAGCTAACTTTCTGCCATATTTTGTGTCATTCCGTCCAGAGGTTCTGTAGTCATGTCTAAAGGTCCAATGGGAATTACAATGGGAAACACAACTTTTTTGACCTCCCCTTTGTCATGGCCCCCGCTTCACATATCACCCCAAAACATTCCATGCACACAACAAGAATCACTGGCACACTTTTTGGGAACATTTTGTGCAGCTTCGTCAAACTCTGCCAGAGATATAGGCAAGTCAAAAATGCTTTTTCTATTGAAAAATGGCCCTAACTATAACTACTTAGTGGCGATCGCCACTGGGAAATAAAATATATGAATATATGAATATATATCTGTATATATATATATATATATATATATATATATATATATATATATATATAAATGTACTTTTTGTGGTATTCACAAAATATGAGTTTAATTGTACTAAAAGTATTTTACGACTACAGAGACTTCACAGTCAGGGTGGAAAACTCTCCACATAAAATGATAGGGCAGGCTTAACTTTTTATATTTTTATGTGTTGAATTCCCACAGTCATAAAATTACTATTCGTAAAATTAAACTCTCAGGTCCTAATCACAAAGACTCTATGCAGTCATGGCTGAAAAGCCCACAGTCATGGTGGAATCTCCGCACTCGTGACATAATCTCCATAATGAGAATTCTCATTACAGAGATTCCACTACAAGTGCAGAGACTCCACCACGACTCTGGACGCTCCTTGTGGATCAGGCCCTCAGATTTTGAATACTAAATATAATAAACGTACTCAAGAGTTTAAGTTTATATTTGTGAATCAGGCCTATTGTTTCTTTTTTTGTAGGGAATGTACTTGAAAATCCTCTCTGGCATTATATAAGGTTACTAAATATTGTCCTACTTCCTTGACTTTGTAAGGTTTTGAAAAGGCACTAGTGTCTTCTTTAAGTGACAAGTGTTCTTTCCAAATACCGAACCATCTTGCTGCACTAAGAGATTTCTAACACCATATTGTCATCATGTCTTCCTTTATAGTTTGACTAATGGGACTTAATAATTTGCATGACTTCCTGCCTATTAATATCAGTGGAACCTCCCCACCTTCTACTAACCATAAAGCAGCTATCTAGACCCAGGTTCTTTACTTAACAGTGGCAAAAATTGAAAAATTCCAGTTACACTATTATGTGTAGTGAAATAAGACCAAACTTCTTCCTGTAACATGCTGTCTACGGACATACCCATCACAATTGTTCTGTGCATACAGGCCTTTAACATACAGTTAATGTCTCATGAGATCTGAGGTGAACTGAACCCCATTGTCACTCACAGCTCCTTTCTCGCAGTCCCTCAAGTGCCAGGTTGATTATGTTCTATCTGAATTAAAAAGGAGGAACAAGTTCTCTTCCTCAGTAGATTATTCTCCTGTTTTTTATGAATTCATCTTTAACTCCCCAACATCCATGCATGCTCTCCAGGAGAGCTGTACTCCTCAGATTCCTGCTAGGTAGAATTATCTTAAAAACGTCCCTGGTACCTACATTTTCTGTCATGCGCTTTCCCACTCATCTTCTCCAAGTCCACCACTAAAACTAATTTCTCCATCACCTGCTTTTTCACACACATCTTCTAAAGATGAACATGGCAGCAATCAGTTACTCAATAGTGTTATCATTGGTTCAACGTTATCGTAGAACTTTAACACATATCTCATGAAGAACTCAGCTGGCAAGAAGGACCTCGGTTCATTTTTGTGGGTAGGGCTTTCACAATAGCTTTTAAAAGATCCAACTTGAGTTTGGCACCATCATGTGAAATCATGTTCCCCCAGTAATTTACTGAACACTTATCTCTCTTTATCATTAGATCTACCTCTTTCACCCTTCGTTGTACAACCAATCTGAGAGTTTTGTAAAGGGTGCACTCAGATGAACCATAAATAAGATATCATCTGGGGAAAAAGGACATTGGATATTCTTTCTAAGACTTGCTGCATGATGGGCCACAAAAACACAGTAGTGTATTAAAGCCCAAAATGCATCCTAATGTATTGCTATCTGTATGATTCAGTGGTGTTATAAATGATATGAGGGGCGGAGTTTTGAATCTAGGTTTTTTAGGTGATGTGCTTAAGGCAAGTCAAGGAGACTAAATAATTCTTGACTAAACTCAGCAATATCATGTATCCTTAGTTGACATTAGATTTTAATTTGATATGATGCTAGTAATTAGTCTGCAGCCCATGATTGTTTATAAAAACCTCAGGGACCCACTGAATACTCATCATCTCAAAAAGGCTGTGCCCACACATTTGGATCTAAATTAACCACTGGCTTTTCTTTATGCATCCAAATCAACGGATTAGATCATTTTTGCTACGTAAACTTTGATAATGGTGGATATTCCTTTAAAGAAGATTCTTATTTTAACCATTCCTTCTAGAGGTATTGAATCATCTGTTGTAATCTCCAAGACTGATATCAGGGAATTCCAGTTTATAGATTTGTACCCAAAAAGAAGGGAGAGCATGAATTGGCAAATACAGTCACACTCTTATTGTTTATCATAACATCAC
Organism: Pleurodeles waltl; assembly: GCF_031143425.1. Classification (NCBI taxonomy): domain Eukaryota; kingdom Metazoa; phylum Chordata; class Amphibia; order Caudata; family Salamandridae; genus Pleurodeles; species Pleurodeles waltl. The sequence goes on along the minus strand of NC_090446.1, from coordinate 163,802,006 downwards.
AGCAAAGCAGACATTGGCCCTCATTAAGACCCTGGCGATGGGTGATAAAGTGGCAGTAATACCGCCAACAGGCTGGCGATAATTACCGCCAAATTATGACCATGGCGGTTATATACCTCGAAAGACAGCGAATGTACCACACCGACTGCCAGGGTGGAAACAACAGTCACCAAGGCGGTAGCCGCCTACAGCCAGGCAGAAGACAAAGTACCGCTCCCCATATTTTGTCCATGCAATCCGCCACCTTTTCCGGTGCAGTACCAACGCCATCAAAAGCCTGGAAGAAACAGAGCACAAAAGTCGAAGGACTCACCATTGGAGACACAGGGAAGAACCATGCCACCATGGAACCCGAACTGTAAGTCTTCCCGATGATCTTCTACGTTATGCTCCACCTGGAATACAAACACCGGCGAAGATGACAATGTGAGTACAACCGCCTAGTACACAAGAGAGGGTGGGAGGAAAATGAGAGTGACAGACACACGGAAAACACACACCCCACACACACGCCATGCACACAACCAGATGCATTACAAAAACAATTTGACCCCGAAAAATTGCAGAATAATGCAAGGACAACATGAATTAATGAAAGTGATTGTAATCAGTCTAACAATAAAATCAACAATCCAATTTGGCCATGAAACACATATGTACACTTGCATAAAAAAAGGACACTGCCCAGTCCATTGTTCAAAGGGACCAGATGGCCATAGGGCACAGCCCAAAGCCCCACTCTAATCCTGTACCAATCAGGATAGAACACTGCAGGGGCATCTGTTGTCAAATAGGCAGGCACCTCAGGGGGAGTGGGGGAGGGGCACCTCAGCCGGATTCGGCAACAAGGCCACTGGTTCTGGAGGGGGCAACATGCCCTGTGCTTTGTCCTGGGGAGTGCAAGGCCACAGTCTCTCGAGTCAGTGTCTTCCCCACTGGTTCTGGAGGGGGCAACATGCCCTGTGCTTTGTCCTGGGGAGTGCAGGGCCACAGTCTCTCAAGTGGGTGTCTTGCCCACTGGTTCTGGAGGGGGCAACATGCCCTGTGCTTTGTCCTGGGGAAATGCAAGGCCACAGTCTCTCAAGTGGGTGTCTTCCCCACTGGTTCTGGAGGGGGCAGGCTGCACAGTAGCCCCTGGAGGCTGGACTATACGGCGTTCACCGACGCTGATGGCTGCACTGTGGTGGTTGTTCTTGGAGGCTCCTGGTCAGCCCCTGCACTCTCTTATGGCTGCACTGTGGTGGTGGTTGTCGGAGGCTCCTGGTCAGCCCCTGCACTCTCCGATGGCTGCACAACCATGGCTGATGGGGGGTCCCTGTGACAGCTGCTGGTGGTGATGGGGTTTGGCTGACAGCTTCCACTGCCTCCTCTCCTCCTGGTCATGGGTTGGGGATCCCTTAACCTTCCTGGCAGGGGTCGATGGGCTCTTCCCCCCTCTGCCTGCTGGTGCAGACTATTTCCCCTTCTTTTCAGCTGGTTCAGGCTCCTTCCCCATCTATCCAGCTGGTGAAGGCTCCTTCCCCTTCTTTCCAGCTGGTGCAGGCTCCTTCACCTTCTTTCCAGCTGGTGCAGGCTCCTTCTCCTTCTTTCCATCTGAAGCAGGCTTCTTCCCCTTCTTTGCAGCTGATGTAGGCTCCTTCCCCTTCTTTCCAGCTGGTGCCGGCTACTTCCCCTTCAGTATTACTGATCTGGAATCCCTACCACCACAAATAGGTGGTGCTACTACTGGCCCCGTGGACGGTTTGGCTGAGGTGCTGGGCTGGGTCCTTGGTACCCTGCCCATATGTGCAGGACGAGGTGGGGTGGGGAAGAGGTCAATTGTGTAAAGGAAAACTCTTTAGGGACGTTGGAGTGGGAAGAGGAAGGCGTAATGGGAGTGAAGGATGAGGGGGTGGTTGTTGGAGGTGTTTGTCTGCTGGATTTGGGTGCAGGTGCATGGGCTGTATGCTGTTGTGAGGTGGAATCAAGGTTGAGTGTCTGAGTGCTTGCGTTTGTGTCCTTTAGGAGGAGGGGGGACAGATACGGTGGGAGAGGACACAGGAGAGTGTGCAAGTATGTTGTGGAGGTGTCTGACAGTGAGGCGTGTGTTCTGCTTGGTGTGGTGATGATGTTAGTAGTGGATATTGATGTAGTGCAAGCAGGTGAGAGTGTAGACATAATTGGGTGGGAGGTGGAGGAGGAGGGGGAGACAGTGAAGACAGTGGATGTTGTCGTGTCTGCAACTGAATGGTGTTTGTGTGAGTGCCTGTGGGATGAAGTGTGGTGCTTGTGTTTGCCTGTGCCACTCTTGGGTGTTGTCTTGTGTGCATGCTTATCTGACTGTGGGCTTGGGATGGGTTGGGATTGAGGAGAATGGGACTGGGAAGTGGAAGTTGGAGGGGGGACGGCTGAAACAGGGACAATGGCTGCCATCAGAGAGGAGGCCAGAGCCTGAATTGATCTCTGTTGGGTTGCCAATCCACCGTGAATGCCCTCCAGGAATGAATTACATTGCTGCATCTGGGCTGCCAGCCCCTGGATAGCATTCACAATGGTTGATTGCCCTACAGATATGGATCTCAGGAGGTCAATAGCCTCCTCATTCAAGGCAGCAGGGCTCACTGGGACAGGGCCTGAGGTTCCTGGGGCGAAGGAGATGCCCACCCTCCTGGCTGAGTGGGCATGGGCTACTCACTTAGGGGCTGCTACGGGGGTGGCGGCTGTACCTGCAGCTGGGGTTGTCACAGAGGTGTCCACCACCACCAGGGAGCTCCCATCGGAGGAGGTATAAGAGTCTGTGTTGTCCCCTCCAGTCTCCGCCGTGATGCTCCCCTTGCCCTCTGTCCCACTGGTGCCCTCAGCGCCAGTGGACTCTGCCTCCTGGGTCCCGTTGGATGCAGCTCCCTCTGTTGCAGGTACCTCTGCTCCTTCGCCAAATGATGCTACTGCACTTAAGGACACGATGACAAAACAAGAAAGAGGGGGTGGAGAGACAAAGGAAACACTGGGTCAATGACTGCACAAACACCACCTTTGGCATACACAGCACCCTCACACCCAGGGAACAGGCCTACGCACTATGCAAGACACTACCAGTAAAATGGCTAGTCACCAAGGAATGAAGAGGGGCACACACTGCCAACTACAGCACACCTGGGACCCACGCAGCCCTGTCCAGGAGTGAACACTAACAAGCTAGGTAAGCAGTATTTCACATTCAAACCCTTAGCCACCAGAGGACCTACGCTCCTATGTCTGGCCTGGTCTAGGGGCACCCACTGACACACACCCACCACCCGGATACCACCCCACCAGCCGTAAGTTGTAATGATAGCCACTGTACTCACCCCCTTGTGGCTGCTGTGATGCCCTCAAGTGCTCATCCAGCTCAGGGTAGGCCACCGCCAGTAAGCGGGCCATCAGGGTGGTTGGGGTCCGACGGGCACCACTTCCTCATTGGGAGGCCATCCCCAGCTGGGCCTCCGTGGTCTTCCATGCCCAGTGTCTCAGCTCTACCCACCGTTTGCAACAGTGGATGTTCCCCCTGCCATAGACCTCCAGGGTCCACACCTCCTTGGCGATGGCATGCCATATTCCCTTATTTTGATGAGCGCTAACCTGCAGAGGCAATACAGACAGGAGAACACCATTAGACAAACAGTCCAGCCTGTCACACAAATGGCCCACCATACCCGTTTGCATCACCATTGGCACACACATAGACCAGCCCACAACATGTACACCACCAAGAGGACATCCACCCACCCCCCTTACACAAGGCCTTCACACACAACTCCATGCTTTCATGCCACATGCGTAGTGTCCACAGTGTACTTACCTGTTGGTCTGGAGGCCCATACAGCAGTCCATACTGGGTAGGACCCATCCACCAGTTGCTCCAACTCTTCAGAAGTGAAGGCTGCGGCCCTTTCCCCTGTCACACGGGCCATGGTAGGTTCCAGTCACAGGTCACAGCAGCACATGCAGTGTAGGTCCTCTCCTAAGGAAGGTCAGGAAACAAGTGAGGAATCAGATAGAATTTGGCGGTCACGTCCGCAGCGGTGCATATCATCACCGCCGGCGTAGATCCCCATTGGCCACTGTATCCCATAGGGCCCAATATTAACAAATGAGGAATTGCACCGCGGTTCACGACCGCCTACCGCCACAGCGCACAACGTCGGGTATATTACCTCACTTCCACCTGTCCCTCCACACAGGACAGGTGATCGCAATTTTAGGGCGGGTGAACAGGCCTATCAATAATTGCTGTATCACAGGATCAATAGGCACATACTTCACAAATTACACTGTCCCACAACATGTTTGCACATTGTGGACTGCTGTTGTGGCTCCATTGTTCAGTTTGTGACAGCCTACTCTTGTGTCCCTTAGATACCTACCAATGCGGATGAATAAGAGATGGAGACATACCCCGTGTACAGACCCCTGGTGGACTTGGCTACACTGGAGGACAGCCACATAATACTCACCTATAGACTGGACAGGGCCACATTCACAGAGCTGTGTGCCCAATTGGAACCTGACCTGATATCAGCTATCCGTAATCCTAGTCGGATTCCCCCCTCTTGTGCAAGTGCTATCAGTGCTCCATTTCCTGGCAACTGGTTCTTTCTAAGTGACAGTGGGCTTGGCAGCAGGAATGTCACAGCCAATGTTCTCAATCGCGCTAACAAGAGTCTTGTCTGTTCTGATAAAACACATGTACAGCTACATTGCTTTCCCCCAGGTTGAGGATTTGGCCACTGTGAAGACCGGGTTTTATGCAATGGGACACATCCCTAATATAATATGGGCGATTGATGGAACACATATTGCATTAGTACCCCCCCCCGCCAGAATGAACAGGTGTTCAGGCATTGTAAGTGTTTCCACTACATGAATGTGCAGATAGTGTGCTTGGCGGATAAATACATCTCCCACGTCAATGCTAAGTATCCAGGGTGGGTGCATGATGCCTTTGTCCTGAGGAATAGCAGCATCCCAAATGTGATGTCCCAACTACAGAGGCACAGGGTGTGGCTAATCGGTGAGCCCTCGTTCCCACCCAGTATATGTTGGTGTATGCCTATAGTGTTGGCCATATAGGATAGTGTGTGGCTAAATGTTGTTCCTCAATATTTGCAAGTGACTCTGGTTACCCAAACCTATCATGCCTGCTGACCCCTGTGAGGAATGCCAGGACAAGGGCAGAAGAATGTTATAATGAGGCACATGGGTGAACCAGAAGGATCATTGAAACGACCTTTGGCCTCCTGAAGGCCAGGTTCAGGTGCCTCCATCTGACAGGTGGATCCCTGTGCTACTCACCCAAGAAGGTCTGCCAGATAGTAGTGGCATGCTGTATGTTGCACAACCTGGCCCTCAGACAGCATTTACCTTTTCTGCAGCGGTGGACCCTGAGGACAGTGAGGATGAGGAGGCAAAGGATGAGGATGTGGACAACAGAACGTAAGTACATCCAATGACACACAGATGAGAAAGTGAAACTTCACATTTCTATGAGTATTGGTGTGGCATTGACATGCTGGCATTACCCACTTCTTTGCCCTACTGACTGTTACCTATAGGTATTATTTTCGCAGATGTTGGAGATATGACAACATTCTCCTGGTGTGATCACAACAGCCAGCTACAGGTCATTAATTCTATGCTCATTCTATGTACAGTTCATTTGCAATGGTTGTAGCTGTTTCAATCAATACAAATTTGCAATACATTAAATACTAGTACTTGATTTGTATCCAAGGGTGTTTATTGTGGTGCTAAAATATATAGAGGGGAAAGTTCAATGGAATGGGGTGATGATGGAGGAAAGTCCAGGATATTGTTCCAGCCTTTTTGTAGCAGTGTCCATGGAGACATAGGAAGGGGAGCAATGGCAGTTCAAGGTGGACAAGGTGACTGAGTGGGACACAAGGGTGACAATCCGGAGAGTCTCATTTCCTGGTGGTGGTCTTGGCAAGTGTCTCTGGCTTCTGTCTGGTTTGCAGGGAACATTTGCAGGGTGGTTCACCTTCTGCCGGGGAAGGGGTGCTGGTGACCTGTTGGTCCTGTGGCCGGGCCTCTTGGCCACTAGCGGACGGGAAGTGGAAGGCTGTTCAGATGACTGGCTAGTGGCAGGGGCCCGCTGCTGTGCTGTTGCCTCCATCATGGTGTTGGGCATGTCTGCCAGCACCCCTGCTATGGAGATCAGGGTGTTGTTAATGGGTTGCAAGTTCCCCTGATCCCCTGATACTGTCCCTCCTACAGACGCCAGTTCTCCTGCACGTTGTCTAGGATCTGGCCCATTGTGTCCTGGGAATGTTGGTAGGCTCCAGTATCTTGGAGAGTGCCTCCTGAAGAGTTGGTTCCATGCTCCTGTCCTTCCCCTGGCACACAGCAGTACTCCCAATGTCCCTGTGGGCCTGTGCCTCTGTCCCCTGAATTGTGTGCCCACTGCCACTGACCCTAGGTCCCTGATTGTCTTGTGTGCGAGGTGTGGCCTGGGGTCCCTGTACAGGTGGGCACACTGCTGATTGACGTGTCCTGGGGACAGAGGTGTGGGTACGCTGGGTGGGTGCTGTGGTGTTGGATCCTGATGGGGGAGGCTCTGTGGTGGTCTGTGAGTGGGCTTGGGTGACCAGCTATCCAGTGGTCCCAGATGGGCCAGGTTGATCGTCCAGATCATGAAGTCAAGAGTTACTGTCATCCCTGTGGGCCTCTTCTGTTGGGGGACTGGATAGTGGTGGCACCTCCTCTCCAGTGACATTGGCTGGGGTACCTGTGGGGATATAAATGATGTATTATGCTTCATGTGTCTGAAATTTGTACTTCTGTAGCATCCCCTTTATAGTTGTTCCCCTGCCAGCTTCTGCTAGTGTATGTTGGTGTATTGTGGTTATGTTAGTTTGCCTATGCTGTGCATGCTTTGGAGATGAGTGTCCATGCAGGGCTGGGAGGGGTGTCCATGCATTGGTAGAGCATACAGGGCTTGGCATTGGGATTAGTGAGATGTGATGGTGGAGTGTGTGGGATGTGGTGGAGTGATGGGAGGGATGGTGAGGGTATGTGATGGCATGCAGGTATGGGGGGTGATAATTGTTAAAAGTAGACTTGCCAGTGTCCTGTCCTCCTCCAACTCCGGCGAGTCCCTCAGGGTGCAGTAATGCCAAGACTTGTTCCTCCCATGCTGTAAGTTGTGGGTGGGGAGGAGGGGGTCCACCGCCATTCCTCTGTATGGTGAGCTGGTGTCTTGATGCTATGGAACGTACCTTCCCCCTTTGGTCATTCCACCTCTTTCTGATGCCGTCCTTTGTTCTTGGATGATGTCCCACAGCGTTGACCTTGTCCACGATTCTCTGCCATAGCTCCATCTACCTTGCTATTTACATCTGCTGCACCTATGCTCCAAAGAGCTGTGGCTCTACCCTGAAAATGTCCTCCACCATGACCCTTAACAACTCCTCAGTGAAACAGGGGTGCCTTTGTAGTGCCATGGGTGTGGTGTGATGTGTATTGGTGAGGGTGTGTTGGGTAATGTGGTAGGATGTGTGATGTGGAGTGCGTGAGGGGTATATGGGTGTGTGTGTTTGGTGTCTCTGTGCTCTTCTTCTCAGTCTCACAGTGGCAATAGTTGTTGGTAAAGGGTTGTGGGTAATGTGGGTGGGTGTTTTATAGTGGTGTGGTGTATGTATGGGTGTCAGGTGTGTGCTGTTTGAATTGTTCAATGTAGTGTTATTTTATATATGGGTGTCCATTGTGAGCGCGGCGGTGTGTACCGCCAATGGTTTGCCGCCGTTGAATGTCCGCCGTGGTGATTCATGGGTCCTAATATGATGGGCGTTGTTCTGTTGGCGTAACGATGTGGGTTTTGGACCGCCAGTTTATCACTGACTTTTGGTCTGGCAGATTTGTGTATGTGGCTGTATTCTGTCTGATTGGTGTGTGTGTGTCATAATATGGTGAACGCATATTCGCCAGCTCGGCGGTAAGTTGGCAGTCGTCAGCACGGCAGTAAGCACCGTTTACCACCAATGTCCTAATGAGGGCCATAGTTTGCTACTGTTCTCAACTACTTGAAAAGCAAGCCACTTTCTTCTCCTTTTAATGGTTCAATTTAATTGATGTTCTTGTTTGCTTGCTCTTTTCATGCCCTTGTGCATTGCTCTCTTTTGCTACATTTACAGCAATATGCATTCCTGACTTTGCAGCTAATTTTGCTGGCCAGGTGACTTGCTGTAACACCATTCCTTAATATCTCTAAATTAATTGGTCAAGACAGTTGTTTTTTTCTCCATAACTGTGCAGGCACTTCTGTTTTCCTTTAGCCTGATGCACATTTTACGCATTGTGTGCCTTTTCAGAAGAATATTTATTTTTCTCCAAATTGTTCCTCTAACTTCCTGAATGTACTCTGATAGTTCTTTTGGGCCCAATTCACAAAGTTAACTTCTGAGTAGTAAACTTGCAAATGTGGAATTATGGTATTCGGCACAGTGTGCAGTGTGGAGATTCCACCCGAGTGCGGAGATTCCACACTCATAGCTTAATTATACCTTTGTGAATCAGGCTCTTACTTGAGTATCTGACCATTAATTTCCACTTGTAAGTTGGTCTTGAACATTTTTACAAACTTTTATTCTTTCAATTACTAAATTGTGCTATAAAATATGTTGCCTATATAGTTGTAAAAACTTTTTTCCAGCCATAGTTATAAGAAATGGCTCAAGTATTTGATCCCAGTGTTTCAAGGGAATGGTAGATACTCCTGCCTCATGCCATTATGACATTCCAGCTGCAGCCATTGTGTACAGTAAGAAAGGAGATACTGGGGAGAATGTGGAGATAATACAATATTCCTTTAGGGTGACAAAGTGAAGGAAAACAATAAAAGAGACAGGTATTAGAAAACTGAAACCGATGTGGTGAAAAATGACAAAAACAAGACTTTGGGGATCATTATGACTTTGGCAGTCCCACAGTGGGACTGCCAAAGCCGCAGGAGAATGCTGCTGTTATGCCGTATTACAATGTTCGCGATGGGCTGACGGGTGGTAACATTGTATTATGATGTTCCCACCAGGCTGACCGGTGAGAACAGTGCTATGGTATGGGTCTTGGTTCCCTTAACGGAGCTGAGGCCAATATTGTAGCACAACAGCACAGTCGAAATGCAGACTGACTGCACAGCAGACAGTGCGCATTCTGACGTGCTAGCCAGGGGAGCCCCTGCACTGCCTATTCCATAGGCAGTGCAGGGGCCTCCATGAAGCCACCAGCACTGTTTTTCTGCCAGCCTTTTCATGGCAAGGTCCCTGCCATGGAAAGGCTGGTGGAAACAGGAGTCATGATCAGCACGGCAGTGCTGAGTTCAGCACTGCCGTGGCTGACCATGAGTCTGACCGCCATTAGCCCACTAGGAACCTTGTTCCTGGTGGTGACGGTGGTCCCCTGTGTGGTAGTGTGGTGGTCAGACTACCTGGAGTGCTGTAGCCCGACCGGCACTGCGAGTCTTGTGGTCCGCGGATCACCAGACTCGACTAATGAGACCCTTCATGCAAAGTAAATACCAGATATAGAATGATGAGACACAGTCTTTCAGACCTGTCACCCTCAGGGTAGTCTTCCCCCAAACATTTTGCCTCTCTTTCTCCATTTTGATGAATGTATTTTTGTTTGCCGTTGGACTCTGTGCACTTTACCACTGCTAACCAGCACTGAAGTGCTTGTGTTCACTCCCATAAAACATGGTTAAATTAGCTTATACCAAATTGACATATTTAATTTACTTACAGTCCCCTGTAGAGTAGCATACCATATGCCCAGGCCCTGTACATTAAATGCTGCCAGTGGGCCTGAAGCACTTATTATAACATCCACCTAAGGTAGCACCTTAAAACATATCCCAGGCCTACCACTATAGCCAGAATGCAGTGGTAACTGCCATGTCGCAATAAAACCCTCTGGCAAAGCCCCAAACCCCACTTTTATTATATATGCACCCTAAGAACCCATTTAGTCCCAAAGTAGCCCATTGAGCAAGGATTTTTGTAATTGAAAGGTTGGACATGTACTTTGTTAGTTTTACATGGCCTTTGTTTTCAGTACTGTGAGGCCTACCCTTCCCATAATATAACACTGGAGATTCGTTATTACCTATAATAAGCTGTAATTTCCAATTCGGAGCATGTAGCCGTGTCTTCAGTCTGACAAACCCGTAATGAGTGCCTAAGTTTTTTTTAATGCATAGAAACTAAGGGCCAGATTTAAGAAAAGTGGTGCTGCACCAACTGCAGCTTCACTTCTCTTATGCCCCTTAGCACCCCCTAACACCACCATGTGTGCTCCGCATCTAAGATACGACACACCATGGCGGTAGTTAGGGAACTAGCGTCACAATTTTTAACACTAGTTCAGAGCTTAGCAGGATTAGGGTCAAAAAGTTTGACACTAATCCTGCAAAGCCCATTAATGCCCATTGTGAGCAATGGTGTGCCTCCTTTTAGGGCCTGCTCTGAGCCGGCCTTAAAAGTGTTGAAAAAATGATGCGAAGAAATCTCTTAGATTTCTTTGTGCCATTTTCTTTGCCCCCCAATGGGGGAATGCCCCCTTTGCATAAATTATGCCTGGCAGAGGGATATGTAGCGCAAAGGGTTACAAACTGGCACAATAATATATGTAAATATGGCGCTGTGATTTTGGCTTTGTTGGCCCACATTAACGTAAAATAAAATGATGCAAATGTGGCAAAAGGAGGCGCTAGAGGGTCTTAAATCTACCCCTAAAAGTGCCACTCTGGACACCTGGTTGCACTTGACCTGGGCAAAGTAAAAATTTGAGGCTGATCACGATGGAGTCCTGTTTGGCTACAGTAAGTGAGAGGCCTCGGTCAAAGTTTTACCTTCGGACTTAGGGGCATATTTATAAGCCCCTAGAGCCACCTTGAGCCACATAAACATCATTATTTTTATGTTAATGTGGTCCGAGGCCGAAATCCCCGCGCCGTATTTACAGAGTGGCGCATTGCATGCATTGCACCGCTCTGTAACACTTTGCGCTACATAATGCCTGTGCCAGGCATGATGTATGCAAAGGGGGCGTTCCCCCATTAGAGGAGCCGGAAAAATGGCGGAAGGAAATCTATGTGATTTCCTTGCACTATTTTTTACAGCACTTTTAATTCCATCTCAAGAGGTAGCTTCCATTCTTTAGAATGGGGCCCTATGTACTCTGCAGGAGTAGTGCCAGTATTTTGGTGCTACTCTTCAGAGTACATCAATAGCGTCATGAGAAATGATGCTATTGCCCCCTCCCCTGCGCTATGATGTGCTGTATTTCAAATATGGTGCACACATGGTGGTGGTAGTTGGGTGCTAAGGGGCGCAGGGAAAGTGGTGCTGCACTCAGTGCAGCGTCACTTTCTGTAAATCTGCCCCTTAGTCTTTTTCTTGAAGATTTTCTTCAATGGGATGAAGTCGCACGTCGCATCCAACCTCCTTGGAGCCCCCTTCGTATACATATCACAGAAGACCTCGGTGAAGAATTCTACGTTCCGACTTAGTTAATTTTTCATGACACAAAATCTTCATCCGGGACGAACTTTAAATTGAACCCAACCTCTCTGGAGCCCTCTTAGAATATGCTGCACAGGAAGCCTCAGTCAACTTTTTACATTCAGACTTAGAAACATTTTGCAGCTTCTTCTCCCCGACGTCAGATGACTTCAACAGCAAGCCGATTTTGCATCAATGCCACTCACGACGTCGGGTCAATGCACTTATGGAGTTTTTTTTCCAAAATTGCTCTATACTTCTGGATCTTCTTCCAGAAGGTCTTTGAAGATCTTTTAGGAGTCCACAACTCATCCCAAGATTCCAGAGGCTCTGAGTTGCTCCTTGAGGGTTAGGACTCCAACACCCAGAAGGCACCTGGCTCAAATCCAAACATGACCACTGGTTACTGATCAGCTGATCAGGTTCTTCTGGGCTTGGTGCATGGGACTCTGTTCAGCTATTTCCTACCTGTAGCAAACAGTCTGTCCCTTTTTAAAGCAGTTGAAGACAAGCAAAGTCCTTTTAGTGGTGAAGCCCAAGTGTGCAGCTGGTGCAGTCCTTCAAAGTGCATTGTCCAGATGCAGGTCAGGTGTCCAGCAGGGCAGTACTTCTTCTTCTTGTCTTGTTCCGTATAGAAATCTGAAGAGGGGTGCAGCTCTGCCAGTTTTATCCTTGCTCCTAGGGGTGTAAAACAGGGGGACCTCTGTACAATCATTATTCTAATGAGACTACTGGATTTTGAGCAGCAGAATCACCTGCGGTGTGGGAGACTAAGTCTAATCCACTGCGGGTGACACCTGTTGCTCCAATCCGGGTTTTGCTCTGGCTAACTAGCAGTGCCTCATCCCTACCCAAGGATAGGGTGACTGGGCAGCCGAGCGCATGACATACTTGGCTTCTCAGGAAAGTCGTGGTCACTCAGGTCTCATCCGTTTCTCTCATTAACAATTCAGTCTCATATATAAATGACAAACAGAGGCAGTATATGTTTCAATAATGAGTTTAATAAACAACTGCATCTTAGATAGCAAAGCGTGAGCTGAAATAACCAGGAAGACACAACATGACAGTAATAAAATTGTTACGAGAAGGGTGAAGCAGAAAAACAGCGCTATCATATTGTCACTATAATCAATGGACTAATTCCTACCTAGGCTATGATAGAGCACAGCATGTTAAGCTCTAATTCTGCCCTTCAGGTTTCCCTGGGAAGACATCAACCCCCATACCTGAGCATAGGCCTGCCATCAGCGTTAGCCTCTGTAGCAAAGCATCCAACAATCAGCATACAGCCGTGGTTCACTGGCTGGAATCTCTCTCTAACGTGTAAGGAACAAGGAAGTGTTTTTATAATAACACAGCTGATGTTCTAAGAAAGGTCCCTACGTAAGGATGTGTGTTTTCTACGAATGTTGAAGACTAAACCTCTACCACATTCACCGGCAATGTACTGTGCCGTAGCCTTGGAAGAAGCACAGAGTGATCAAGAATGTTTTGTTTGAGAACAGAGTGCTGGCCTAGGAAAAAACAGTTAGGTAAACGGAAAATAAAACAAGACCGTAAAAATGGTTATTGTAACAATAATAAGACAAAGCTGAATAAAATATATCTAGGTTAAAGTGCACAGCGCCCTAATATGTTAGAATAACGTGCATGGAGCTATAACTAAAATGGCTACACAACACATTCCCCTTGTCGGTTAAAGGTGGTTCAAAGCCTGAGGACATATAGAATTATTACTAAAAAGCTCAACCTAATATATATATATAAAAGCAATGTCAATGATGACAAGTCGAAGGGACACGTGAGCATGTAAAGGGACAATTTAAAACATGAGCATGTAGCATAAACCAATTTTCAAAAGGCAAAGTCAATTTTGAAAAGTTCCAATCGATTCTATGACCATAGAGGACAGGAGATCTTCCACTTCGGCTGATGTTAAAGTTGGAAATTCATCGCCAAGAAGTATCAAGGAGCAGGTGTGTTTCGTAGCCTCAGCATCAGCCAAGGCATCATTCCATGGTGTGCCCAGTGGTGAGTCGTGAGCTACATCCTCCAGGAAGGGAAAGTCATAAGGAGCTTCTTGTAGCAAACGCAACCTCAGTGCAGATGAACCCTCAGCGAGAACATCAACAGATCAGTGTCCAACGTAGGCAAGCGCTGCGTAGAAAGGCAGACTTCCAGTGTGTGTTCGAAAGAGCACCAGAGGCACCGAAACACAGGCTGCACACAATGCAAAACCGGTCTGAAGGACAAAGACCAGCCACACTCCAATTGCTTCAGGAGTGTTGCTCCAAAATACTGCATCATGTGTTCACGACACAGCTGCGCTGATGGGAGTGCCGACATTCCTCCTCATTGCGGCGGAACAGCTATTGCGCATAACAAATTGCAGCAGCAAGATGCCAGCTAATAAAGCCAAAGTTATCGGAAATCCCCCGAAAATGCTAGAAAAGATTGAGTGAATTACTGATGGTATTAAACCAAATATGGAAGAGAAGATGTGAATGAAACCAGAACCAATAGCTTTAAAAAAGTGTGCAATTCCAGTTGTACTGGACGCATTAAATATTCGTCCCACGAGTTAACTAAAGTGCCTCGGAAAGTTTGTATTTATAATGGACTGTATTTCTGCTGACGACCTTGCCACCTGAAGTGCGTAGGTCTGCCGTGCAGATGTAAGGGCCACATGCTTTTGAAACAGTAAAGCCTTGAGTCTGCTCAACTTGTCAAAATTCACATTTGAAGTAGCAATATGTGACCAAATGTCAGCTACCTCCTTAATTTTAGTGGGGGGAAAAGTACGTTCCCGCATAATGTAACGACTTTAGAGACAGAACAACGTAAACTATTCCGGCTTGCATACCACAACAGTCTTCACCATTGAGGAGGATGTAGCTGCCGTTTGAAAGCACCTGGAACGTAGGTCTAATCAAGGGGACTGGAACTCCCTTCAGATAAAAAGCTAAGTTTGCAGCAGAAGCGTTACACGCCCCATGCAAAGACAGCTGTTTACAAACCATCGAATGGCTGACTGAAGTCTTGCATTCACTACCGCTAACAAAGACTTCTTTCATGCCACTGAAACATTTGTATGAGAAGGAAAGCTCCCACACCTCATGGATGTAACTATCTCCCAGCTTTTCACATCTGCCTACCGGGATGTGTTTTAAACAGGAGGTGAATTGAAGTGTAGAAATAGGCAGATTGATGACCCCATGTATTAGCCACTCAGCAGATGGTATTTCAGCCTCAGTAAAAGGCAACTTTTCTAATTTCTCAATATTAAGCATGACATAAGTAACTTCTTTCTTACCCATTAGTTGTTGTTAAATTAAATTAAAAGAGGAAAATATCTCCCTTGCACTGACATGCTGCCAAGGAACGCGACCCGCCTTCAATGTTTGAAGTGTCCAACCCAACTTCATAATGGACCTTAGCTGACTTTGTCCATGATATAAGGAAGACATATCTGTTTGTACAATATCTATAGCAGAAGAAACAATGTTATTTAAAGTGTATATCCGGTCGGGCATGGTATTAATCCCATTATCTACAATAGCTAATGCCTTTTTCAGATTTCCTGGTCTATTTGCCTTAACCAGGCAGCTGCTTCTTGTTGGGAAAGCTTCCAAATTTCATTATATACTTCATATAAGAAACGCTTCCTACGGTGTTTGCTGGGACCTAACAGGAAGTCCTGCAAGTCAGTGTTGTTAGACAGGAGACTGAGGTGTTCTCTAACTGCATCTAGTGAGGAAGTTCTTAACCATTGCTGGCATAATTTCCCTACACTATGGCCCTCATTACGAGCCTGGCGGTCTATGACCGCCAGGCTCGCGGTTGGCGGGAGCACCGGCGACAGCCCGGCGGTGCCCCGCAGGGCATTCTGACCGCGGCGCTTTGGCCGCGGTCAGAAGAGGGAAACCGGCGGTCTCCCGCCAGTTTCCCGCTGCCCCATAGAATCCTCCAAGGCGGCGCAGCTTGCTGCGCCGCCGAGGGGATTCTGACACCCCCTACCGCCATCCTGTTCCTGGCGGTTCGCCCGCCAGGAACAGGATGGCGGTAGGGGGTGTCGCGGGGCCCCTGGGGGCCCCTGCAGTGCCCATGCCAATGGCATGGGCACTGCAGGGGCCCCCGTAAGAGGGCCCTGCTTGTATTTCACTGTCTGCTTAGCAGACAGTGAAATACGCGACGGGTGCAGTAGCACCCGTCGCACCTTCCCACTCCGCCGGCTCGATTACGAGCCGGCTTCATGGTGGGAAGGTCGTTTTCCCCTGGGCTGGCGGGCGGCCTTTCGGCGGCCGCCCGCCAGCCCAGGGGAAAACTTGGAATACCCTCCGCGGTCTCTGGACCGCGGAGCGGTATTCCTGACGCGCAACATTGACGGGCGGCCTCCGCCGCCCGTCAATGTTGTAATGAGGGCCTATATGTCATAACTATACCCGCAATCTCCGATGATATATAGCACGGGTCCGGCCTATTAGTTCTAAAACCCCTGAGGAGTTGATAAAACGTTAATGACACCCATTGGTATCTATTGGCCACAATAACCATGCGCCAGGACGTGTCAGTGAAACATTAAATGTACCATTCTGGACCCATTCATCGAGCTGATCTTTCATTCGCATTCGTATATTTTTGCCATTTGTTGAACTTTACAGGGGCAGGTATGCTGGGCATATTTAATTTCTTAATTTTAGCTAAGCCTGTTTGTTGTACTGTTACATTTAGAATATCATTTGTACAAGTATAAGGCATGCTCTAAATAAAGCTTCCTTTCCCTTAATTTGCCAATGTCTAGTTCCCCATACACTTTTCAGATCAATCAATTTCTGCCAATATTCATAGCCTTCAATAGACAACCGGGAAACAAAGGATTCCGAATATATACATTTAGTATTCCTTAATAGCAAGTGTATATCCTTAGTAGGTGGTACTTTAAAATAATATGACTCAGCAGTTTTTACACTGTGCCCATAAAAATATGTAAACTTTTTAGAATATGTTTTGGAACTCCCCTGCGCTGGAGTCGGACAATGTTCCCCATTATGTATAATTAAAAACTGTTTTGGGGCTGCTTGCTTTATTTATGAAATGGTGCCCATAATAACTATAGCAAAACATATCACCATAATTAGATTGATAAACATCTTCGTTTTCAAATACAGTGTAATACTGCAATTCAGTCATCATCGAATCAACTGTTTTCACATCCCAATCATCAGAAACAATGCCTGGCATTATAATATTGTTTATTGATAGTTTGAACACATATGGTATTTGAATTACTTCCATGCGACCATATACATCAAATATTACTTTGTCCCAAACAATCCCATCAGGAATTGGTACTGTGGAAATGTTCACAAATGATAAGTCTCTTCGGACCTTGTGTGATGAAAAATGTGGTTTTAAGACCTCCTCCACCAATCCAACTGTTGATTTTTCAGGGAGAAAATGACCATGTATTAACAAGAAAAAGGTACTAACAAAAGCAATCCAAACTAGGAAAATCTAGGACAGTCAAAGAGAGCCATAGATAGTTCCATGGAAAAATGAAATATTTTTTTAAAATCCAGTTTGTTAGCTTACATGTTTTTGACAATTCAGGTGTCGAAGAGGCGAATGAGTCTGAGACATCATCATTGAAGTCAGCAAAATATCCAGAAGCAGTACGTGCAAAGGCTGGAGCCGTGGTCATTGGTGGAGTTAGTGTTTCCCGTGGTGGCACACAATAGATAGCACCATCCATTTGTGTTGGAGTTGAGTCAACTGGGTCAATTATTTCTGTATTGTTCAATGTTAGTGGAACCAATGCTAGATCATCTTCCACCCTCCCCAAGCTCGGAGAGGTGTCAGTGTTGGTATAAACAACTTGTAGAGGGACTTCTTGACCAGTAGTGAGAGGGATTTGGGAACTACTGGAAGTTCCTCTTGGTCTGCTGTGCAGGATCGGCCACATGGTGTAGTTTGACATTGTCGTTGGAGACAAAACGATTTTCTTTGGCACCTGCCAACGGTGGTAGAATTACAGTTCTGGTACCGTGTATCCCCAATGCTGGGACTGGTGCTCGATAGGAAGGGGCAAATTCCTTTTTCACAGCGACCTTCTCGTGTACAAGATCTCCAACTCTGGGAATCCAGCCGGTGGATGTTACAGGCACATCCTTGATTCCTGTGGAGGCTGCACTGATAGAAGAATTATCGTCACGGAACTCTTGCAGTTCCTGTAAAACAGAGACAAGTTCATTTATGTCAAAAGGTGTTTCTGCTGCTTCCAGCCAGGACCATCAAGATCCGGAACATACATTTGGGTTCTGAACAGGCACTCATATGAAGTACGACCCCCCAGGGACCTTATAGGCAGATTATTAAGTGCTCTCTTGACTCCATACAGGTGATTACGACCCATACCTAAGACTCTGGATGTTAAGGATTGCTTTAAATCACGGTTTAATCGCTCCATGACACTATTTCCCTCAGGATGAAATGGAGACCAGTACTGGAGTTGGACTCCCAATGAAGCCATTGCGTCCCTGAATGCTCTTGAGGCGAAAGCAGGACCCTGGTCTGAGTGGAAAGCCGCAACCGCATATGTACAGATAAAGACTCGCAAATCTTTAATAACAGTTTGAGCATCAGCCGAGTGTTGTGGCCACCCATAAAAATCTGGAGCATGAATCAACAGTGACTAATATATACTTGTATGCACTATCTGGTGTACACACATTGCAATGGTTTGTTTGAAATCAAGAGGGGTGTCTGTGGCGGGCGTTTGGCAGTAGAAACTTTGATTTGTTGGCAGATGTCACAGCAAAGGACATACTGGTTGGTCTCTTTATAGAGGCCTGGCCACCAATAATGGGCTTGTAAGATCGAAATTGTAGCTGCCACACCAGCATGGGCAGATGCCACCGCCTCATGTGCTGCTTTAATCAACCCTGGTCTTATGTCTTTGTTGGGAATATCTCTCACGCCTACACCTGGTATTCTAACTTCAGCGTCCAGGCGATCTCCCATTCGGTAGGACTATTTAGCCGGAAATGTTTTTGGATAGGGTGTACCATCAGCCGTAGCTTTCACCGCAGTCCATATATCTGCGTCTGGTTTCGTACTTAAATGTATTACTGCAGCTACAGTGGCCACAGCCACTGCTGACTTTGTGGCTTCATCAGCCAATGTATTTCCGGAAACGTGTATCCCAGCGCGCTGGTGTCCAAGTGTATGTACAACATGGACATTTGGTACCGTCTCTTTCAGATCTGCTACTTTCCCCCACAGAAGTCTGTGTTTAATGGTGTTGCCTTTTGAATTTCTGAACCCATTCTGGCGCCAGTAATACAGATATTCATTAAAGGACTGGACACAATAATATGAATCACAAACAATCAGCGTGGGCTGTGCAGGATCCATGTTTTCCAGTGCCATCACCAGAGCCTTTAGCTCTGCTAACTGTGCTGTGCAATCCCCTAGGGTTTGCGTAAATGTATGTAGGGGACAACATTTATCACCCTCCATGTAGGCGCTTACGACAGCGCAAGCAGCAGAATATTGGGAACTGGGTATTCTATTTCATAATGCAAAACACTGGTGTGGCAAGTTTCCCTAGGCACAACCCTTTCCAGCCCTCTATTAATCTAATAAGGGACCATCTGGCTGGTTTTGCAGGAAATGGGAGAGGTACACTTGCTGACCCAAATGTTCTTCCCTCCATTAAAGTACAGTTTGGCTGCTCTCCCACCATCCAGTTTCACCATCTACAGAGGCTGGTCTCCTCCCCCAGGCACCTCCTTTGTGTTCATCCCAGGCCACTTCACACCTCATCAAGGCCAGAGGCTGGCCAATCAGAGAAGGGCACTACAGATCTGAAACTGGTAACTTATAGAAAGAGTTCTAAAACTCTTTCTAGGTACAAGCTATATTTAATTCACCATTGGCAAGTTGTTGGATGTATTATAACTGTTAATTTGGCACTAAACATGCCATATTTAGCTCCTTTCTACAGAAATTAAGACTATATTATTTTAAAATAGAGTCTCCTCATGTTGGTCTATGAAGCTCATTCACTACAATGGAGAAAAACAAATTTAGTTATTGTCCCCTCACCAGCGCTTGTAAAACATCTTTTATAAGGTCCCTGCTTATAGTTACACTGCCACCACCATGGGGCCACCTAGGGCACACGTTAGGAGTGACCTATATGTAAAAATAAGGTACTTTAAGACTTTGGAAAAACTTTTAATTCCTAAGTCGAATTTAAAGGTCACTTTAATTTAAAAGCAGCCAGCAAGGCAGGCCTGCATTTAAAATTACACTGGATACCTCACCAGTGCACCTATGAGTGGCCTACCTATGCTGGGGTCCCTAAAACTACATGTCCTACCTTAGAATAGGGACTTATAGGCAGGTTGATACATGGTTGCCTGCATTGTGAGCAGGATCATTTTTGTGCAGGAAGGGGCACCTTTCTGCACAAAACCAATCCTGAGAGCCATTTTCCTCTTTCTATGTGTGCTACAGAATGCAGTGCAGATACAGTAGGTTACAAGGAGAAATAAATATATTGTTCCTTGTTATGCCTCACCTGTGGAGGTGTACCATTTTGATGCATTCCCAACTCTACCAGTAATGGTAAATCTGGGAATGAGCCAAAATCCATGGGTGGATGCATGGGAACACCCATGCCCCACTTGTGGAACGCCTCCCCAGGGCAGAGCAATACAACTCAGTGATATGCGCTATGTTGCTTTACTCTAGATTTATCAAGTCACACAAGGCCATGCAAGATTGCCTTGCATGCCTCTGTAAATCTAACTTAATAGTTGCTTCACTCCTGCACCCCACTGAATGGTTCAAGAACGATGCAACTCTTTGATAAATATGACCCTCAGTTTGTAACCTGAACCAGCAAGGAAGAGAACTTGCTTTGAGGATTCTCAAATTTCTGTCTTCTTAACCAGGGCACTTTTCCACCCATGTCTGACAAGTGAACACGATAAATAACTTTGCTTTGAAGGGCCATCATCAGAAAAATTGCCAGGGGAAATTATTGATCTGATGAGCATCTTGCAGCTCAGCTTCCAGCATCGATCGGAGGAGGAATGCTTTTGCATTTCTCCTCCGATCACGTGGAGGGGCGGAGAAAGGCATCAAAGAAAATGAAAGGCCTTTCCTTGGATGTCTTTTTCAGCATTTCTCAGCATTTCTGCTGCCCGATCGCGTTGTGATCGGGCAGCAGAAATGGCACTAGCCACCAGGGATTTTTTTTTCTTTTCTGTAATTAAATAAGGGGAGCGGACCCTTGGGCAAGGGCCGCTCCACAGGGTGGCAAATTATTTTTAGGGCATTTCTGCCCCCCCGGTGGCAGAACGGCCTATTTTATTTAGGCCGATTTGCCCCTGGGTGGGGGGGCAGAAACCGCTAGACACACAGGATAATTTTTTTTTTTGTTTATTTTTATTTTTTTATATGTGGGGAGCAACCGTTTTGGCAAGGGTCGCTCCCTGAGGGGCAAAATTACTTTTACGCCATTTCTGCCCCTATTTTTATAAGGCCAATCTGCCACTAGACACCAGGGATTTTTTAATCATTGAATGAGGGGAGCGGCCCCTTGGGCAAGGGTAGCTCCTCGTGGGGCAAAATTACTCTTAGGCCATTTCTGCCCCTCTTGAGGGCAGATCAGCCTATTTTTATTAGGCCAATCTGCCTCAAACCACTAGACACCAGGGAATATTTTTACATATTATTGAATGAGGGGAGTGGCCCCTTGGGCAAGGGCCACTCCCTGGGATGCAAAATATTTTTATGCCCTTTCTGCCCCACCTGGGGGCAGATAGGCCTAGTACAATTAGGCCGATCTGCTCCAGGGATACTTTTTTTTTTAACATGTGGGGAACGACCCCTTAGGCAAGGGTCGCTCCCTGGGGGGCAAAATTACTCTTCGCCATTTCTGCCCCTATTTTTATTAGGCCAATCTGCCCCAAACCACTAGACACCAGGGATTTTTTTATTATTGAATGAGGGGAGTGGCCCCTTGGGAACGGGCCACTCCCCAGGGGGCAAAATATTTTTAGGCCTTTTCTGCCCCCTCTGGGGGCAGATTGGCCTGTTATAATTAGGCCGATCTGCCCCTGGGGGGGTGGGCAGAAACCCCTAGACACCAGGGATATGCATTTTTTTGGTTTACTTTATTTTTTTATGTATGGGGAGTGACCCCTCAGGCAAGGGTCGCTCCCCTGGGGGCAAATTATATTTAGGCCATTTCTGCCCCCATTGGGGGAAGATTGGCCTATTTTTATTAGGTGGAGCTGCCCCCAAGGGGGGCAGAAACTACTAGGCACCAGAGATTTTTGTTCCCGCCAAATTCACGCAATGGGAGCGACCCCTTAGACACAGGTCACTCCCTGGAAGGGCAAATTTATTTTAGGCCATTTCTGCTCCCCTTAGGGGCAGATCGGCCTATTTCAATTAGGCCAATCTGCACTCGTGGGGGCACAAACCACTTAGGCACCAGGGATCGGTGTGTGTGTGTATGTCTGTGTTTTATTTGGGGGGCAGCCCCTTGGGCAAGAGTCGCTCCCCATGGGGGCACATTACTGTTGGCCATATCTGCCCACCACGGGGGCAGATCGGCCTATTTTTGGAAGGCCCATCTGCCTCCAAAGGGGGGCAGAAATCCTACCAGAGACCAGGGAAGATTTTTTTTTCAAAATAAGAGGGTAGGGGTATGGCCATACCCCCACCCCAAATAAATGGGGCCAATGTTGTTCTGTCCACCAGTGGGCAGATGGGGCAATTACCCCCGATCCACACCCCGGGGGGGGGGACAGAAAGTCTTTTAGATGCCAGGGAATTTGAAGAAAAAAAGTGTGGTGATGGCTACCAACCAGTATGGGCATGGTTATGCCCCCACCCCAACTGAAGGGGGTAACAGTCTTTCAGCTCTCCACCCACACACTAACACATCTTATCCCATGGCAAGCAAGAGGACAGTTGATTATTTTAGGTTTTGGTTTACATTTGGGCCATGAGAGCTTGGCCAACTCTCAAAATCGTCCCACTTGGAATGGTGAGGTTTGCACATTTTGGACTTTGGGATACTGCCATGTAGAAAAATCCAGAAGACCTAGACACATCTGAAAACTAAACATCTGGGTGAGTCCAGTTTGGTGTGCTTCACATGCACCTGCACCATTTTCTTACCCACAATACCCTGCAAACCTCCAACTTTGCTGGAAAGCACACATTTTCCCACAGTTTTGTGATGAACCTTCCGGAATCTGCAGGAATCCACAAAATTCCTACCACCCAGCATTGTTTCATCTATACCGCTTAACATTCTGCTGCACTTGTCAGCCTAAAAATGTTTTTTTTTCAAACTGCCCTTTTGGACCCACTTTGGTTCCCCCTCAATTTTGACATGTTTTTGGCTCTTCCCTCTAACAGGTACTTGGCCCAGCTACACAAGTGAGGTATCATTTTTACTGGGAGACTGAGGGGAACG
This sequence comes from Pleurodeles waltl, assembly GCF_031143425.1. NCBI lineage: Eukaryota > Metazoa > Chordata > Amphibia > Caudata > Salamandridae > Pleurodeles > Pleurodeles waltl. The sequence continues at coordinate 163,778,966 of NC_090446.1, read as the reverse complement.
TTGGGTAGTAGGAAATTTGTCCCGGTGCGGTGATCCCACACAGAAATGTGGTAAAAATTTGATTTTTTTGCCAAAATTGCTGAGGATTCTGGGCAAGAAAACACTGGGGGAACCACGCAAGTCCACCTCCCTGGACTCCATCGGGTGTCTAGTTTTCAGAAATGTCTGGGTTTGGTTGGTTTCCCTAGATGGCTGCTGAGCCTAGGACCAAAAACGCATGTGCCCCCCGCAAAAACAGGTAGTTTTGTATTTGATAATTTTTATGTGTCCAGACAGTGTTTTGGGGCATTTCCTTTTGCGGGCACTAGGCCTGTTCACACAAGTGAGGTACCATTTTTATTGGGAGACTTGGGGGAACGCTGGGTGGAATGAAATTTGTGGCTCCTCTCAGACTCCAGAACTTTCTGTCACCAAAATGTGAGGAAAAAGATTTGTTTTAGCCAAATTTTGAGGTTTGCAAAGGATTCGGGGTAACAGAACCTGGTCACAGTCTCACAAGTCACCCCTTTTCCAATTCTCCTAGGTGTCTAGTTTTAAAAAATGCACAGGTTTGGTAGTTTTTTTTGGGTGTCGGCTGAGCTAGAGGACAAAATCCACAGCTGGGCACTTTCCAAAAAACAGCCCTGTTTTCTTTGGGAAGATGTGAATTGTCCACGTTGTGTTTTGGGGCATTTCCTGTCGCGGGTGCTAGGCCTACCCACACAAGTGAGGTACCGGTTTTATCAGGAGACTTGAGGGAATGCTGGGTGGAAGGAAATTTGTGGCTCCTCTCAGATTCCAAAACTTTCTGTCACCAAAATGTGAGGAAAAGGTGTTTTTGGGGCCAAAATCTGAGGTTTGCTAAAGATTCTGGGTAACAGAACCTGACGAGAGCCCCACAAGTCACTCCATCCTGGATTCCTCTAGGTGTCTAGTTTTCCACACAAATTACCCCTTGCTGAATTCAGAATTTTGTCTACTTTTCATAAATGTTTAGCTTTCTGGGATCCAGCATTGGTTTCACATCCATTTCTGTCACTAACTGAAAGGAGTCTGAAAGCACAAAAAATAGTAAGAATGGGGTATGTCCCAGTGAAATGCCAAAAATGTGTTGAAAAATGTGTTTTTCTGATTCACGTCTGCCTGTTCCTGAATGCTGGGAAGGCGATGATTTTAGCACCACAAACCCTTTGTTGATGCCATTTTCAGGGAAAAAACCACAAGCCCTCTTCTGCAGCCCCTTTTCCCATTTTCTTTTTAAAAAAACGAAATATTCGCTGTAATTTGGCTAATTTCTTGGTCTCCTTCAGGGAAACCCACAAACTCTGGGTACCTCTCGAATCCCTAGGATGTTGGAAAAAAAGGACCTAAATTTGGCGTGGGTAGCTTATGTGGACCAAAAGTTATTAGGGCCTAAGCGCGAACTGCCCCAAATAGCCAAATAAAGGCCTGGCAGCAAAGGGATTAAGTATTCACTGTCCCCTCTCCCACCTACCACAATTGAATGCCTGAATAGTAGATTCCAAATCGTTGAGAGCACTTCAGACAGATATAGATATATACACACATACACATATATATATATATATATATATATATATATGTGTGTGTATATATATATATATATATATATACATATATATATATATGTACAAATACATATACAGACATATATATATATATATATATATATATATATATATATATATATATATATGTATATATATATATATACACATATATAGTAATGTACTTAATACAAATAGTTTGCATTATAATCATTCAAAAACTATTTTTACATTTGTTAGTATGAATATATATAGATATATATTTTCACATTAATATATCTACATTAATTTAGTGAAAATAAATATTGTTATTACATAGTACATTTAAAATATAAAAAACGAATATCATGTAAAAAAACTTTTTATTAATTATGTTACACTATATGTATATACATATGTATGTATATATGCATAGATAGAAATATAACTACATATATATGGGTTTGTGTGTTTACATAAGTATATATTCAGATAGAGTATTAAATATTAGTAGAATGTATTCAATTTACATTACATTCAATCATATTTTAGAATATTTAACATTTACTACTTTGAACTGTATTTTTTTTTAATCAATATTTTTGTCTATTTTTGAATGATATTAGAGTCAACAATTTGTTTTCGCCATTTTTGTACTTGCCATTAAAAGATCATGATATTGTGGTAAACACTTTTCTTGACACAATATTTTTGACAATGATATCGTTTACCACGAGATTGTGTCAGTGATCCCCAATATACATGACAGCCCAGGAATGAGCGCTTGGCTCACATGCTGTTCTTCTAACTGCCTCCTATTCGATACTGATATAATATTGCTCGGGACATGCATGAAAAGGTCAGGGTTCTGTTTTCATTAATTACCATTACGTTCATAACAAAGGGTAGAAGTAGAGCATCAATGATATGAAGGGAAAAGTCAGGAATATGGGTTGATATTCCTGGCCATCTCTAATCACCATTTGCCAATAAAGTGGGCACACGTACAGTTTCAGTTTTATTTTGATTTGATATACATGCATTTCAAACAATGTAAAATGAAAATGTAGAAAATGAAAACAAACGTGCTCGTTGCCTGTTCTGCGAAGCAGCTACAATGGGAGGCAAATTTCCTCCCACATATCCTGTGAACTCGATCTGACCTTTACAGTACCCTAATTGACTGAATTCATTGGCTCGTTAGGTTGCCATGGATGCGGCAAAGTGCAATTTGTGTTGCTCTGTGCAGACTATTTGAAATAAAGTAGCTAAGAAAAATAATGAGACTCCAGTCTTGCCACAACAATATATTTTTCACACTATTCTACAGACAGCCACATGATTGAGCCCACTCACTATTCATAAAATGCTAAAATTGATATTCGTATTTTTTAATTTAACCTTAAAGTGTTTCTTAGCATCAGTATGCCTCATCTGAATTCCACCTTCACCAGTTTAAATTACAGATCTATCATGAATTTGCGAAATTGGTCTGTCAATCAAAGGACAGAAACAAAATAGTTTTTCATGAATTATGTCCTATTCAAAGAACGTAAGATTGAAACTTAATGTTCTCTTTTCCAGATAGATAGTGACATATAAAATGTGTTCGAGACCAGCAATGACATTGCATATGACAAAATGCTTTTGTTTTTTGAGCCTGCAAGAACTTGCCAGTTCTTTCTTATTATGTAATCAATAACATGAACATTTAGACGAACCCACATCTGCAAACATTCGATTTCTGTATGATTGATAGAACAACCGTTCAAATTTATGTGACATTCTCCGAGCTCACAATTTTAGCAATTGCTTTGAAGAAGAGTATTATCAACAGTTACATTATTTTTGTCACAAGTTTAAATTGCTTGTTATAAATGATGAAACAATATGCCAATAATAGAACTTTAAAATTAGGTGCTTTGGACAAAGAAGCAACATTGATTTTTGCGTTATCCTGAAAAGGCATGTCTTGTCCTTGGAAACCTTTTCTTTCGTCTAAAGTGATTTTTCATCACCGAATAACACTGGCAAACGTTACACCCCATTACACTGCAAAACGTATTGAATTAAATATGTACTGTACTGTAGAAACCAAGTTATGGGGCTTCCATTAAAGAGTGTTTTCCTATAACCCCATCCTTTTTATTTGGGCAAGCACTGTATAGTGCGTGAATGCATAATATACATTTTGGACCAGATTGACCAATCCACTTCAGAGCCTACATTTGAAGCCATAAAATACACTTGTTACATTTGATACATAGCATGCATAAAGGTATTTACCACTTGTAAGAAAATTGGGTTGTTGGTTGGCTGGTGGTTGGGGAGTCCTGGTCAAGAAGCAACTGCAATCCTTTTCAGAGTGAGGCACAAGCCAACCCTAAATTAACTTGTGCTCAATTCTTAGGTAGTTTGGCACAGAACAATTATATTTAACTTAGAGGAAATTTGTAAAGTATTTGTGCAACCCTTTAAACATTGTGTGTGAAAACACCACACCAAAAGGATCCTACACCAAGTTAGAAAAATATAACGTCTTTTAATATATAAAACAAGAGCAAAGTGACAAACATCCAATCAGTAGAACCAGGGATATGCATTTTTCTTTTTTTTAGTGAAATAGCGCTAAAAAACACAAAGCACCAACTGCGGATCTCTGGTTGCGTAGTACGGGACAAAGTCACGTATTCAGGCTGGTCACGATGGAGAGTGTGCAGGCTACAGGGACCCAGTTAGGCCCTTAAATTCTGGTTTGCAGATAATTGTGGGGATCCGCTTTGAAGATGCCTAGCACAGCCAAAGCAATGTGTTGCTTACAAGGTGCAGCGAAGCTGTGATGTGAGGGCCTGCGTCGTCTTTGAGGATCCTGACGATGGGGATATGTATGCGAAGTCTGGAGTCATGGGTGCAGTGCACAATTAGGGTGAAAAGGCAGTTCTGAGGAGCTGCAGTGAAATGACTAAAGCATGAAACTCCAGATTTTTTAAAGTGACATTTTCAGAATTGTAACTTAAAATATGACTTCACCATAAGTTACAATTTTTCATTGCAATTTCAGAAGCACCAAACATGAACTGGTTACCTGTTCCTACTTTAAAAAGACACTTATAAAATGTATTGTTAGCTCCAATGTAATCCTACGAGAGAGGTTGCCCTTGCAGTAGTGGAAAAATACATTTCAGAGTTTTCACTTACAGGACATGTAAAACTTTAAAGTACATGTTCTACTTTTTAAATAGATTTAACAGTGCCCCCGAGTGTTGATTGTCTACTGGGGTGATTCCTATGCATTAAAAAGGATGATTAGGGCCTGGCAAAAGAATAACTTTTCCGGGTCGAAATGGCAGTTTAAAAGTGCACACACACAGGCTGCAATGGCAGCCCGTACACATGTTTAAAGTGCTACTTAAGTTGGTGGCACAATTTGTGCTGCAGGCCCACTAGTAGCAATAATTTACAGGCCCTGGATATAGGTAGTTCAACCTTTTTAGGGACGTACAAGCAATTTAAATGTGCTAGTTGGGTAGAAGCCAATCTAACATGGTTTAAGGAGAGAGCACTTTAGCACTGGCTAGTATTGATAAAATGTACAGAGTCCGACAGCCAACAAAAACAAATTCAGCAAAATTAGGAAGAGTGAAAGCGAAAAGTTTAGGATGACCTTGTGAAAGGGCCAAGTCCAACATCACTGTGTAACACAATAGCATAAAAATGCTCCCTAATGAACTATGGCCCTCATTACGACCCTGGCGGTGAGTGATAAAGTGGTGGTAATACCGCCAACAGGCTGGCGGTCAGTAAAGCCAAATTATGACCATGGTGGTGATAACTCCCATAGACAGCCAATGTACCACACCAACCACCAGAGCGGAAACAACACTCACCACGGCAGAAGCCAACGACAGCCAGGCGGAAGACAAACTACAGCCCACCATATTTTGACACAACAAGCCACCATGTTTTCCAGGGCGGTACCAACGCCATCAAAAAGCCTGGCGGAAACGCATCACTGAAGAGAAAGGACTCACCGTCGGAGACACAGGGAATAACAATGCCGCCATGGAACCCGAACTGCGAGTCTTTCTGATGATCTTCAACATTATGTTCCACCTGGAAAACCGACGCCGATGCCAACGAAGACGATGACGGTGAGTACAGCCGCCTAGCACACAAGGGAGGGAGGTAGGAAAATGAGAGTGACACACACACGCACAACACACACCAGACACACACACACCAAACACACAACGAGCTGCACACTAAAAACAATTTGTCCTCGAAAAACAGCAGAATAATGCAAGGACAACAGGAATGGACGAAAGTCATTGTAATCAGATCAACATCTAAATAACTAATTCGATTTGTCAATGAAAGAGATATGTACACATGTACACAAAGGGATACTGCCCAGTCCAATGATCAAAGGGCCACATGGTCATGGGGCACAGTCTAAGGTCCAACTTGAATCCTGTCCACATCCGGATAGTACTCTTCAGGGGCATCAGATTGCAAATGGGCAGTCACCTCAAAGGGAGGGAGGCACCTCAGCCGGATGCGGGAACACTCCCACTGGTTCTGCATGGGGCTCCATGCCCATTGCTCTGTCCTGGCGAGTACAAGGCCATAGTCTCTGGAGTGGGTGTCTTCCCCACTGGTTCTGGAGGGGACAACTTGCCCATTGCTCTGTCCTGGGGAGTGCAAGGCCACAGTCTCTCAGGTGGGTGTCTTTCCCACTGGTTCTGGAGGGGGCAACCCGTACAGCAGCCCCTGAAGGGTGGCCTACATGGTGTCGTCTGGAAGTGATGGCTGCAGTGTGTTGGTGGATTGAGATGTCTCCTGGGCAGCCTCTGCACTTGCTGATGGCTGCAGTGTGTTGGCGGATGGAGGTGCCTCCTGGGCTGCCTCTGCACTTAATGATGGCTGCACTGTGGGGGTGGATGGAGGAGCCTCCTGGGAAGCCTCTGTAGTTGCTGATGACTGCAGTGGGTTGCTGGATGGAGGAGCCTCCTGGGCAGCCTCTGCACTTGCTGATGGCTGCAATTAATCAGCTGGTGGTGGGGGCCCATGACAGCTGGTGATGGTGGAGGTGTCACCCCTACATCCTCCGCTGGAGTAGAGGGCTTTGTCTCCTCCTTTACATGGGGCGTGGATCCCTTCCCCTTCCTGGCAGGGGTGTATGGGCTCTTCCCCTTCCTGGATGGAGGTGCAGGCTCCTTCCTCTTCTTGCCTGGTGGTGCAGGCTCCTTCCCCTTCTTGCAGGGTCGTGCAGCCTCCTTCTCCTTCTTCGATGGAGGTGTGGTATCCATACCACCATAAGTTGGTGGTGCTACCACTGTCCCTGTGGACTGTTTGGCTGAGGTGCTGGGCTGGGTACTTGGTACCCTGCTCATACGGGCAGGACGGGGGGAGTGGGAGGGAAGAGGTCAAGTTGGGAAACAAAAAGCTTTTTAGGGACGTTGGGGCGGGAGGAGGGAGGAGTAATGGGAGTGGAGGTTGAGGGAGTGGTTGTAGGAGGTGTATGTCTGCTGGATTTGGGTGCAGGTGCATGAGCTGTATGCTTACGTGAGGTGGATGGCTGTTGGGTGTGTGAGTGCTTGCGTTTGTGTCCTTTAGGAGGGGGGGACAGAGAGGGTGGGAGAGGACAGAGGGGACGCGTGCATGGCTGTTGTGAAGGTGTCTGCCAGTGAGGTGTGTGTTCTGCTTGGTGTGGTGATGCTGGTAGTGGATGTTGATGTAGTGCATGCAGGTTTGATTGTGGACGTGACTGGGAGGGAAGTGGAGGAGGAGGGGGAGAGAGTGGAGGCAGTGGATGTTGCCGTGTCTGCAACTGTATGGTGTTTGCGTGAGTGCTTGTGGGATGAAGTGTGGTGCTTGTGACACTCTTGGGTGTTATCGTGTGTGAAAGCTCGTCAGTATGTGTGTCTGGGATGGGTTGGGGTTGAAGAGAATTTGACTGGGAAGTGGAATTTGGCGTGGGGATGGTAGAAACAGGGACAGTGGCTGCCATCAGAGAGGAGGCCAGAGCCTGAATCGATCTCTGGTGGGCCACCAATCCACTGTGAATCCCCTCCACTAATACATTGCATTGATGCATCTGGGATGCCAGTCCCTGGATGACATTCACAATGATTGACTGCCCCACAGAGATGGATCTCAGGAGGTCAATAGCCTCTTCACTCAGGGCAGCAGGGCTCACTCGGGCAGGGCCTGAGGTGCCTGGGGCGAAGGAGATGCTCACCCTCCTGGCTGAGCAGGCACGGGCAACACCCTGAGGAGCTGCTGGGAGGGCGGTGCTGGTACAGGGGTTGGTGGCTGTACCTGCAGCTGGGGTGGTCACAGAGGTGTCTGCCACCACCAGGGAGCTCCCATCGGAGGAGGTATCTGAGTCTATGTTGTCTCCTCCAGTCTCCGCCGTGGTGCTCCCCTCGCCCTCCATCCCACTAGTTTCCTCGGCATCGGTGGACTCTGCCTCCTGGGTCCTGTGGGATGCAGCTCCCTCTGTCACTGGTGCCCCTGCTCCTCTGCCAGATGATGCTAATACACACAAGGAAAGGATGACAAAACAAGAAAGGGGAGAGAGAGACAAAGGGATACACTGGGTCAATGACTGCATCAACACTATTGGCATACGCATAACTGTCACACACAGGGAACAGGCTTAAGCACTATGCATTGCACTACCAGTGATATGGCTAGTCACCAAGGCAAGATGAGGAACACACATGCCAACTGCAGCACTCCTGGGACCCACGATGCCCTGGCTGAAAAAGACTGCTAACAAGCTAGGTTATTTACCATACTCCCATTACCCTTCAGATGAGCCATGCTGCAATGTCTGGCCTTGCCTTAGGGGCACCCACTAACACACATCCACCACCCGGATACCACCCCACCTGCCAAAATATGTATTGATATCCACTGTACTCACCCTCTTGTGACTGCTGTGATTCCCTCAAGCGCCCATCCAGCTAAGGGTTGTCCACCGCCAGTATGCGGGCCATCAGGTGGGTCAGGGTTTGACAGGCACACCTTCCTCATTGGAACGCCATACCCAGGTGGGCCTCTGCCGTCTTCCATGCCCAGGGTCTCAGGTCCTCCCACCATTTCCGTCAGTGGGTGCTCCGCCTGCCATAGACCCCCCAGGGTCTACACGTCCTTGGCGATGGCACTCCATATTCCCTTCTTTTGATGGGAGCTGACCTGCAGAAGCAAAACAGACAGGAGAACACCATTAAACAAACAGTCCAGCCTGTCAAACAAATGGCCCAAAAATACCCGTTTCCATCACCATTGGCACACACATAGCCCAGCACACAACATGTACACCGCCTTAAGCCATTTCCCTGCCCCCACCCCGATGACACGATGCTTGCACAAACATCTCCATGCATCCTTCCCACATGCATCATGCCCAAAGTGTACTCACATGCTGGTCAGGTGGCCCATACATCTGTCCGTACTGGGGTAGGACCCCATCCACCAGTCACTCCAACTCCTCAGAAATGAAGGCTGGGGCCCTTTCCATGGTCACATGGGCCTTGGTAAGTTCCAGACACAGGTCACAGCAGCACACACAAGTAAGGAATCAGATAGAAAATGGTGCTTACGTCCACGGCAGTGTACACCATCACCGCTGGCATAAATCCTCATTGGCCACTGTACTCTATAGAGCCCCATATTATCCATAGAGGAATTGCACAGTGGTGCAAGACCGCCTTTCACCACAAAACCCAGCATCGTCAGAGTTACTTCACTTCCACCTGTCCTTGCATCCAGGACAGGCAGTCGCCATTTCAGGGGAGGGCGGACAGGCATATCGACAATTACTGCGTCACAGATTAGATTGGCAGACACTTCACCATTAACAATCTCCCAATACATAGGTGCACCTTGTGGACTGCTGTTATGGTTTTGTTGTCCCAATTGTGACAGCCTACTCACTCTATGTCCCTTAGATACCTACTGCTGCGGATGAATAGGAGGTGGAGACATACCCCTGTGTACAGACCCCTGGTGGACTTCGTTACACTGGAGCACAGGCACATTATACTCATCTATAGACTGGACATGGCCACAATCACAGAGCTGTGTGCCCAGTTGGAGCCAGACCTGACCTCATCTATCTGTCATCCGACTGAGAGCCCCCCTCTTGTACAAGTGCTATCAGTGCTCTATTCCCTTCCTAATCCCCTCTTCCCCTCTTGAACTCTCTTAGATTTATCTATCAGAGTCTTGGAGCTGTTCAGTGGTGGACATGTTGGGAACGTGCGCAGACCCCCAAGTATCTGGTGACTCTGACAGAATAGTGAGCCCACAAATTATTATCCTCCTGGCTTGTGTATGTTCTCAGCATGGCCACACTAGACGAGTTAGTCAAGGCTATCACCCAGCTCCAAGCAGAGGTGGTATCATCCAAAGAATTGACAACTAGCTTAACAGAGCGAGTAAGTCAGTTGCAGGATAAGGTAGAGAAGAAGGAACAAAGTCCCACAGGTGTGTCTTGGCCAGGTACTTCTTCTCAGGCTTTTGGAAGTAATCCGATTTCCCTAAATGTTCCTTCTGCAATTCCTTTAGCTCCCCCAGAACGTTTCTCAGGTATCCCTTTGAAAGCGCAATCTTTCCTGGTTCAAGTGGAACTACACTTCACCTACAGACCAAATACTTTTCCCGATGCCCAGTCCAAAGTTGCTTTCTTGTTATCATATCTGTCTGGAGATGCAGCTACTTGGGCAATTCCTCTTGTGCATAAAAATAGTCCCTTGTTGTATAACTGGAGACATTTTGTTCATGAATTTGAGAGAGTTTCTGATCGTAGAACTGTAACACAGTCAGCAGATCGTGAATTATTAGATTTAAGCCAAGAAAATCAAGACCTAGTGTCGTATTAAGCCAACTTTAACCGGCTGATTGACGAGACATCCTGGCCTCAAGAAAAACAAGCGGTCATGTTTTACAAGGGACTCAACGAGGAATTAAAAGATATCTTAGCGCAAATCGATCCACAACCTACAGACTGTCAAGAATTAACATATCTTGTCTTGAGACTTGATCATCGTTTAGCAGAACGTAAAGGAACGCGCAAAAAGATAGAAAAATATTCATGGCACGTTCATGATAACAAGACTCAAGAACTCCGAAAGAAAGAACGCCAAAACCAATAGAAATTGGAACCATCAGAAGACCTTTGACCAAAGGTGAGAAGGACCTCCGCAGAAAAAATGGACAATGTCTTTATTGTGGGCGAAAAGGTCATTTTGCCAAAGATTGTCCAATCAAACCAAAGAACAAGCAAGGTCCAGTTCAGAAGGTTGCAGCCAATGCACCAGTCGAGTTGGAAAACTAAAACACCCGAGATGCAGAGAAGGGTTGCTCTTGGGTGTCACCGTGGACCTTCACAATCTAGACATATTAAACTGGAAATAAGAGTTCAGGTCAAGAAAAAGATCTATTTCAAAAAAGCTCTAGTCAATTCTGGGGCTACTGGGAATTTTGTTGATGTCCAATTGGTTCGTGCATGGGGGATCGCATGTATTGAAAAGAAGACCCCAGAAATCATCCAGGCAGTTGATGGAAATCTCTTGACTGGAGGTCCGGTAACTCTTCAGACTATCCCCTTGTCAATGATTTGTGAAGATAAGATTCAAAGAAAGAAACATAAAGAGAAAATCATCTTTGATGTGATCCATGTTCCCCAATATGGGATTATCCTCGGCTTGCCCTGGTTAACTTATCACAATCCGGAAATCAATTGGGAAGAACGAAAAATCGTGTTCTCATCTGCGCTATGTAATGAACAATATCTCCAAAAGATTCAAGTATCAAAGTTTGCAACTCTTACATAGCTACTGCAGCGGAGAAAGAAATTCAACTGCCCAAACAGTATTCATCTTACAAAGATGTATTTGATGAGAAAGGAGCAGAGACTCTACCTCCTCATGATCTTATGACTGTCAAATTGATCTAGCCTCAGGTGCGATACTTCCCAACCATCGTGTATATGCCCTGTCAGAACATGAAAATCAACATTTACGAAAATACCAAGATCAATTTTTGGAGAATGGCTTCATTCGCCCCTCTATGTCTCCTGCAGCCTCGCCTTTGTTTTTTGTTCCAAAAGCTAATGGAGAACTTCGAACTTGCATCGACTATAGGGGTTTGAACAAAGTCACCATCAAGAATAAATATCCTTTGCCCCTAATTCCGGTCTTCTTGGAACAAGTAAAGAAAGCAAAAATCTACACGAAGCTTGACCTTTGAGGTGCTTATCATTTGGTCAGAATGAGAGAGGGTGACGAATGGAAAACAGCGTTCAAGACAAGATATGGCCTTTTTGAATACACCGTCATGCCTTTTGGTCAGTGTAATGCTCCAGCAGCATTTACATTTTTCTTGAATGACGCTCTTAGAGAGTACCTCGACATATATGCCATAGTCTACATCGATGACATTTTGATCTACTCAGACAATGAAAACGAACATGTCCAACATGTCAAGAAAATTCTTGCAGCCCTTCGAAAACACCATTTATATTGCAAACTAACCAAGTGTGAGTTTCCTGTTACCACAATTGAGTTTTTAGGGGTTATTCTTACCCCTCAAGTTATGGTGATGGCAGAAAAGAAAGTAAAAGCCGTATCTGATTGGCCCACCCCAAAGACTGTTCGTGATGTACAATGTTTCCTGGGGTTTGCAAATCTTTACCGGAGGTTCATAAATCATTTCTCCCAGACAGTGGCTCCAATCACTAAGCTACTAAGAAAGAAAGTAAAGTTTGTATGGTCCCCAGAAGCTGATCAAGCCTTCTCGACTTTGAAGAAAGCTTTCTCCACTGCCCCAGTCTTGACTCATCCTGATGCGAATCAACCTTCCATAGTGGAAGCTGATACTTCAGATGTAGCAATAGGAGCCGTCTTATCACAACGAAATAAAGACAGTGGTCAACTTCATCCTGTAGCTTATATGTCTCGGAAGTTGAACGAAGCCGAACAGAACTATGTCATTGCTGAAAAAGAGCTTCTGGCAATTTGTGACGCCTTTAAAGAATGGAGACATCATTTGTTGGGTGCCAAATACACTGTTATAGTATATACTGATCATCGTAATCTTCAATTCATGAGCTCTGCCAGACTTTTGACCCCTCGGCAATTACGCTGGATGCTTTTTTTTTGCGGAATTTGATTTTGTAGTAACATTCCGGCCTGGTAAAGATAATCGCAAGGCTGACGCCTTGTCCCGTCAAGAGTCTACCACGTTGCCTGCATTTCAAGCCTCCAGGGCTATCATTGCTCCTGACAAGGTTCTATGTATCATAAAAACTGAAGATTTCTTTGAAGAAATTCGCAACTCTTTCACTGTTGAAAAATGGCAAACATGGGCCCAAGCAGATCCCAAAAGGTCAATCAAGCAAGGTTTACCCTTTCATGACGCTCGTTTGTTCGTACCTACTACCAAACTTCGCAAGATAGTGTTTCATTGGTTGCATGTTATACCTACGGCAGGTCACCCAGGTACTCCTAAAACTCTTGAACTGATCCAACGCTATTTTTGGTGGCTTACCCTAACAAAAGATGTAAAAGCAGTGGTAAACAACTGTGAAGTTTGTGCTCACATTAAAACAAGTCATTCAAAACCAAAAGGGTTGTTACATCCACTTCCAACTCCAAGTCGTCCGTAGGTGCACATTTCTTTAGACTTTATTACCGGTCTGCCAGTGGTTCAACAGCATTCAGTAATTCTGGTGGTGGTAGGTTTTCTCACGAAATATGGACATTTCATCGCCTGTAAACAATTGCCCACTTCTAGTGAATTGGCAACTATTTTACTGAACAGAGTGGTTCGTTATCATGGACTGCCAAAGGTTATCCTCTCCGATTGGGGTCACAATTTTCCTCCAATTTCTGGAAGACATGGTGTAAAACACTCCAAGGGACATCCACGCTATCTACTAGTCACCATCCTCAAACAGATGGTCAAATGGAGAGACTAAATCATTGAAACAATACCTACGTGCCTACGCTGAAAAGGCACTTCATTCATGGACATCTATGCTCTGGCTAGCTGAGTTAGCTTACAATAACTCATTCCACACTTCTATTTGCGTTAGACCCTTTTTTGTTTTATTTGGCTATCATCCTGACACCTTGCCCATCACAATTCCTCAAGAAAGTTCTCTTACTCCAGATGTGTCAGAAACCATTCAGCATTTACATCAAACCCAGAAACTGATTCAACAGCATTTAGAAAAAGCCAAACAAAAATATAAAAGGCATTATGACAAGAAACATTGTGAGGGACAGCAATATCAACCAGGTGACAAAGTGTGGCTTTCCACAAAACATATAGACTTCAAGAAGAAGCACATGTTTAACCCTAAATTCATAGGTCCTTATACTGTCCTTCAGCAAATCAATTCGGTGACCTATAAACTACAATTGCCCAGATCCTTACAGATTCATCCAGTGTTCCACACTTCCCTCTTGAAAAAGACAGTCCAAAAGGTTCACCCTCATCCAGCTCCTGTTCTACTACAAGGGGAAGAAGAATACGAAGTCAAGAAAGTGTTGGATTCTAAACTGAGAGGGCGTAGTCTTTGGTACTTAATCTCATGGAAAGGTTATGGTCCTGAAAGTGACTCATGGGTTTCCGCATCTGATGTTCATGCTCCAGTACTTGTGAGACACTTTCATCGTCTTAATCCAAGCAAACCAGGCCCTAGAGCGCGTCTGGGAGAGGGGAGTACTGTCAACACCAGAGCAATACGCGCTCTATTGGCGACAAAAATGCAAAAACCCAGCACTCTCAAAACAAAGTAATTTATGCATTGTGCTGATATGTTGTGGTTTAACCTTCTGCATTGCAGAGTTCAATCTTGAAAACTTATTTTTAATATACTTACAAATACTGTCCCTATGCAATGTATTGCTGCAGGTTTTCAGAGTGTGTTAGGGTGTGGCCCCTTTCCAGGGCCTTCCAGAGACTTTTCCTGCAACATGCCTGGGCATGGTTCTGGGCTGGGCCAAGACTCTATAAAAGAGAGCCAGCCCTACTCCCAGTGCTCACTATTCAGAGGTCCCGGTGCAGAGCAGCAGCTTCTTCCTGAGCGCCTGTCCCGGCGGCCTATTTGGATCTTCCAGTCTTCTGCCCTAATCCTTCATTGGTGATCATTGTTCCAGGCGGTAAGACGGTGGTTGGACTGTCCCGACACCGTTATTTAGAATTTTCATATTCTTGGTTTAAATTCTTAAATGAGTAACAGATTACTTGCACGCTACCATTTCTTGACATTTATATGGTAGTTTACATATAGGCAAGACGCGCAATTTATTTCATAAAGGTTTGACTTTGTTATTCATTGCACGCTTTCATTTCTTGACATTTATATGGTAGTTTACAAATAGGCAAGACGCGCTATTAGTTTTATGGTGTTTAAACATTGTTGTCCATTGAGCGCTACTATTTCTTGACATTTACATGATTTTTTACGAATTGGTAAAACGCACAACTCGTTTCATGAGCATTTAACTTTGTTGTTCATTGCGCGCTACCATTTCTTGACATTTTACATGGTGGCTTAAGAATCCTTAAGATCTTGTTATTTATTGTGAGCTGTTATTCCTTGACATTTACATCGTGTTTTACTAATCGGCAAGACGCTCGATTCGATTAATGATGATTTGACTTTGATATTCATTGCGTGCTACCATTTCTTGGTATTTTACATGGTAACACTCGAATTGGCAAGACGCACGATTCTCTCCTCGAGTTTAATTCATGTTGTTTATTGTATGCTACTATTCTAAGACATTTATTATGTCATTTTCGAGTTGACAAGTTATGTGATTTGTTTCCTGAATCCATATTGTGTTATTCATGGTGCACAATACTTTTATGGTGTTTGCTATACATATATATATATATGCAATATACGCAATTTGTGTTGAAACATTTTAAGAGTACACAGAAGGCCATAGTTTCTAGATGCAATATTGTATGGTCCTAGTATACATTCTAAAAACAGGATTTATATGACTGGTTTAAAATTTAGTCAGAATGTTTTTTCTGATTCTCATGTAAAGGAAAGTACTTGAATAAGAAAGTTTTCATTTAATTCATCTTGATTCCCCTACAGGTATCCGGCCATCTTGAAACTTAGTCATTTTAAACTTAACTCTTAGATTGTTCATGTTTTCAGAGTGACTAGGCTTAGAATCATAGTCTAGAATTGATTTCAGGAGATATAATTTTCATATTGTGTGTTCTAACCTTTTTCTTACTACAGGTCTCCTTCCCAGCTGTTCCCTTCCTAATCCCCTCTTCCCCTCTTGGACTCTCTTAGTCTCTGTGATTTATCAATCAGAGTCTTGGAGCTGTTCAGCGGTGGACGTGTTGGGAACGTGCACAGACTCCGAGGATCTGCTGATTCTGACAGTACTGCTGAAACTGGTCCTGTGGACTGTTTGGCTGAGGTGCTTGGCTGGGTCCTTGATACCCTGGCAAGAGGTCAATCTGGGAAAGGAAAAGCTTTTTAGGGACATTGGGGTGGGAAGAGGGAGGATTAATGGGAGTGGAGGATGAGGGAGTGGTTGTTGCAGGTGTTTGTCTGCTGGATTTGAATGCAGGTGCATGGGTTGTATGGTGTTGTGAGGTGAATGGCTGTTGGGTGTCTGAGTGCTTGCGTTTGTGTACTTTAAGGGGGGGCAGACACTGTAGGAGAGGACACAGGGGACGTGTGCATGGATGTTTTGGAGGTGTCTGCCAGTGAGGTGTGTGTTCTGCTTGGTGTGGTGATGATGCTGGTAGTGGATGATGATGTAGTGTATGCGGGTGTGATTGTGGACATAACTGGGTGGGAGGTGGAGGATAAGGAGGAGGGGGAGGCAGTGGAAATAGTGGATGTCGTTGTGTGTGCAACTGGAAGGTGTTTGTGTGAGTGCCTGTGGGATGAAGTGTGGTGCTTGTGTTTGCCTGTGATGCTTTTGGGTGTTGTCTTGTGTGCAGGCTTGTCTGCCTGTTTGCTTGGGATGGGTTGGGGTTGAGGAGAATTAGACTGGGAAGTGTTAGTTGGAGGGGGGACAGTAGAAACAGGGACAATGGCTGCCATCAGAGAGGAGGCCAGAGCCTGACTCGATCACTGTTCGGCCGTCAATCCACTGTGAATGCCCTCCATTAATGCATTAGATTGCTGCATCTGGGCTGCCAGCCCCTAGATGGCATTCACAATGGTTGACTGCCCTACAGAGATGGATCTCATGAGGTCAATAGACTCCTCACTCAGGGCAGCAGGGATCACAGGGGCAGGCCCTGAGGTGCCTAGGGCGAAGGAGATGCCCACCCTCCTTGGTGAGTGGGCACGGGCAACTTGCTGAGAAGCTGCTGGTACACACCACCCTAACTCACAGGGTACAGGCCTACGGACTATGCATTGGACTACCAGTGATATTGCTAGCCACCAAGGCATGAGGAGGAGCACACACCGCCAACTGCAGCACACCTGGGACCCACGCAGCCCTGACCAGTAGTGGATGCTAACAAGCTAGATTAGCAGTATTCATCTTCAAATCCTTAGCCACAAGAGGTCCTATGCTGCTATGTCTGGCCTGGCCTAGAGGCAACCACTGACACACAACCACAACCCGGATACCACCCCTCCAGCCGTGAGCTTCAATGAAGATCACTGTACTCACCTCCTTGTGGCTGCTGTGATTTCCTCAAGCGCCCATCAAGCTCTGGATAGGCCACCGCCAATACGCAGGCCATCAGGGGGGTCAGGGTCTGATGGGCACCCCTTCCTCATTGGGAGGCCATCCCCGGCTGGGCCTCTGCGCTCTTCCATGCCCAGTGTCTCAGCTCCTCCCACTGTTTGCAACAGTGGGTGCTCCGCCTGCCATAGACACACAGGGTCCGCACCTCCTTGGCAATGGCACGCCATGTACCCTTCTTTTGATGGGTGCTGACCTGCAGAGGCAATCAGACAGGAGAACACCATTGGACAAACAGTCCAGCCAGTAACAGGAAAGGCCCTCCATACCCTTTTGCATAACCATTGGCACACACATAGCCCAACACACAATGTGTACCTAGCCAAAAGGACATCCCCCCCCTTACATGATGCCTGCACACACAAGTCCATGCATTTATGCCATGCATGGTGCCCACAGTGTACTCACCTGTTGGTCTGGAGGCCCATGCAGCAGTCAGTACTGGGGTAGGACCCCATTCATCTGTAGCTTCAACTCCTCAGAAGTGAAGGCTGAGGCCCTTTCACCGGTCACACGGGCCATGGTAGGTTCTAGACACAGGTCGCAGAAGCACATGCAGTGTAGGTCCTCTCCTATGGAAGGTCAGGAAACAAGTGAGAAATACGTCCAGGACGGTGCATACCGTCACCACCGGCATAGATCACCATTGGCCACTGTACCCCATATGGCCCAATAATAACCAATGAGGGGTTGCACGGTGGTTCCCGACCGCCTACCACCATGGCACACAATGTCGGCAGCATTACCTCACTTCCACCTGTCCCTCCACACAGGACAGGCGGACGCCATTTCGGGGTGGGAAGGAACAGTCCTATGGAATAATGCTGTTTCACAGGATAAATAGGCACATACATGACAAATTGCACTGTCTGATTACATGTTTACAGATTGCGGACTACTGTTGTAGCTCCATTGTTCAGTTTGTGACAACCTCCTCACTCTTTTGTCCCGTAGATACCTACCACTGCAGAAGAATAGGAGATGACAACATACTCCCGTGTACAGACCCCCGGTGGACTTGGCTACAGTGGAGGACAGGCACATTATCCTCACCTATAGACCGGACAGGGCCACAGTTACATAGCTGTGTGCCCAATTGGAGCCTGACCTGATATCTGCTATCCTTCATCCTACTGGGATCCCCCCTCTTGTGCAAGTGCTATCAGTTCTCCATTTCCTGGCAACTGGTTCATTCCAAGTGACAGTGGGCTTGGCAGCAGGAATATCACAGTCACTGTTCTCAGTAGTACTGACAAGAGTATTGTCTGCCCTGATAAAACACATGTGCAGTTATATTGCATTCCCCCAGGTTGAGGATTTGGCCACTGTGAAGGCCAGGTTTTATGCAATGAGACATATCCCCAATATAATTGGGGCGATTGACGGAACACATATACCATTTGTCCCGGAATTGAAGAGTTTCCACTCCATGAATGTGCAGATGGTGTGCTTGGTGGACCAGTACAATTTCCACATCAATGCTAAGTATCCTGGGTCAGTGCACGATGCCTTTATCCTAAGGAATAGCAGCATCCCAAATGTGATGGCCCAACTACAGAGGCAAAGGGTGTGGTTAATAGATGAGCCCTGGTTCCCACCCAGTATATGTTGGTGTATGCCTATAATGTGGGCCATATACGATAGTGTGTGGCTAAATGTTGTCCCTCAATATTTGCTGGTGACTCTGGTTACTCAAACCTATCATGGCTGCTGACCTCTGTGAGGGATGCCAGGACAAAGGCAGAAGAACGTTATAATGAGGCACATGGGCGAACCAGAAGGATCACTGAAAGGACCTTTCTGGTGCCTCCATCTAACAGGTGGATTCCTGTGCTACTCACCCAAGAAGGTCTGCCAGATAGTAGTGGCATGCTGCATGTTGCACAACCTGGCCATCAGATGACATGTGCCATTTCTGCAGAAGGAGGAGACTGGAGATGCCCCTGTTGCAGCAGTGGACCCTGTGGACAGTGAGGATGAGGACAACAGAACATCTGTGATCTGTCAGTACTTCCAGTGACACACAGGTGAGCCAGTGAAACTTTACATTTCTATGATTTTGGTTGTATTCTGTGTGGCATTGGCATGCTGGTATTTCCCACTTCTATGCCTACTTACTGTTACCTCTGGCCATTCTTTTCGCAGATGTTGGTGATTTGAGAAATACTACTGGTGTGATCACAACAGCCAGCTACAGGTCATTGATTCTATGCTCATTCTGTGTACAGTTAATTTGCAATGGTTGTATCTGTTTCAATCAATACATATTTGAAATACATGACATACTCTAAATCAATTAATATTAAAGGGTGTTTTTTGTAGTGCTAATATATAGAGGGGAAAGTGAAATGGGATGGGCTGATGATGGAGGAAAGTCCAGGGTACTGTTCCAGTCTGTTCGTAGCACAGGTTCATTGTCCAAGAGGACGTAGGAAGTGGAGCAATGGCAGTACAAGTTGGACAAGGTGACTGAGTGGGACACAAGGGGAACAATCAGGAGAGGCTCATTTCCTGGCGGGGGTCTTGGCAAGTGTCACTGGCTTCTGTCTGGATCAGTGGGAAAGTTTGCAGGGTGGTCCACCTTCTGCAGGGGGAGGGGTGCTGTTGGCCTGTGGGTCCTGTGGTGGGGCCTCCTCGCCACTAGCAGCAGCGGAAGTGGAAGGCTGTTCAGATGACTGGCTAGTGCAGAGGCCTGCTGATGTGACACTGCCTCCCTCATAATGTTGGCCATGTCTGCCAGCACCCCTGCTATGGAGATCAGGGTGTTGTTGATGGCCTACAAGTCCTCCCTGATCCCCTGATACTGTCCCTCCTGCAGCTGCATGTTCTCCTGCACGTTGTCTAGAATCTGGCCCATTGTGTCCTGGGAATGCTGATAGGCTCCCACGATCTCAGAGAGCGCCTCCTGGAGAGTCGGTTCCCTGGTCCTGTCCTCCCCCTGGCGCACAGTACTCCTCCCAGTTTCCCTGTTGGCCTGTGACTTTGTCCCCTGAACCGTGTGCCCCCCGACACTGACCCCAGGCCCCTGATTTTCTTGGGGGCGAGGTGTAGGCTGGGGTCCCTGTACAGGTAGGAACACTGCTGATTGATGTGTCCTGGGGACAGAGGTTTGGGTACGCTTGGTGGGTGCTGTGGTGTTGTTTCCTTTTGGGGGAGGCTCTGTGGTGGTCTGTGACTGGACTTGGGTAACCGGCTGTCCAGTGGTCCCTGATGGGCCAGGTAGATCATCCAGATACTGAAGACCAGTGTTACTGTCATCACTGTGGGCCTCTTCTGTTGGGGGACTGGATAGTGCTGGCACCTCCTCTCCAGTGACATTGGCAGGGGTAACTGTGGGGATGTAAATGATGTCTCGTGGTTAATGTGTATGACATATTGTACATCCCTGACTTCCCCTCTATGGTTGGTGTTGCCCTGCCAGCTTTTACTTGTGTATGTTGGTGTGTGGTGGGATTGTTAGTTTCCCTATGCTGTACATGCTTTAGTGATGAGTCTCCATGCAGGGCTGTGAGGGGTTTCCATGCATTGGTACAGCATGCAGAGCTTGGCATTGGGATTAGTGGGATGTGATGGTGGAGTGTGTGGGATGGAGTGGAGTGATGGGAGTGAGGGTGAGTGTATGTGATGGCATGCAGGTCTGGGGGTGATAATTGATTGATTTGACTTACCAGAGTCTAGTCCTTCTCTGACTCCGGCCAGGCCCTCAGGATGCAGTATTGCCAAGACTTGCTCCTCCCATGCTGTGAGTTGTGGGGGAGGAGGTGGGGTCCACTGCCAGTCCTCTGGATAGCGACCTGGTGTCTTGCTGCTATGGAACGTACCTTACCCCATAGGTCATTCCACCTCTTCCTGATGTCGTCCCTTGTTCTTGGGTGCTGTCCCATGGCGTTGACCCTGTCCACGATTCTCCACCATAGCTCCATCTTTCTTGCAGTGGATATTTGCTGTACCTGTGATCCAAAGAGCTGTGGCTCTACCCTGACAATTTCCTCTACCATGACCCTTAACTCCTCCTCAGTGAAATAGAGGTGCCTTTGTGGTGTCATGGATGTTCTGTGATGTGTGTTGGTGAGGGTGCGTTAGGTAATGTTGTGGAATGTGTGAAGTGGGTGCGTGAGGGATGAATGGGTATATGTGGTGTGTGTGTCTAGTTGACGCAGTGGTCTTGGTGTCAGTCTGGTGGTGCTTATTGGTATTCTTAAAGGGTTGTGGGTAATGTGGGTGTGTGTTTTATAGTGGTGTGGGTGGGTGTGGTGTGTATATGGGTGCCAGGTGTGTGTTGTTTGATTTGTCCAAAATGGTGTTGTTTGGTTTGTGGGTGTCCATTGTGAGCGCGGCGGTATGTACCGCCAATGGTTTACTTCTGTCCCCAAAATAGATGATTTATGTTCAGAATCCAACCTTACTCTTTATAAACAAGTCAGGAGGATTCATTGCAGTGCTACATCATCACCCCTGTACTTAGTGCTCATGAAACCCAATTTGAACTCCTCTCTTACTTCTACTGACTCACAGCAAATCTGGCCATCACACTTTAGCTTGTCTACTGACTACCATATCCAAGCCCCATCTTATTTGCCAACATGTCCAAACTGTTCTGTCTGTCTTGCACCTCCTAAACCATAATCATCTTTCTTGGTAATGTCAACCTCCCATGAGATGCTACAACTGGAACTATGAAAGCATCCTTAGTGATCAGCTGGCAAACCCCAACATGCTTTACTCCTGACCCACCAGAGTAAATGTTCTAGTCTTCTTTTGCTTCCACATGAACAGCCTCACCTGGCATATCTAAACAAATAGTAGCCTTTTCATTTCAAAGGAAAACATCTGCTCCAACAACTGAAAAATATCTTTGGAGCCACAAACCATCAACAGTGCCAACTCAAACAACCATGTAGCTAACAGAAGAAAGGGTCTGTTCAAACCATCTATGTTAGATTCTGTTCAGTCTGATTCCTCAGAAAAATTAAGGCCCATATTTAAACTTTTTTAGCACGGTATTTGCGTCATTTTTTTTACCCAAATGCGGCGCAAACTTACAAAATACAATTGTATTTTGCAAGTTTGTGCCGCTTTTGCGTCAAAAACCGGTGCAAATGCGGCGCTAAAAAGTATAAATCTGGGCCTAACTGTCATAAACAAACTACCTGCAAGCAGGAACTTCAAATTCAGAGAACACATCAGTAACTTTGACCCATCCAATATTGTCATCTCAGTTCCTCCCCGCTATACACCCAAAACAGACCAATTCTCTATTTCACATCTGCTGACATAACCACTCTGCTCTGAACTCAGAAAACCACATCATACTGAGATTAGATTGTACTAGCATCCTGTTTGACTTGGTTCTTTCTGTTGAGTCACTCCAAACTGGTTGGCCCTCACCCTTCCTGTTTTCTATATTTTATTTTGTTGGCAATAGAACACTTTGCAGTTTACCACTGCTAACTAGTACCTACTAAAGTGGTACTACATGAAACCAATGCCTATATATTAAATACTACTACTGGGCCTGCTGGACTCGTTGTGCAACCCACCAAAGTAGCCCTCTAGCATATGTGTCCGGACTACCATTACAGCCTGTGTGCAGTTTTAAATTGCCATTTTGGCCTGGCAAAATAAACCTTTTGCGAGACCTACATTTTCCTTTTTAATACATATTAATAACCCCTAGGGCAGGCCCTAACCAGCCCATAGCAGGGTGCAGTGTTTTTAAAAAGATGGACATGTACTTTTAAGTTCTACATGTGCTGGTAGAAAAACACTTGCAAAATCATTTTTCACTACTGCAAGGCCTACCTCTCCCATAGAATAACACAGGCCTACCTTATTAAATTTAATAAATTATAACTTTTGATTGGGCACAGGTAGAAATGTCATGTTTATACTCAAACAAATTGTAATTTGAAACCCTCTACAATTGTAAAGTTTGATTTTAAATCACAGTTTTGTAAATGTCACTTTTGGAGAGTTGGAATTGTTTTTGTCCTAACAATTTGGTGCCTGCAGCCCAACAGTGGCTGCCACTAGAGGGCCCCAGGGTGCCACTCAGAACGTTTTTCAAGTTTTGTGAATGATATATGCAAAGAGTAATTACCATCCACATAAGTTTTATTTAAAAAAAAAAAGTAAGGGCTTTAAGCCTGTGCTGGGTGCTGCTTAAGTGCCTGGCTGCCTCTCGTGCTTGCTCTGATGAGTCACGCAGTCAGGCACTTTTGAGTGGGACACATGTTCTAGCGAGTATATGTCCTTCATCATTTCCCTTTTATAAAACAAAATCCCTATGTAGGCTATGGGCTGACCTAGCTGTAGCTATGGCCTGCAATGTTCGGAGGTCTGAAGAGAGCTCCCATTCTTTACACCTGCAGTGTCATATTTACAAGCAGTCCCAGGCGTCTAGGGTATAAGCCCCTGTATTCCCATGGCTGCTTGCCTGTCACTTTCACAGGCTGCAAGCAAAACCCTCTCCTAACTCGTCACCTGTGACGTATTGGGTAAGGGTGATGCTCGAAACCTGTGAAGGATTGCAGGCATCTGACTCGAGATCTCAGAATCATGAGACTCTGTGATCTCGAGCCATCTGAGGCCAAGAGAGCAAGCATGCCTTCTTGCACTGGAACAGCAGCAGCACACTGTGTTGCAGGCCACTGTGTGTGTTCCAGGGCAGGATTTGCAAGTAAGTGGGGCTGAGGGTATGGAGGCATGCCATCATGCCTGCCAGCCTGTGGTTCATTTTTAATGTTTTTGAAACAATAAAAGCAAACTGCAGGCTAGCAGGGCACACACCCGGCACTCACATATTTAAAAGTTCTCCCTTTGTGTGATTTTATCATGTTAGGGGGGGGTTTACTTTAATACATCAGTTTATATCACTATTTTGAGAGGCATTTTTTAAACCCTTCAATTAATGTGTCTCAATATAGTGACATAAACTGATGTACTAAAGTGAAACACTCTAGCATGTTAAAAGCATGCAAGAGAGAACTTTTAAATATGTGAGTACAGGATGTGTGCATTCTGAACTGGCAAATTTAAAAGTGTTCTAGTCTGTTGCATGCTTTTAGCATGCAGGAGCATTTCACTTTAGTATATCAGTTTCTATCACAAGATTGAGAGGCATTTATTGACAGCTTTCATAAATACATCTTAATAAAGTGATATAAACTGATGTACTAAAGTGAAACGCTCTCACATGTTAAGAGCATACAAGGGGTGCCCCACCCCTTCCAAATTCAATCAGCCACAACAGCTGCAGCCTGTATCCTGGGTCACATGACTAAATGTAATTGACATTTGGCCTTTGTGTATTCCTCCCAGTCAGTGCCACAAAGGGGGACTGGGTGTTAGCAGGATGAGCCATCCTCAATACATGGGTGAGAGTGCAGCTGTCATCCACCACACTTGAACTTCAATAGGAGCTGTCTCCAGCACTCAAAAAGGAGTTTACACTAGTCTTTTGTTACCCCAGTCATCCTGGGACTAGGGAAGGGATGAATGAAATTCCAAAACCATCCGTGGGAGTGGGGAACTCAAAATACTTTTTTTTTCCATTTTAGCACTGGCACCACGTATAAAAAGGGACCCTCATACACACTCTTCAGTACACTCCTGGACCTATGGATACTACAGAAGAAGGACTACCCTGCTGACAGAGGACAGCCCTACTGCCTGATTTATTTCTACTGTCGGAGAAGGAAGACAGGTAGCCTTTATGCTAGGCTACCTGAAGTAGTTCAAGGGTCAGTTGAATAATCTCCTATTCAGAGCTACAAGGACATAACTAGCTCCAGAGGTCTCCCTGCAACCACCCAGCTGACCTGTTGCAAGTGGACCTGCCTGAGTGCTGCTGGCCTCTGCTAGAGTAAGTTCCCTGTCCCCAAGAGATGCCGTCCCAGTTCATGGACCGATGGCTGACATCAAAGATAGCTTCTTCTGGTTAAGCTAAAGGTTTCATCAAACCTGGCACAAAGCCTTGCCCCACAGCTGCAAGCTTCTTCACAACTGATGCAGAGCCCCAATAAGGCTTGCCAAACAACCTCATCGGAACCAACACTAGATGAAATGAAACCTCGCTACAAACAGTATGCAGACAGTGCAATAAGGAAATAAGGTACAATACTCAGCAGACCAAACTTGGGGCTTCATTTACGAGGAAATGAAGCAGCATGGCGCTGAAAGCCAGCTTGTTACACTGTGTAGCATCATTTTGAAAGTGCATGGATGTGTTTTTTTACAGAAATACAACACATCCCTGTACTTTCCCCACCGCTGGGGCACAAACTACTGCCTAGCGCCAACGCAGGCACTCCAAGGGTGCCTGTTTACGGGGATGATTGTTTATGTGCAGGAAGGGGCAACTTCCTGCACATAAACAATCATTAATGCTGTTTACCTCTTTCTATATGTACTGCAGAATAGGAACAAATGGGAGAAATAATGTTATTGCTCCCTGTTGCACCACTTTAATGCCACCCTTGAGGCGGTGTAGGAATCTGATGCATTCCAAACCTTGTGAATCTAGAAATGTGTTATATTCCATCAGGTTCCATGTTGGTGCATGGGAGCACCCACAACGACACCTATGGAATGCCCCTTCATGCAGTCATGTGTTAAAGGGGGCCATGTTTACAAGGCCATGAAATGACACACAAGGTGGCTTTGCATGGCCTCGTAGTACGGGCTGGAACACTGCGCCACCGGAGCATAAAAAAAACTGAAGCTCCGGGGGCGCAGTGTGCCACTAGGGCCACGTAAATGAGGCTCTTGGCCCTATACCCATCCTATGCCCCATCGTGGTTGGTCTCAATTTGTGAATTTGTCCCAATGCAGCTCGACCATCGATCTTTGTCATGGGTCAATTCATATTTTTTTTAGACCATGCCTTCTTCAGAGACAACACTGCAGTGTTTACAAATCACACCACACCAAATCCCATTCCTACATGGCCTCCATATTGCATTATTTTGTGATAACTACAGCTCCTGAGGCAGCAGCCATATTGACTGACAACCAAAAGATGTAAGTTGAAGTAGGAATCTTACACCAACTGACAGGTTCCAAAAGGGAATATAATACTTCCCATGCATTGCTATTTCTGCAATTTCTTCCAGGAGAATGCAGCATTATGTTTTCCTGCCTGCAGAAAATAATGGAGGTGTTTCTTCCACATTTCTGTCCTAGACACTGATTTACCCAAACCCTTTAAAAGTTAAACTCAAATCATTAACAAGACTGGAATATACCTAGAGAGTGTTTGTTAATACAGTCAAACTTGCATCATTGCTGGTATTCATCGATTATCAAAGTGTTAGTAATTGGGTTGTTGGTTGACTGGAGTTTGAGCCCAGCTCAAGCAGCAATCACAATCCTAGTCAGAGTAAGGCATAAGAAACCCAAACTTAACCTCTACTCAACTAACTGGTAGCTTGACACAGAGCAGTCAGGCTTGTGCAACACTTCACACAGTAAAAAGTGAAAACACAAATAGAGCAAAGTTTAATAAATAAAACACGATCAAAAATTACAAAACACCAATCAGTAGAACTCGAGCTGTGAATTTTCACACAGTACACTGTAGAATAGCACATAAAGTAATTAAGAGCCAAATGGGGATATCTGACTGCACTTGACCGGGTCAAAGTCAGACGTTCAAGCTGACTGTGGTGGACAGCGGGTCGGACACATTCACAGATTAGTCCCGCTGAAGGTTTACAGTCTCAAGATTTGTGCCAAGAGTCCTGTTTGACGGGAAGATGTTCACTGGGAGCATGTAGACCCTTACTGGCGATGGTCGGCAGGGTGCAAAGAGCAGGCCGGGCATCGTGGACAGGTGGGTTGGAGCCTCATGGTGGCGATCCACACCAGTGGGCAATGTTTGCTGCGTGAAGAGATGAACTTATGGCTACACGCACTGATTCTCTGTGTAGGCAACTCGGTTCTGGTGCAAACAGGCCCATTTGCTGTTGAAAATAGCCCCACAAGCTTGAATTTAAGAGTTCTAGAGCTCCAACAAGGGCCCAGGACATGCAAGCTGTCTCTTGGGGGTCAGATCTAACTCATTGAAGACTGGTTCAGGAGCCTTTTGGGCATGTTTTGCCCCTGAGTTTCAGATCAGAAGCCACCAGACATGCCCTTTGAGTTACTCTGGGGTCCTGGGTGCAAGATGGAGGTGCAGGTATAGTTCTTCTCACCCCAGGCAAGAGGGAAAGAAGGCAGATGGTCAGCACAACAGGTCAGCAAATCCTTGTAGAACAGCAGTCCAGCCGAGTGGCAGTCCTTGTAGCAGCATAGCAGTCCTTCCTCCTGGCAGAATACCGACAGGTCCAGAAGTGTACTGAAGTGCTGGGGCTTGAGGTCCAGTATTTATACTTTGGTTCCCTGGTTGTTGAAGATGGGAGAAGCATTGAGACAGCATCTTTGAAATGCAAGGAACTTCCTTCCTTCCCTGACTGCAACTGCTGCTGCACCCTCCCACTCCAACAGGGCATTGCTATGATGCTTCCTGCAGTGGATTGACTGGATGGAGAGCTGGCTCGTCAGCATTAAGCAGAGCCTCAACCAGCTCCGGACCCATGTTGACCATGCCCTTTATTGAGTCCTTTTTAATTTTTGTTTTGTTTTGATGGGAGAGACTTGTTGTGGGTGGAGAGGGTGGGAGGGATTTGGGCTGGACTTTTTGTTGGACTTTTTGGGGATGGGGTTATTTGTTAGAGGAGAGGGTGAAGATGGAGGTTTTTCTATTTGTAAATAATGAAGGGGATTATTTTTTTTCCCTCATTTGCATCTCAAATCTTTATTTTGGTGTATTAGACTTTTAGTTTGCACTGCTGTCTTTTAGTGTATCCTGTTATGTTTAATCTGCTAAAACAAGTGTTTCATTTACTTCTGCAACTATTATTGACCACTGGGGGATGATTGCTCTTGGCTATTTTGCCTAGGAAAACAAATTACACACAGATATCATCTTCTTCAGTAGGGGTTAAATACTAACCACGCAAGTTCACCTCAATCTTTAGTTCTTCTTTTACCTGAATAGATTAAGCGAGGGAGTCTTCTTACTGTGGGTTGTTTCCTTAGGTGGCATCTTAACGGGGTGGTAGGGGTAGTAGTAGCAGGCTAGCATGCTAACAGGGAAGACAATCCCACCTCTAGAAACTCCAACTGCAGAATTAATTAAAGGGTTATCCATCACTGCCAACTAGATTGAAAGAAAACAGTGAGTTTGTCGGTCATATGTTTTAACTTTAGGAAGACTGAGACCAGACTACCGCAATGACAGCATTAGACACACTACAAAGAAGATCACATGATAATAAAATCTAGCAATATCAATTTTTTCTGAGCAAAGGCGGGGGCTATAATACTAAACTTAGGAAATGGAATCATGGAGTCAGGTGAAGTGGGCTAAGACTCAAGAGTGTACAGACCTACTTAAGTGTTTACACACCCACATACAAGGCATGAATTGAGACGTTGATGGAACCGGTGTGGAATATTGCTCAGGTGATTGAAGGTCATGCAATGAGTTGATGTTGCTTTCACCACATCCGCCCCAGCAAGTGATTCATTTATGGTGTGAAATTAGTTCACACCTCAATAAATCACATAGCCTAGGGGAAGACAGTTAGGGGCTCAATGAATGGATGGGAAAGGGATTTGGGGAAAGGTGTGATAAAGGCAAAAACTACACAAAAGAAACCACAACAATATTAGTTGGGGCGCTGAGCAGCACACCATCATCAATCTGTTGTGGAAGGAAATGAGGGATAAGTAAGTATGACACAGTTCAGTGAAATCATTGGAAACAGTCCTTTGGCCCCAGAGAAACCCCAGATAGCATATCCTAAGTGTTATGTGTCATAGTTTTGAAATATTGAAGATTGAATGTAACCCACCCAGTTCTAAAAATTATGATTGTTAAATGGAAAATGATGCTAGACTACCAAATTGGGTGACGCATCTCCATCCTTCTTGGAATGTCCATTAATCTGGTACCTATCTGAACCTGTCCGGTAGGTAAGCTGGAGGCTTCAGCTTTCCAAGTTTTGTTCATGCAGGAGATGGCTAGTAGAAGGTCTGTGTATTGAAAAACACAGTAGCTGTGTTATAGAGTAAAGGAAAAGGATAAAAAAGCAAAGTGAGCTTCATGAGGAGTCAGGAGTGTACCAAGAAGACTAAGGCAGAGCAAGAACATAAGAGGAGTTTCACGTTTGAGCTACCAATCAGCAAACACAGAAAACACATACCTAGAAGCATTTCCAAATCAACGCACCTCTCTCCAGTTCACAGAGCTGAGTGAGTACTAGGCATCAGAGTCTTCACCATCATGATGGGTTCTGTTTGAAGTCGATAACTTTCTCCTTCTCACTGTTGTGATAGCCTCACCCTGAGTCCTTCCATCTTCTTCCTCCAGTATCAGAGTAACTCCGTCCCAGTCCCAAATCAAGAAAGGTAGACCTGTGAAGTGCACCACTGTTGAAGAACAAATAGAGAAACAGTATTTCTTTGTGTAGATTTGTGTTTGGTAACTAAAGTTACTGGTTTGTTATGGGGAGCCGGAAAAAAGGAGTAGACCCTGCAGATGAATTTCACTGCTTTTGAAAGACCAATCACTTTCAGGATAAAATGATCACCCATCAGCCCCCAAACACTGCAAATCATCGAAAATAAGTTTACAAATTTGTTGAACTCCCTCCCTTACTGTCAGCCACCACGTACATCAGTAATCACTCACAAATTCACAGTAACAATTAATCAATATATTACCACTCATTGGTGCAATAGCTACTTACTCACCTTTTCCAATCCAAGCATGGTGGTTGAACAAAATATCTCCTCTTTAATGGCATACACACATTGGAATTCGGCATTGACACTGGCAGCCTTTTAATCAATGATCTTCTAGGCCTGCCCTGCTAGGTGATTTAAAAAGAGGATAGGCAATGGTATGTGAGGGAGGCAGGCATCATCTCCAATGTCCTGAAGGTTATATTTAGATTTCTTCACTGCACACAGGTCCAACTCCAATCTGGACTTATATATGACTTTAAAATCAATTGTGGTACAGCATAAATCTGATACAATCATAATGTTGCACTAGCATATTTTTCTTTTTTTCTTGCAAAGAAAGAAAGAGAAAAAAAAGCTGAGCAAAAAATAATTAAAAAGTTATGTGGTGGCACTGACATACTCAATATGGGAAGCAGAGTATCCCCTCAAACTCTGGTGGTTCCCCAACAGGTTGGTCAGCTCACACACTTGATTCTGACCAATCGTTCTCCTCCTCCTCCTGTGGTGTTTCGGGATTGTTGTAATCAGGTGGTATAAACCACTGGTTCATTTTGATCATGGTCAGTCTCTCCATGTTTTAAGGCTAGAGCCTGGTCATTCTCACTGTAACAACTGCACCAGCTGCACTGAACGCACTTTCAGCAGACTCACTGGCTACAGGACAAGCCAGAAACTTTGTTGCCAGCCTGCTGAGCTCTGGTCATTGGTGCATGTTCCCATGCCAATACACCAACAGGTTTTGATCCACATACACTTCTTTTGGGTCACGTGGATACTCCTGGAACATCCTCTGAATGGTCATTGGTACTGCCACCTGCTCCACCACTTTTTCCTTTACCTCTGCACCAGACTTAAGACCTGCCACTTGAAACCAAGCCAGTGCAGAAGTTGAGTACGATTCTTCTGTTGCTGTTGTTGCCGTTTTGTTGTTGGTGGGGTTGATGGATGTGAGACAAGACTGCCCTCTCTGCAAGTTGAAGGTGGCACCCCAGAGCTGCAGAGTGGGACTCTAGGTTCCAGCCGTTCTTCTTCCAGTTGTCCTCCTTGCTTAACAATCCACCTCTTGTATTGTGAGACGTCCCCGTCAGAAGAAGGAATGATAGCAAAAATACTTTTTTTGTATCGTAGATCAAGTAGGCTGGCAAAGATGTTCTCTTTGGACGAGATTATATTGTTTTGCTGCCTTCATTACAAGTCAAAAGACTTGTAATAGGCTATTAACCAAGGCATGTGCTGCTGGGTTTTCATTCGCACCCGAAAGCGAACCTTTAGCAGATACAATAATGTGATAGCTTGGCCCATTGTGCTGTCCTCCTTGCTAACTTCCCACGTGAAAACCTCAAAAGGGAGCAGTATCTATGTGAGGCATTTGACTAGGCCCCATTTCTCCGCTTCCATGGTCATAGCTTTCCCAATTGAATCAGCTCCTCTTTGAATGACATAGGCCCTCGTTACAACCCTGGTGGTAAATGCCGCCTACCGCCGTGCTGACGGGCGCCAACATATCGTGAGCATGGCGGTATTCCGCTACGGGTATTATGACCCACACAGAGAAATCTGCCACTATACAGACACCCACACAAGTCCGCCAGACCAAAGGTCAGTGATAAACTGGTGATAGCAAAACCCACACCATTACGTCAACAGAAATACGCCCACAGTATCATGACCCACAAATCACTGCAGCAGTCTTTCAACCGTGGTAAACCATTTGCGGTACACACCGCCGCGCTCAAAATACACACACAATAACAAAATTACACCACAGTAGACAATTCAAAATACACACACCTGACACACATACACACACCGCACCCACACACTCACACCACTATAAAACACACACCCACACTACCCTTAACCTCTTACAGTGAAAAAAAAGAGAGCAAGCACAGAGAGACAAGCAAGGAGCACCCACTCAATCATAGGCACAGAACTCCGTCACCCATACACCATTCATGCACATCACAGCATACACCAAAACACATCACCCCACACATCACCCCACACATCCTCACACATATCGCTCACACCACATCCATGGCACCCCAAAGAGACCCCAGGTTTTCTGAGGAGGAGCTAAGGGTCATTGTGGAGGAAATCATCCGGGTAGAGCCACAGCTTTTCAGGTCACAGGTGCAGCAGACGTCCATTGCAAGGAAGATGAAGCTATGGCGGAGAGTCGTGGACAGGGTCAACGCCGTGGGACAGCACCCAAGAACCAGAGATGACATCAGGAAGAGATGGAAAGACCCATGGGGGAAGGTGCATTCCATGGTTGCAAGATACCAGTTTGCTGTACAGAGGAGAGGCGGTGGACCCCCACCTTCTCCCCCACAACTAACAGCATGGGAGGAGCAAGTCTTGACAATAATGCATCCTGAGGGCCTCGCAGGAGTAGCAGGAGGACTGGACTCTGGTAAGTCAAATCTTTTCTACTAAATCCCCCATCCTACCTTCATGCCATCACAAACTCCTATCCCTACCCTCACCCCCATCAATCCACTGCCTCACAGATACACTAACACTGCATTTGCATCCCAACAGGACCCCTACTCAACGTCACCGGAGAGGAGGTGCCAGCTACATTCAGTCCCCCCCCACAGAAGAGGCCCACAGTGGTGACAGCAGCTCTGCACTTCTGGATCAGGATGACCAACCTGGCCCATTAGGGACCTCTGGACAGTCAGTTCCCCTGCCACAGTCCCAACCCACCACAGAGCCTCCCCCCTCAGGAAACACCAGCACAGCACCCACCCAGAGGGCCCATACCTCTGTCCCCAGAACACGTCAATCAGCAGTGTGTCCACCACTGCAGGGGGCCCAGGCAACCCCACAAACCCAGGACGATCAGGGAACAGAGGCACACGGTTCAGGGGACAGAGGCACAGGACAACAGGGAAGCTGGGAGCACTGCTGTACGACAGGGGGAAGACAGGCCCTGGGAACCCGCTCTCCACGAGGCACTCTCCAACATCCTGGGAGCATACCACCATTCGCAGGAGACGATGGCCAGATGCTGGCCAAGTTGCAGGAGACCCAGCGGCTGCAGGAGGGACAGTCTCTGGGGATCAGGGATGACCGCACAAAAATCTATACCATCCTGGTACCATTGCAGGGGTGCTGGCTGGGCAAGACCAGGAGGGAGGCAGGCACAACAAAGGGCGCCTGACACTAGCCAAACTGAGGAACAGCCTTCCTCCGACGCTAGTGGAAAGGAGGCCCTGCATCAGGACCAACAGGCCACCAGCACCTCACCCCCTGCAGATTAGAACCACCCACAAACGGTCCCTGAGATCCAGGCAGTAGACAGAGAACATTGCCAAGACCCCCGTCAGGAAATAGGACTCTCCTGATAGTCACCCTTCTGTCCCACTCTGTTACCCTGTCCACCTTGAACTGCCATTGCTCCACTTCCTATACCCCCTTGGACAATGCACCTGTGATACCAGGAGACTGGACTCTACCATAGACTTTCCTCCTCCATCACCCCAGCCCCTTGAACATACCCCTATACTTATTAGCACCTCAATAAACACCCTTGAAACAAATACCAATCTGAAGTCAGTCTAATGATTCACAAATGTATTAGTACAACATTATCAAAGCATTGCAACGAATATGTACAGTGAAATATACTACAGGATGAGCTTTGGTGGCCAGCAGTACATATAGCAGGAGCCAGAAAGGGGCACAGATATCTGAAAATAGAGAATCCAAAGGGAACAGTCAGTAGCCATAGACATAGGGTAAGAGGCTACCTTGTACAATGTCCAACAGATTACTGAAATGTTAAGTGGAGTTACAGTCTCTTACCTGTGCCACTGGAAGTACTGCTGTTTTATTTTTGTTCTGTTGTACACATATTCTTCCTCTGCCTCCTCTTTGTCACTGTCCACAGGCTCCCCCGCTGCCACAAGACCATCTCCAGGCACATCCTCCTGCAGAAAAGGCACCTGGTGTCTCAAGGCCAGGTTGTGCAACATACAGCATGCCACTATGATCTGGCACACCTTCGTGGGTGAGTAGTACAGGGATCCACCTGTCAGATGAAGGCATCGGAACCTGGCCTTCAGGAGGCCGAAGGTCCTTTCTATAATCCTCCTTGTACGCCCATGTGCCTCATTGCAACGTTCCTCTGCCCTTGTCCTGGCATTCCTCACTGGAGTCAGTAGCCATGAGAGGTTGGGGTAACCAGAGTCACCTGTAAATATAGGGTGACAACTGTTAGACACCATCTAACCCTAAGGGGCAATCCCATACCCAGACATCAACATATACTTTTGGCTCACCTATTAGCCACACCCAGTGCCTCTGGAGTTGGCCTATCACATATG
This sequence comes from Pleurodeles waltl, assembly GCF_031143425.1. Classification (NCBI taxonomy): domain Eukaryota; kingdom Metazoa; phylum Chordata; class Amphibia; order Caudata; family Salamandridae; genus Pleurodeles; species Pleurodeles waltl. The sequence goes on along the minus strand of NC_090446.1, from coordinate 163,744,550 downwards.
GGATGCTGCTATTCCTCAATATAAAGGCGTCATGCACAGAGCAAGGATATTTGGCATTCACATGGGAGATGTACTGGTCCGCCAAACACATCATCTGCATATTCATTGAGTGATAGATTTTTCTATTCCTGTAAACCTGTTCATTTCTCCGGGGTCGGGGACAAATGCTACATGTGTACCATCAATGGCACCAATGATGTTGGGGATATGTCCCAGGGCATAAAAGTCAGCTTTCACTGTGGCCAAATCCTCCACCTGGGGGAACACTATGTAGCTGCGCATGTGTTTCAGCAGGGCTGACAACACTCTGGTCAACATGTTGGAGAACATTGGCCGAGACATCCCTGGTGCCATGGCCACTGTTGTTTGGAAGGAACCACATGCCAGAAAATGGAACACTGACAGGACCAGCACTAGAGGGGGGATTCCTGTGGGCTGGTGGATAGCTGACATCAAGTCTGGCTCCAATTGGGCACACATTTCTAGGATTGTGGCACCATCAAGTCTGTATGTGATGATAATGTGTCTGTCCTCCATTGTCACAAGGTCCACCGGGGGTCTGTACACCAGAGGATGCTGCCATCTCATATTCTGCCTCAGCGGTTGAAGCCTATGGAAGAGAACGGTGAGCAGAGGGTCATGTTTAAACATCTATTGCAATAATGTACATTAATTTACTTTACAGGATCAGTATGGGAACTCAAGGGTCAGTTGATGTGCCAATGTCTGCTGTGACGCAGTTAGGTGCCATGGCATGTGCCCCCCTAAAATGGCGGCTGCCTGACCTGTGAGGAGGGACAAGTGGAAATGAGATAAGTGCGCTGGCGTTGTGTGCCGTCGCAGTAGGCGGTCGATGACCGCCGCGCAACTTCGCATTGGTTATCATTGGGCCGTATGGGTTCCAGGAGTTAATGGCGATGTACGCCGGAGGTGACGGTACGCACCCCCGTGGACGTGACTGCCATTTTCTAACTATTCACTCACTTGCTGCCTGACCTTCAACAGGAGAGGACCTACACTGCAAGTCCTGCTGTGACCTTTGTCTGGAAGCAACAATGGCTCGAGTGTCTGGGGAAAGGGCTCCAGCCTTCACTTCGGAGGAGTTATAGAAACTGGTGGATGGAGTCCTACCCCAGTACACATTACTCTACGGTCCTCCAGACAAACAGGTGAGCACACTGTGAGCCTGATGCGTGGGCCCTAAATGTTTGGAGTGCTGTGGATGTAAGCCACATGTTGGAGGGTGCTGAGGGGTCCTGGTAAGAGTGCAGCATGTAAGGTGGTCAGTATATGTGCATCAGGGCATGGGTGGAAACTGGTGGGCAATGAGTATGATGGTCTGGACAGGTGAGTAAATTACTTTTCTGCTGTCTTATCCCTCCAGGTCAGCGACCACCAGAAGAAGGGTGTTTGGGGTGCCATCGCCAAGGAGGCGGGGACATTGTGGGTCTTTCACAGACGGAGCACCCACTGCCACAACAGATGGGAGGACCTGCGCCACTGGTCAAAGAAGACTGGCAGTGGCCTATCCTGAGTTGGATGGGCGCTTGAGGGTATCACAGCAGCCACAAGGGGGTGAGTACAGATTCTGAAAGCTGACTTTGCGTGCGTTAGGAAGTAGCTGGGTGGGGGATGTGGGCTGTGGGTGCCCCTAGGCCAGGGCGGTCATGGCAGGGTAGAACCCTTGTTGGGCAGGCTCTGGAGCACTCCTACCCCCCCAATGGTGTAAGTGGCCATCCACCACTGGGCAGGGTCCTGCAGGTCTCTGGTGTGCAGATGCTGGCGTTAGGCATTGTACCCCATGGGCTGGTGACTGTCTCTATAAATGGTTGGGCATGGCCTAGTGCATAGGGCCGATCCCTGTGTGTAGTGTAGGCAAACAGTGGTGTTATTGCTGGCATTGACCAAGTGTATCCCCTGTCTCTTCCCCTCCATTTTTGTTTTGTCACCCTGTCCTTGTGTGCATTAACATCATCTGGCGGAGGAGCAGAGGCACAGACGACGGAGGGAGCTGCTTCCCATATGGCACTGGAGGCCGAATCCACCGAAGGTGAAGGCACCAGTGGGACGGAGGGTGAGGGGAGCACCATGACGGGGGCAGGAGGGAAGACCACAGACAGCGACTCCTCCTCCGATGGAAGCTCCCTGGTGGTGTCGGACACCTCTGTGCCCACCCCAACAACAGGTACAGCTGCCACCCCCTCTACCAGCACTGCCCTCCCAGCAGCACCCACCCACCCAACAGTCATCCACCTCACAACAGCATCCAGCCCATGCACCTTCACCCAAACTTAGCAGACAGACACCTCCTACAACAACTCCCTCTCCACCACTCCCAAACCCTCTCCATCTTCCTATCCCATTGTGTCTAAAAAAACTGTTCCTGGCTAACATTGACCTCTTCCCTTCGCTTCCCCCCTCCGTACTTCCCCTCAGGCCAGAGTGTCCAGATCCCAGGCCAGCAACTCAGCCACCAAGTCGGCGGATGCTGTGGTACGTGCAACTCCAAGAGGATCAAAGAGGGCACCCGTCAGGCCAGCCAGTGTGCCACCGACCCCTGCAAAGGACCAACCCATTCCGCCACCTGTGAAGGGGAAGAAGGGGCCAGCATGCAGCACGGCCAAGGAGCAGGACCCACCCAGCAAGGCCTCCTCCAGAACTCCAGCTGCCAGTGCCAAGTTCCCAGCAGCATCTGCCAAGGTGAGGAAGGGGCAGAAAAGCCGAGGCAAGGCACTTCAGGCCTCAGGGTCTCCAGGTGAGGGCCTGGTGGCCACTATCAGAACCGACAGCCCCACCACCTGTACCGCGGCAAGCACCACCACAAGCACCGCCACAAGCATTGCCCCAAACACTGCCCAAGCACCGCCACCTGCACTCCACCTGCCCCGTCCTAGCCAAAACTGTCAGCAGCAGCATCCCCAGTAGGCAGCCGTTCGAAGCTGCAGGAGATGGGCCAGTGACTCCCTCCACCACTACCAGCACCTGCACCACAGCCAGCAGCGCCAGCATCCCCGCCGCAAGCACCGCCACCTGCCCCGCCGCAGCCCTACAACTGTCAGCAGCAGCATCCCCAGTGGGCAGCTGTCCGAGGCTGCAGGAGACAGCTTGGAGCCTCCCTCCACCACTACCAGCACCCCCACCAGCACTACCACCAGTTTGCAGCCTTAGTTGCGGCAGGATGGAGTTTGACCCTGCCTCAATGGAGTATCATGCAACCTGTTCCGTGCAAATCTTATGCCTCAGACACCCAGGTGGGAGAATGTGAAGTGCCACACCCCAGGTGCTGCATCACTGGTCACAAAGTCCCCTCCAGAACCAGTGGAGAAATGCATCCACTCACCCAATCCTTGGCAGGATGAAGCAGTTTGGGCACAAAGCCCCCTCCAGAACCAGTGGAGAAATGCATCCACTCACCCAATCCTTGGCAGGATGAAGCAGGCTGGGCACAAAGCCCCCTCCAGAACCAGTGGAGAAGCCATCCACTTGAGAGACTGTGGCCTTGCCCACCCCAGGACCAAGCAGTGGGCAAACCACCCACTTGAGAGACTTGAGAGACTGTGGCTTTGCACTCCCCAGGACCAAGCAGTGGGCAAACCACCCACTTGAAAGACTTAAGAGACTGTGACTTTGCACTCCCCAGGACCAAGCAGTGGGCAAACCACTCACTTGAGAGACTGTGGTTTTGCACTCCCCTGGACCAAGCAGTGGGCAAACCACCCACTTGAGAGATTTGAGAGACTGTGGCTTTGCACTCCCCAGGACCAAGCAGTGGCAAACCACCCACTTGAGAGGCTTGAGAGACTGTGGCTTTGCACTCACCAGGACCAAGTAGTGGGCATTGAGCCCCCTCGAGGAGCAGTGGTGTTGTACCATCTTCTGGCTGAGGTGCACCCCCTTCCCCACCCCGCTAAGGTCCCTGTGTGTTTACGACCTGATGCCCCTGCAGTGTTCTCTCCGTATTGAGGCAGGAGTCAAGTGTGGGCTTGGCCCCTGATCTTCGGCCCAGTGGCCCACGGACATTTGTAAAGGACAGTGTACGGCCTTCTGTACATTTTGTAAATATTTGTATATACTGTTTTTCTATATTCGTTAAGTCTATCTGCATATTTCAAAATAACACTGATTTAAATCAATTCCTTTTGTCCTTGCGTTCTTCCAGGGGTTAACGGGGTGTCAATGTACTGTTGTTGCATGTGTTTGTGTGTATGGTGTTGGGGGTGAGGGTGGGGGGTTTGCGTGTTGCGTCTGTGTGTCACTCTCTTTTTCCTCCCCCCTCCCCTGTGTGCTAGGCACCGCCTCTGATATTCATCATGTATGGGGAGGTAGACCAGCATGGGCAGGACCTGCAGCTCGAGCTCCATGGCGTCCTGGTTCTTCATTGATTGCCGAGAGGTGAGTGGTTTCCCTTCTAACTCCTGTTTCCGCCGTGCTTTTGATGGCGTTGGTACCTCCCCGGAAAAGCTGGCGGATTGGTGGGTTGTAATGGGGTGGGTGGTACATTGTCTTCCACCTGTTTGTTGGCGGTGACCGCCGCGGTGTTTGTTGCTGCCGCTGTGGCAGTCGTTGTGTTAAAGTGGCTGTCTGTGTTGGCGGTTTCCGCCATGGTCGTAATCCAATTTTTTTTACCGCCGGCCTGTTGGCGGTCTTACTGCCGCTTTAACACCGACTGCCAGGGTTGTAATGAGGACCATAGTCATTGATCTGTTTGTACTGCTCAAACAGACATTGTAGCATATAACAGTCTGAGTTCAAACATGTTGGCACCTCCTGTATCAGTGCTTTAACTGGTACTCTGTCATTACGCTGAATAATCTGCAACTGTTTCCGGGCTAAAAAAGAATGCCTGCAATGAGTGAAGATGCATCCTCAGGTGGTCTGTATGTAGCTGCCTATGTCTTCTTTTTTTAAAAAGTCTTGCACAACCAGTTTGATGCAGTGCGCCAAACACAGGACCCTGAAATGGCCACTGTCTGCCATGGCCTTGACTACGTTACTGCTATTGTCCTTTGCAACAAATCCAACTCGAAGACCTCTGGGTCTCAGCCATTCAGACACCTTGCTAATAAAATCCTCCAAGGTGTTTGTAGCTTTGTGTGATTTCTCCATGGCAAACATGGCTACTGTTGAATGCCACCAAACACTTACAAATATTTTTTCAGGGTCAAGACCTGTAGACAGCTTTTGCTATACCGGCAGAAAATTAATACAGTGTGTAGTGATGCACATGTAATCAGCTTGACAACTGGTTCACAGCTTGTCCAACCAATTTCAACAAATCGTGATGCAGTGCTGGAACAGCAACTCTGGCAAAATCGATCTGGCTGAATCTAGGCCACATACTAAAATAATATTGCAAATGTTACAAACATGTAGAGAAGGTACTGAGCTGTGCAACAATTTTCCTGTACAAAAGGTGAAAAATCAATGAAATGCAAAATAAATAATAACTAGGTCCATACATAACCTCAAGCCCACCCAACACTATAAAATTTTAAAATCAAATATCAAATTAAAGTACAAAGAAATACTGGTGCGTAACCAAGCAAACAAACACAACTCTCCTATACTTTTGTTATTTTTAATTACTTGTTTGATTCAACAAAACCAAAGTCCTTATCCAAAGGTACATCCAGGAGACAAAGAGGGTGAGCCTTCCACCTTGAAATCCAAGTGAAAAATTACCAGGAGGTGGACCAAGCAAAGGGATGAGTCTGCTGGACAGGAACAGGAATTTGGAGTCTCTGACACACTTGCTTAATGTTTGAAAAAAAAGGTTTCTCAATCTGAAAAACAGATTGCAGGGTCCATTGGAGCAGACAATCTAGTCTAAATCTCTTTTTGACTAGATTTAGTGGATCTGGAGTTAGAAAATCTACTCAGAAGTGAGTTTGCACTCATGAGCAGCCCTTTTATGGCTGCCAGCACAGCTGGAAGCAACACAAAGCCTCGCGTGAACTTGCTAGTGGCCGGGAGTATTGTTGAGCTTGCAAGTGAACTGTAAAACCCATTCTCCTGAACGCAAACAAACTCCGTTCTGCTCCGGAGGGCAGAATTTGGGAACTCTGTGCTACTCCATGTAGCATGAAGTGCCCGAGTCCCGCAAACTCTGCCCTGCAGAGCAGAGTTCTACAACCAGACCTAGAGAAGACAACACTACTTGGATCTAGTACAAAATTATTTGCCATCTCCTTCTGTTTCATTTGGAGCATGAATTTATGGAGAATTAATGAGATGGAAAGGAGTTCAACATGAGACAAAAAAGGTGTGTAAAACTGCGAGAGAGAACTTAGCCTCAACATTTTCCCACAACAATCACTTTTTGTGGAGAATCAATAAAACGCAACACAGTGTAATGTGTTTCTGTATCAGAGAATAAACTGTCTTCTGATGTTACAGTGTTATTATTCTTTGCTTCTGTAACACTAACTGGTCATTTGTAGGAGTGGGCGAAACTCACTTCAATTTAGTGCCAGAAGCTTGAGTAATAAGGAAAAATCAGCAGGAACAGCACCATGTGTCGCACAAGAGCGAGCAGCCCTTTGAGTTGGTTTTGCTGCTGCTCCTGTAGAAAATCTTGAGCGGCTCAAATCTACTCAAATAGCAGCCCTATGACTCTGACTGTGCCTGACCACACATGACCGCCCACATTAGAAAATCTTGCTAGGGGACACTAAATCTCACTCACACTTTCTAGAGCTTCACAGGAGAAAAAGGCCACCACTTGGTGATTGGCAAAATTTGGCTGGAACTCCAATTTAAAGAGTAATCCAGAGTGACCAAAATTCTGCCACTTCTGCTGGCAGAATGAAACATTCCACCTACTACTAGTCATTTGTGTATAATTGTAATGTTGTCCTTTAAGATTATTATACTGACGAATAAGTACACCAGGTTCTCCTTTAAGAGATGGTTTCCTACAAGATGGCTATACTTCTCACTAGCCCAATAAATTGTGTTAGAGAACAATTTTTTCTAACATGTTGATCCAGATTTATTGTATCTTTACCTACCAGTACACCATATGTCACATGTCTATTACATGCTTTCCCACTTGAGTAATTTGTGAATTCTTGGTCAACTTACTTCTTCCACTCTCTTGGTCTTATTGAATGCTAAAATTGGGTGATCATAGTTTCAGGTTTCACAGCAGTATTAAATGCTATTCAGAATTAAAGCTAATATGTTTATGGCAGACACTAAATACCACAAAGAGAGCTGATTCCTAATAAGTGTTACAAAACACAGATAGTCATTTTTATCAACTTCTAAACACCTAGGCATCTGTGTGATCCTGCATTATTTGAGTGGTGACTTGCTTGCCCACCTGGTAGATGAAGGCATTTACCTCCTGTGCACTTGCTGAGGACCACCCAGTGTGTTTTAAAACTGCACCCTAATAGCTGGAATGTCTCTGAAAGAACTGCTTCAACTGGAGAGGCATTCTATTTATATTTTCAGAAGCAAACCCAAAAAATGTGGTTTGTTCTAATAGGCAAAATAAAAGTGATCCTGATCCACACGAAGTGTTGTTCCAATCCATCAGGGACATTTTACTAGTTTTCAGCCTGGGCTGCCATTCCTCAGGATCTTTGTCTGTTTAATGGAGCTCTGCCGATTCATGGTCCATCAAACTCAAATGAACCCCCCACTAGTCACCCACCTGAAAAGGCTGAGATAACTCACTTTGAAATGTATTTAATTCTCCCTACATGCAATGGACAAATCAGACTCCACCAAATCAATCCAAAACTGATTCTCAGATTTAACGGTCATGATCTCCTTAAAATACATTCAGTGAATAGTCACATTAAATGATCAGAGAAATGTTCATACAAAAGTAATTATATGTGAGCGGCCTCAAAAGATGCAAAGAGATACTTTGCAGAGCCCAGACTTTATGCAAATCCTATTTTTCAATTATACTCTGACCACATCATTGATTACCAAGCTCGTTCACATACATTTGTATAGAACCCCATTCTCAAAAGCAGAGCAGTAATTCTCCTGTTATCTTGTTTTCACACAGATGTAGCATGTCAAAGGAAACACAATTTGACTGGATTAGGTCACACAAAAAGTTGAGCGCAAACTAGGAATTTCAGTGGCAATTTTATTGGAAATCAACCCAGATACATTGTATATAAGCTGAGCCCTTTGGCTTATTCTGTGTTTTCACTTTAATTTGATAAGCTCTTTATACCTGTACAGAGGAAGACTGCAACCCGAAGCAGAATGGTTGACTGTCTCCCCTAACGTGGAGACTATGCAAGATTCTAGAATGAGGAACTAGACTTACTTCAGGACTGAGGAACTAGAAGAAACATAAGGAAATTCACTGTTAGTCATGTAGAGAATCTGCCTTTCCTTGTGCCAAAGTCTGAGTCCAGCCACTTGTGAACTGTTATAAAGATTCTGCTGAGGCTAGAGGCAGGTCAATTCTTCAGGTCTGACCTAGGAGCAAGTGAGGTGTTTTGAGTTACTGTTGGATGCCTCTACTCAAGCCACAGCCCCTCAAATATTTCTGATAATGATCACAACCTCCACATATGGGTCGATATGCCCCCCCCAACATTGTTGCTCCCCCATAGAGAACTATTTGTGACTCACCGACTCATCACAGGCATCTGGCTTCCATCTGCAAGAGATGCTTTCCTAACCAGAAGGTACTGATTCCTCCAGCAGGTGTTGCACCATCTTCATTCTCTAGATCTTAATTTAAATTAGGCACAGGACCTGAGAGACATGAATTTAGTAACAAGTGTTTTCTCTCTTATACCAGCCTCCAAGAGTAAGCTTTGGCTTTTAGACTTTGCTGCTCCATGAAATTCAAAGTGTAAACAGGAGGTTCCTACACCTTATGGGGCATATTTAAGATAAATGGTGCTGCACACAGTGTTGCCCCACTTTTCTTGCCCTCCTGAGCACCCCCCTAATGCCACCATGTGTGCACCATATTTAGAATACGGTGCACCATGATGGTAGTTAGGGAACTAGCATCACAAAATGTTTACGCTAGTCCGGCGCTTTGCAGGATTAGCATCAAAAAGTCTGACACTAATTCTGCAAAGCACCTAGAGCCCTATTGTAACCAATGGAAGCCTCCTTTTAATGGCTGCTCTGAGCAGGTGTTAAAAGTGCCAAAAAAATGGTGCAATTAAATCTCTTAGATTTCCGTGTGCCATTTTTTGGCCCTGCTAACGGCGGAACGCCCCCTTTGCATACATTATGCCTGGAGGCAGCATAATGTATCACAAAGGGTTACAAAGTTGTGCAATGCATGCATTGAGCCACTTTGTAAATATGGCACCGTGTTTTTAGGCCTTCTTTCGCCACATTAGCAAAATAAATGACGCTAATGTACCCGGTTCCTGTGCTGTCAAGAAAAGCAGCAATACTTGACACCAGGAGTGTCTAACTACCCTCAAGCCATACAGGTGTGAGCGCTTCTGTCCTTATTTGTTCTTTTATAGTTTAATTTATAAGGGGACGCGTTAGAGTTTCGACTGACCTTTTGACTACGCTCAGAGAGATTCCACCATAAATCATACATTCACTTATAATACAACATCCTAATCAACAAGCGCAATCAAATACTTTGGAATCAATAATCTTTACGCACAATGACCCATGTGGCCATGAATAATCACACCTTTTGTAAAGTTAAAATGTTTATTTCCTTAGATTAACAATGCTAATATCACATAGATTAGTCTCAAAACCAAATGATAAACGTACATGAATAACACGCTGACTGAATCTAAAGAATCTCAATTTAACCAAAGCATTTGCAACTAAGCATTCATGAGTCACAGTACAAATAGATAGCAAAAATAACTGCGGAATAGAAATGATACACATCTAGATTCAACAGGTGAACAACTCTTTATTAATTGCAACTGTAAACATATCAAGGGCTCCCTAACTAACCTACTGACTAGAATAGCATGTTTAGGCTTCATGCAAACAATTTAGTCAAAGTTAATTTAGAAAACATCTAAACTAGGGCTCTATCAAAATAGCGGTTGGTAAATGGAGACAAAGAACAAATCTACCACAAGGACAATATCATTTTGTTATACCTCTCTTCAAATGGATCAGCAAGCTGCAATTCTCTTTGTCAGTTGGACATCCATCTGGTCAGCTTCAGCAATGGGGCAATGAAAAGGAAATGGCTCAGACACAGGGACTCTAAGTGATCTGAACCATTTAAGAAGCAATCTCTAGGGGATCAGCATCTACCATTAGCAATTCAAGCAATAAAGTCAAAGATAGATAGTCATCAGGAACTGTTCAGTTCCTCAAAACAGAACCACTACCGGGAAAATCAGAATAGAAAGTGTTCCCTCTCCTCTGCGCAGTCGGGCTACGTTAGAATGTACTAAAGAAACTTCCTACACTGTCATTGGTCAGAAAATCGTACGTTTACAGTTAATCCAGTAGAAATTAAAACCCCAAATCTAGGGTAAAACTAAACTGTCTTTCACACGTTGATGATTGGCTCCTCTTCTCCTGTTCCCATCGTCAGACTCGTCAGGTAACTTTTCTTGTTGCAATCCGTACTCCAATCAGTGCATCCATTGTTGGTTCCTGGGAACATCGCTGTCTTGTGCATTAAATCTACAATGTACCATTTTCTAGTGCAAGTCATTCTAGCAGGCAGGTCTCATGAGAAAGCTGAAGGCATCTGCAAAACGTTTGGTCAGCACATTGTGAACAATTAAATCATTACTTCTCTACATGTGCATTCCCATGATTTTAGTAAACATTGAGCTTAACATGAGGTTGTACAGACTAGACACAAACCTTGCATACTCATGGCCTATGGTTAATAAAAGAAATACATAGCATGAAATCATCAATGTGACATACTACTACAATTTTCTGTACATGTGCACTTCGACTAATAATAATATGCATTCACTAAAGGCATTACTCATTTATAGTGGCCACTCAAGTGGGCACATTTTCCAAGTCACAAATTATTTTCAATATTAGCCTAATTCTATGCAAAATCTTAACCCATAATAAATGAGAATCATTAGTAATTAATTCAGCTTTCACCCAGGCCATGGACAACTGTCTTGGAAGTCACAAATATGATCATAGGCACAATATATGTGAGCATGTATGTATTTATGCATGTACGTATGGAGAGGTGGCATAAACGCATCCTTTTGTTGTACACACCAAAGTCAGAACCTTTGTGTGCCTGTTTAAAGATGTGTTCTCATCAGTGATATAAGGAGCAGTGGTGCAGCAAGGGTTCCATTAGAACAGATGCAAGGGAGGGAAATAGGTCCTAGTGTTGGGTACTTACAGAGAACAGTTACTGGGGTAAAGTGATACCATCAAAATCCTAGGCCCTGGTAGGACTGCACCTGCTTTAACACTCTCCACTAGACCACCTTCTGGGGATGAGGTTGCCCAGGAGGGAAGTGCCTGTGTAGGAAGTACGTCTCGTTGCTCATTATGGTAGCAATAAATGCATAGGTAGTCCTATGTTCGGCTTTTAGCTCAAACTGCACATGCAGAGTAGTGCTGATCCCAGCACTTCAATCATGTGGCATGTTGCAGGTCTGCAAGGGTGGCATGTGGTGCATTACTAGAGCTGTATGTGGGTCTCTGCAGTTGAAGATAATGTATTCTGCTTATTTGAATGTATTCATAGAGCTTATAGCCAATCTTAGCAATGAGGTATTATATAGTGTTGGGAGCTTCTACTTGAGATGGAGATGCATTGGCAGAGCTGTGTTCATTATCAGTATTTGAAAGTTATCATACTCTCTTGCTATTTGGAATTGAGTTGCATTGGCAAATATTTGATCAAGTATCAGCATTTGAATGCTAGAAGGAAAAGGCGTTTTTAGAATTGTGTGTGGATCTTGGGAGAGGCACAACAAGAAGGGCTGCCTTTTATTTAGTAGAACTGAATCTGTAGGTCTTGATTTGGATCTCAACATGGGTTCAAAGAGAGTTGCTGGTCAGTGAGCAGGGAGGTACATTGGTAGACGGTCATGCAAATCTCAGCAGTCGGAAAGCATCGGGTGTTGCTGATTAAGTCAGAGGCCCATTGACAGAGATCTGTACAGATCCTGTCCTGGAAAGCATGAGAGAGCTTTGCTGTGTTGAATAAGATGTATGGTCAGGGCTACATGGGGAGCCCTGCAGTGGTATTGCAACCAGATGATGGCGATGCTGGACAAGACAGAAATGAAGTACATTGTGTAGGCACTTACAATAGTGAGAGGGACATTTGATAAGCAATCCAGGAAACAGTGGAATTCACAATATCAATGTACTTCTCTATCCAGTATCCAGAGTCAAATGTCATGTCCTTCAACAGTCACTCCATTGATTCAAAGAGGCTGGTCCATCGTATGTTCGATTTTATTCTTGCTTCTTCAAAAACAGTCTCTGAGCCCAGCGTGTAGGTACTCTAAACTATTTTCATACCAGCATAGTTATGACTTTGATAATTTGCATCTTGTTTTTAACATTTGATCTCTTCAAAATGTCTGAATAATAAAGAGCCTCTAGTCACAGTAAGAGTCACATAAGTGTTTATGTGTCACAATGTAGTATGAGCATTCTCACTGTAACAAGGAAAGTCTTGAGCCCAGTGAGGGTGTCCAGCTGCAAAAAAAAACTTGTTTTCCTACAGTGATGAGCAATAGTAATATGCAGTAAATAGAGTATGAGGAGGAAGCAGGGATACAGAGAGAAAGTGTGATGGAGAGAGATGAGTAGATGAGTAAAGACACAATTTTAGAGACGTGCAAAAACACCATGATCTTCATTTACAAATTGTGGAGGTAGTTGTTGTAATATCCCAAATAAGGTATTAGCACATCTGGTGATTGCAAAATTACATCAAATGTAAATGGAGGTGTTTTTCCTAATTTAGAGATGGGGCAGCCACATCTTTTCTCTTTGTAGAAGAGGTATTGATGCGCTTATCGATGATGTACATACATTTTCCTTAAATAGAAAATGGTGCTAAATGCCTGGAAAACAACTCAATCAATCAATCAATCACGAAATTTATAAAGCGCGTTACTCACCCGTTAGGGTCTCAAGGCACTGGGAGGAGAGCTACTGGTCAAATAGCCATGTTTTGAGGCATTTCCAGAAAGTCAGGAGGTCCTGGGTCTGGCGCAGGTGGAGCGGTAGGGAGTTCCAGGTCTTGGTGGGGGGGTGAGAGAAGGATTTTCCTCCGGCGGTGGTGCGGCGAATGTGGGGGTCGGAGGTGAGGGCGAGGCTGGCAGAGCAGAGCTGGCGGACGGGAGTGTGGAAGGTGAGTCTGTCATTGAGGTAGGCCAGGCCTGTGTTGTGGAGGGCTTTGTGTGCGTGGGTGAGTAGTTTGAAGGTAATCCTCTTTGATACGGTTAGCCAGTGTAGGTCTCTGTGGTGGGCAGAGATGTGTTCGTGGCGTGGGACGTCGAGGATGAGTCGGGCGGAGGCATTTTGGATGCGTTGCATTTTCGTTTGTAGTTTGGCCGTGGTTCCTGCATAGAGTGAGTTGCCGTAGTCCGGTCGCTGCTCACCAGGGCGTGGGTGACAGTCTTTCTGGTTTCAATAGGAATCCACTTGAAAATCTTGCGGAGCATGCTAAGGGTGTTGTAGCAGGAATAGGAGATTGCATTGACCTGCTGAGTCATGCTGAGTGCTGAGTCCAAGATTATTCCAGGTTTCGTACTTGGGTGGTGGGTGTGGGTGCTGCTCCTAGGGAGGTAGACCACCAGGAATCGTTCCAAGCGGAGGGGTTGCTGCCGAAGATGAGGATCTCTGTTTTGTCTGTGTTTAACTTGAGGTGGCTTGATTCCATCCAGTTGGCGATGACGTGTAGTCCATTGTGGAGGTTGTTTCTTGCTGTTGTCGGGTCTTTCGTGAAGGAAATGATTAGCTGGGTGTCGTCTGCATAGGATACTATGTTGATGTGGTGGGATCTTGCGATGTTGGTGAGAGGAGCCATGTAAACGCTGACGAGTGTTGGGCTGAGGGAGGATCCCTGGGGGACGCCACAGATGGTTTTGGAGGATTCGAACAGGTAAAGTGGAAGGCGGACACTCTGGGTTCTGCCGGAGAGGAATGAGGAGGTCCATTCGAGGGCCTTGCCACGGATCCCGGCATTGTGGAGGCGTATTTGGAGGGTGTGGTGACAAACGGTATCGAAGGCTGCGGAGAGGTCCAGAAGGATGAGCGCTGCAGTTTCACCCTTGTCGAGCATGGTCCTGAAGTCCTCTGTAGCAGCAATGAGTGCGGTCTCTGTGCTGAGGTTCTTGCGAAACCCGGATCGGAAGGTATTTAGCACTTTGTTGTCTTCCAGGAAGCAGGATAGTTAGCTGTTCACGATTTTCTCAACGACCTTCGCTGGGAAGGGGAGGAGGGAGATGGGCAGGTAGTTTTTGGGGTCATCTGGGTCCACCTTGGGTTTCTTCAACAGGGCATTGATGTCGGCGTGTTTCCAACTCTCCGTGAAGGTGGCTGCCTCGAAGGAGCTGTTGATGATGGCGCGGAGATGGGGGGCGATGATGTCGCTGGTTTTGTTGAAGATCTGGTGTGGGCAGGGGTCCGAGGGGGAGCCGGAGTGTATGGAGGCCATGGTGTTGATGGTGTCTTCATTGTTGACGTGGGTCCAGGCGCATAGAGGGTTAACGTTGCTTGGTGCGTTGGGTTCGTGGGTGTCTGTGGTTGGCTGGTGGGTCTGGGGTTTGAAGCTGTTGTGGATGTCTTCGATCTTCCGATGGAAGTGAGTGGCGGAGAAGTTGCAGAACTCCTGTGACAGCGAGGGTCGTAGGAGCAGGGCCTGGGGTTGGAGAGTTCTTTGATGATGCTGAAGAGCTCTCTGCTGTTGGGAGCATTGGTGTCTATGCAGCTTTTGTAGTAGGTTCTTTTGGTGGTGTGGATCAGCTGGTGATGCGTGCGGATGGCAGTCTTGAGGGCGATGTGGTTGGATTTGGTAGGTACAAGGTGCCAGGTTTTCTCCATTTTTGGGCATTCCCGTTTGGAGACCTGTAGGTCAGGGTGAACCAGCTGGCCTTGGATCTGTGGTGGATGTCCGAGGGTTGTTTGAGTGGTGCGTGGGTGTTGGCGCAGTCGTCTATCCATTGATGGAGGTTGGTGGCGGCTGAGTTGGGGTCCCGGGTCCTAGGAGGAGGTGCCTGGGCTAGGGTGGAGATCAGCTGTTCTGTTGAGATTCTGTTCCAATAGCGGCGGGGGGTTGAGTGGTGAGGTGGTGAGTGACCGGCTTCTGAAAGAAGAAATCGACACATCGATGGTCGGACCAGTGGAGTTCGGTGGTGTGGCTGAAGGAGACACGGTTGCTGGCTGAGAAGATGGGGTCGAGTGTGTGTCCTACAGTGTGGGCGGGCGACGTGACGAGTTGTTTGAGGCCCAGGTTGGCGAGGTTGTCGAGTAGGTGGGTGGTGTTGATATCATTGTTGTTTTCTAGGTGGAAGTTCAGGTCGCCGAGGAGGATGTAGTCAGTTGAGGTGAGGGCTTGGGCGCTGATGATGTTTGCGATGTCGTCGCAGAAGTGGGGTCGGGGCCCGGCGGTCTGTAGACCAGTGTTCCTCTGAGGGTGGTGTTGGCGTTGACGTGGATTTTTAAATGGAGGTGCTCGGCGGAGTTGATGGTGTTTAGGGAGCTGGTGGAGACTCTGATGGTGCTTTTGTGGACTATGGTGATTCCTCCTCCTGGTTTGTTGGTGCGGTCTCTTCTAGTGATCTTGTAGCCTTCAGGTATGGCTATGGCTATGTCTGGTTCCGAGGCTGAATTCATCCAGGTTTCGGTGAGGAATGCGATGTCGGGTGATGATGAGTTCAGTAGGTCCCATAGTTTGATTGCGTGCTTGTCGACAGAGCGGGTGTTGAGCAGGATGCAGCTGAGGTGGTTGTCTGCAGCTCTGTGTCAGAGCTTGGTGGTAAGGGTGCAGGTGAAGTTGCAGGCTCTGCAGGAGAAGGGTCCTTTGGTGTGCTTTGGAGTGGACTGGAAGCACGTGGAGGAGCATCCTGGATTGAGGGCGTGAAGGTCATTGGGTGTGTAGTGGTGATTGGTGGTGCAGAGGGTGCGAGGGCCAGGGGGACTCACGCTGGGTGCAGTTTGGGCACGGATACACGCAGGCGGGCTTGCCTTAGGCGCGCCTTTGGCGCGCCGCGGCTGCCATATGAGGAGAGGTGGGAGGGAGTGGCAGCAGGGAGGAGGGAGGGGAGGCAGCGAATGGGAGAGCAGGGGGCGGGGCCACAGGGACGCAGCAGCGGGAAAAAACTGAAGTGGAGGGAGGGAGGCAGGGACGCAGCGGCAAGGGCCGGGAACAACGAAGTAAATTTCAAAAAAAGCAAAACCTGGGCACCTGGATGCAGCGGTGAAAGGGGAGCGACCTGCCTGGAGCAGGGTCAAGGGTTGCCACACAAACCCTACAATTTCTAAACAAAGCTATAATGGTTATTGGCACAGTAAGAATTTCAAAGCTCTCTGTTGGGTTTCATTTTGATCGTGTGCAGCTCGAGTCACTTCGTTCAGCTACTATATTTATTCAGGTCTCTGTGCCTGGGACCTGAGATTTTAAAGTTTGTGTTGCTTTAGGGATAGCTTGGACCTGACCTGTAAATTCACTCTAGCCTTGTCTATGCAGTCTGTTATCAAAGTGTCTACATTCAGCTCTAGCTCTAGGGATAGCTCTATGTGTAAGGCAAATTTGTTTACAAGCTTTTTGACAAATGTTCAAGTCCTGGAGTTTTATTGTGTCCACCAACCTATTACAAAAATAGAGGTCTAACGCTATTGCAATGAAGTACACAAAAAAGTGAAAGCTGGATTGCTTGAATTAATCTCAGCCACTGATAATTAGTCAGGGGACATCCCAGTCCAAGTTACTTTGCTTACCATGCCGCCTGATGTTGGGCAAATCAGTCTTGACCCAGCTACATATGAATAGTGTAGCCCAAACTGCCAGCCTAGATCCTCCCTGAACCACAACACAAGCAACAACCCAAGATCAATTTGGCCCAATCTGGCCTCGTTAGTTGGGTGTAGCTTGGGTGACACAGTGAACACGGAACTCACATCTGATTATACATGTGCCACTTAGAGTGTTCCTCTGAAATTTACACAAAAGTGATGAATGGAAAGCTTGACCATTCCCCCTACCCAAACAGAAATGCACTTAATGGGCCCAGTACCTTGACACTGACTTTGGAATCCCTCTAATGCCAAATTTTACCTCCTTACCCCTACTCATTACAAAATATTGTGATACTGCTAATGGCAGGTCTCACTTTATTTTACAGAGAGGTATCAAACAAAGTAGGAGGATGTTAGGCTCAAGCCCATGGGGAAACAAGGAGTTGTGAAAATTCAAGGCAGAAAACAGCAGCGCCTAGACGAGAAAAGAGTTTGCAATCCTGCATGAAGAGTATGAAGGACTGGCTATTGGCAGCTGGGGCACACGATTAAAGTGACACAGGTTCAAGCACTTTCAGGTTGGGGAGTTGATTCTTTGAGTATATGCTGGTAATTTCTGTAAGTTGTATTGTTTATTTCTTCACTACACATTTTGGGTTTTGTACTGTGTTCCTTCCTTCTCAGAGACTGAAGATTTGACCTCAGTGTTTATGATGCACTTGTGCTGATGCATGTGGTAAACTGCTTCCTTTAAAATCTGAGGCGTATCCTCGTAGCTTCAGACGCTCTTAGCTGTCTAATCATTGACAGAGCTGGTAAGTTCTACACTCCCTATTTGTTGTCAATAAGCTTCCTGATAGTGTGGTATATGAAGATGTTTTCATTTAGGAAGTAGGTGAAACAGTGCGCATTCTTAAGTAATTACCAATAAACCTCTGATGCGTACAGCACAGGAGCTGCTCCTCCATTAGGACAGAGGAGAGGCCCCATGGAGGAAAAATAAAATGGTAATAAAGTTAATTTATTATCATTTTATTTTCCATCCTCCCATCCTGAAACAAGTGTCAGGACAGGGTGGGCCACTTCTGCTGAGCGGCAGCAGTGAGCTGTGCATAGTTTAAAGTGTGCATGACTTTTTGGCTGGCTGTTTTGCGACGGCCAGCCAGACATGCATATATTAAACTTTTCAAGCCTAGCTATCTTGAGAACAGTGCAAGGATTGCTTAAGGGAGTTTGCTAGGGCTCAAGGAGGATGGAGCAAGGAGGATGTTGGACGTTCTGCAGCAAGCAAGGTGGGTGTTTTTTTCTTTTTATTTATACACACCACTCACCTTTCATACATGCACGCACCAACACCAAATGTGCCTGCCCCCTACACCCTGCCTACATGCCAGCTGCCAGTGGTACAACACCTGACACAATGACAGTAGTCTCTTTTAGTTTCACTTGTAATTCCAATCTCATCTGTGGATGTCCTTTTGAGGAGATTAAGGTATTTTCATCAAATTCTAGTCATTCTGTCACTTCCACTTTCTATGGTCCGACAGAGGGAGATAGAAATAAAAGGACTGCCCCATGCTCACCTGTTGGTACACACAGTGAGTCATGTCCCAGGGATAATCTAATGGTTTCTTATAGCCTCATATTTCACAGCCTATAGGATGCTCAAAATTGACATCACAGCCTTAGAAAGGTCATGACAGGCTTGGGTTCATCAGGGCTGGAGCAGGGGGAACATCCACACACAGCACTACCTACTCTGGGTGGGTTGCCTTCACCCAAGCAGCCCATTTCCTCAGATTGCCTCCCACTCTGAACAGTATTTTAAAATGAAAGAGAAAAGTAATGCCTGGTCTAAATACATCCTTATTCTATCTAATGCAATGGGGGGGCACCACTCCATGACTCGTGGAAGGGTGCCATTGTCGTATCCATCCATCAAAAGGTTGATAGATCTTTGCCCTGTAATTATAGGCCTATCAGCTTTTTAGACTGCGTGCAAAAAATCTTCTGCCACTGCCTTCTGGGGAAGATCCAGGATTGAATATCTGACCATGACATTCTCAGCCCTCTACAAGCTGGGTTTCGTGAAAAAATCTCTACTATTGACCAAGTCTTTAGATTAGTGCTCCTATATTGGAAAACTGTGTTGATTGGTAAATGAAATCTTTACATTGCTTTCGTGGATCTAAAATCAGCATTTGATTTTAGATCTTAACAAGTGCTGTGGGAAGTCCTTTTTGACTTGGCAATGCCCCCCCACCTTTTTTCCTCACTAATACGTCTCCATGAGGATACATATGCACGCGACAAGGGATGGGGATCAGGGACAGCTTACTAATAAAATCCCAGTACAAAGGTGAGTACAACAGGGTTGTGTCCTTGCCCCAACTTTATTTCCATTGCATATTGTAGGAAACCAATACCCCATTTGCACCAATAACCCATTTTCGAAGACACATCAATTAAATTTTTTCCTTTTTAGCTATGGTGGAGGCAGATGCACCATATATAGGTGCATGTAAAGTTCCCATATTGTTGTTTGTAGATGACACTCTTTTAATCTCCAACACCCTCAGTGGTTTTCAGAAACTCTTAAATGTATTTGATGAGGTCTGTCTCCCTCGGGGACTGTAGATCAATACCTCCAAAACTAAACTGATGACGTTCAACCCCCACAAATCATACAAAGGGAAGGTAGTTCTTGGAGGCACGACGCTTGAAAAGGTAAAATCTTTTGTTTACCTTGGTTTAACAATATCTGAAAATCTGTCTTGGAAATCCCATATCACCAAGGTGGCGTTGAAGCAAAAACAGTACACTGAGGTTCTAGTCAGGGACTTTAGCACATATACCAAACTCATCCACCCGGCACTCCAGATCTACGAGACTAAGGCTGTTAGCTCCACTTTATATGGTGCAGAGCTATGGCCCTATGTCAAAGCTCGAGAAATATCTGCAGTCGAAAATACCTTTTTAAGGAAACTTGTTTCTCTCCCATCAAGTACCCCACAGTTTCCTCTTTTCAAGGATCTGGGCATCAAGGGAATAGGCTCTAAAGCTCATTTATGTCCTCTCATGTTTTGGAGATGGCTCTGGACTACTGCAGAGCTTGCCTCATATACTGAAGCCCTCCAAGCTGTAGTTGAAGCTGTTCGCTCTCTTAGTGTTCCCTGTCTTAGATATGTCAAGGCTTGGATGTTGCGAGCTCTGGGATTGCCCAACCACCGCTGCCTTTCCCTCGAAGCTTGACTTTAAAAATAAGTATTGGAAGATGGTAGATTCTGAAGAATTGCATGTAGCAATTCATTCTTAGCTGTGTCGCATTTTATTTTTATCTGAAGGATGCACGCAGCTATGAGGCATTTTGGGACATAATCTCGACCCCTAAGGACAGGAAGCTCTACTTCCAATTTCATGTAGCAACCTTACCATTAAGATCATTCACTAGCAGTTGGTCATCTGACAGAAGTATGGTTTGCCCAGCTTGTAACACCCCTGTTGAAAATTTGCCCCATGTATATTTTGTCTGCCTCGTTTATGTTATCCCTTGCAGAAAATGGCTTGCACCTGCCTGCAGGCACCTGGGTGCCCGTAGGTCTTCTATAGCTCTACGAATTGTTAAATCAAATACTGATCATGTTTTAGTTACTGCTGTCGCTAACTTTCTTGGAACTATGTGGACCAATAGAGCAAAGATTTTATCTTCTGCTTCATGTGGAGTTGCCTTGTATGTATAGTTTTATATAATTGCAGGTTGCCTTCCCAATGATGGACATTGTTCAGCACATTTTGTGGAATTAATTCTTAATTAGTGTGTGTATTTCTGATACCACTGTGCTGTTGGGCAAAGAGGCTGTGCAGTGAATTTGTTGGATCTGTGGTCCAAAACTGTGAATCATTGCAATCGATTCTGTCTATCATAGGGAATGAGGGAAGTGCTCTCAGTACTGCATTTGGCGTTGATCACTGAACAAACTGTTGCATTTTGCACAAATTTAGAACTTTTAAAATCTTTTATGTACATCGTTTTATGTATATGGTGCCAGAGTATTCTGTGCGCAATTTTATGTTTAAGTTCTGGGCCCAGTAGTATTTATTAATGTATGTCTCGATTTTCATCTATGACTTAACTTATTTTTTAAAGTATATGAAATGTGATGGTTTTTCTTCATGTATGTTTTCTGCTTTTTTTATAGTACTAGTTACCGAAATAAAGCTTACTTGAAATGAAGTGAAAAAGAAAACTGAGAGACTAAAGTGGACCTCTCCTGTGACGTATGTGCTTGTGCTGCATCATGAACCAGGTCTCTGTTGGTTCCCACTAGTCCTGGTCATCATTCCTTTGAGGAGGTGTGGAGGGTCTCTTGGGGATGTGACCCACAGGACCCCGACATTGTGTGGGATCCTGGGGCTTCCGTTACGCCTCTCCCTTTTACCTTTAGGTGAGGAGGAGTGTGCAGCAATGTGAGATTTTCTCTTGCTTCCATGATCTTGGACCGCAGGTAGTTCACGAATTTTTTTTTTTTATAAAGACTATTGTTTTTTTTCCATATATCTGTTTCCATGACCATTAGGAGGCTAACAGAAGGGCAATTATTCATGTCTGACCTCATTTTTGTCACAGTAGTATATAGATTTCTTAGTGTGTGCCTTGCCTCTTGCCACTTTTTATCATCCTAAGGGGAGCTCCTCTAGAACTAGAGCACCCCTTTATTCTTGTCATTAATTAATAGTATGATTCGATGTGAGTCGGTCTCATAGTAATTGTCTTTGTACTAAAATAAGGGAGACTACTGATTGCATCCCTTTCCAATTATTGTAGTTTCCTTTGTGTCAATTACCATAACTTTAATTAACTTCTGAATACAATCTTTTGGGCATTGGTTAGCTTAGGAACATCTGTCAAGTCAAAACACTATAGTGGGGACTGGTGTTACTTCAGTCCTTTCAAGCAGGATGTCGGGAACTTTATTTCTGCTGTGACCTTAGTTGATTCAGTAACATGTATGTGTCTTATGTTATGCTTTAAAATAGCGCAAAAAAGTGTGCTGTGATTCTCCCATTCTCAGGCCCAGATTTAAGAGGGCCTAGCGCCATTCCAACGGCACATTAGCGTAATGTCTTTGACGCTAATGTGGTGTTTGAAGGCCAAAAAACTTGTCATGTTTACAAACTGGTGCAATGCTTGCATTGCAGCACTTTGTAACCCCTTGCGCCATGTTATGCCTGAGCCAGGCATAATGTATGCAAGGGGGCATTATGGCACTAGGGGGGGCAAAAAAGTGGCACAAAGAAATCTAAGAGATTTATTTGTGTCATTTTTATCAGCATTTTTAAAGCCTGCTAAGAGCAGGCATTAAAGGGAGGCTCCCATTGTTTTTAATGGGCCTCTGGGTGCTTTGAAAGATTAGCAGTGACATTTTTCACGCAAAGCGCCAGACTAGCGTAAAACATTATGACGCTAGTACCCCTGACTACTGCCATGGTGCAACATATTTTAAATACGCCACACACATGGTGGCATTAGGGGGGCCACTAAGGGGCATCTAGTGCAGCGCCACTTTTCATAATTCTGTCCCTGTGTTTTGCATCAAGTTGAAACCATGTTATTAGGTTAATCAAAGCTCTAATTTCACTTTGTCTGTATTGCCTGTATTGACATGGTAAGCTCTTTCACTTTCTGCAGGAAAGTACCATCTTTCTTGGCATGTTACTCCCAATTTCTACCTGTATGTCAGTATGTTTTGCCTGTCTCACTGGGATCCTGCTGGTCAGGACCCCAGTGCTCATAGTTTGTGGCCTAATGTGTGTGTTGTTAGTAGTGCTTAACTGTGTCACTGAAGTTCTGCTAACCAGAACTTCAGTGCTTATGCTCTCTCTGCTTCCAAATTAGTCACTATAGTTTAGTGACTTCATTTACCAATTCCATTTGGCACACTGGACCCCCCTTATAAGTCCCTAGTATATGGTACATAGGTACCCAGGGCATTGGGGTTCCAGGCGATCCTTTTGGGCTGCAGCATTTCTTTTGACACTCAAAGGGAGTTCAGACAAACCCTTTCACAGGACTGCCACTGCAGCCTGCGTGAAATAGTGCACACACTCTTTCACAGCCATTTTCACTGCACTTAGGAAACTTATAAGTCACCGACATGTCTAACCTTCATTTACTGAAGGCTAGGTGCAAAGTTACTAAGTGTGAGGGCACCCATGCTGTCCAGGGCCAATTCCAGGGACTTCTTGAGTGCGGGGACGCCATTACACGTGTGCACTACATATAGGTTGATACCTATATGTAGCTTCACAATGGTAACTCTGAATATGCCCATGTGAGGTGTCTAAGATCATGGAATTGTCCCCCCATTCCAAATCTGGTATTGGGGAGCCAATTCCATGCATCCTGGGGACTCCACCATGGACCCCCAGTACTGCCTAACCAGCTGCTGCCACCTCACAGACAGGGTTCTGCCCTCCTGGGGTCTTTGCAACTCAGTCTCAGGCAGGCAGAACAAAGCATTTCCTTAGGGAGGAGGGTGTTACACCCTCTCCCTATGGAAATAGGTGTTGCAGGCTTGAGAGGGGTAGCCTCCCAGAGCCTCTGGAAATGCTTTGAAGAGCACAGATGGTGCCCTTCTTGCATATGCCAGTCCACACCGGTTCATGGACCCTCAGTCCCTGCTCTGGCACGACACTGGGCAAAGGAAAAGGGAGTGATCACTCCCTTGTCCATCACCATCCCAGGGGTGGTGCCCAGAGCTCCTCCAGTGTGTCCCTTGCATTAGCCATCTTGTATTCCAAGGTGTGGGCCACTCTGGAGATCTCTGAGTGGCCAGTGCCAGCAGGTGACATCAGAGACCCCTCCTGATAGGTGCATACCTGGTTAGGTTGCCAATCCCCCTCTCAGGGCTATTTAGGGTCTCTCCTGTGGGTTCCTCTTCAGATTCAGCTTGCAAGTTTCCATCAGGAATCCTCTGCAACTCCTGCTTCATCCTCTGACCTCGGATCAGCCGCAGAATGCTCCAGGAACCGCTGTAATTGCAACAAAGTATCCAGAAGGGCTACTTCGACTTTGCAACTTCAGCTCCAGCTCCAGCCAGCAACTGCAACAGTTTAAACGGTGTGCATGCTCTGGGGACTCCTTGTCTTCACCCTGCACCAGAAGGACCGAAGAAATCTCCCGTGGAGTGACGGAGTCACTTCCCTGCTCAAGCAGGCACCTTCTAAGACGACGACCGGTTCTCTTGGACTCCTCTCATGGTGACGAGCGTGCTCTTTGGAACACAGGTGGTGGACCCCTTCGACGCAGACTGCCCTAAGGTCCAGCTGTCCAAATTTGGAGGAGGCAAGAGCTTGCCTTCCCCGTTTTTGACAGTGCTCCTGTGCACCATGCCATCTTCACCTCCTGAGGCATCTGTGCACTATTTGCAAGAATCTTTCATGCACAGCCTGGCCCAGGTCCCCAGCACTCTATCCTGTGATGCTCAACTCGCGTCAATACCACACATTTACCCATGGCAACACAGCACAGGCCCAGGCACACAGATTCCCATTCAACATCCAAACTCGTACCAACAACAACACAACAACTGCACAACTGCAAAAACATTTCACATACTCACACCCAACACTGGCCAGGGGCTGGACACACATACAACACATATGTACATCCATGTGTAATGGAACACACACAACACCATCATACAACCCAGCAATCGACACACACATCACACACACACACAGCACATCGAACCTAGCATGCCATGCACAATACACTCAGAGACACAACACACAAAGCAACACATCACAACAAGACCGGCAAAGAAGCAAGGGGAGCAGCAAAACCATACATGGAAGGAGGCCATATTGGGACACATCTCATGTTGAACCAGACCCAAAATAACATGCCCACATAAACAGGCCCCACTCAGATTTCATGGACAAGCAATACCAACAACGAATGTAATGCACAGTCACACATATGGATGAAGCGCAAGGCTACAAAGCATACACTACTCCAAACACCATACGAGCCTGGTCCGAAGGAAACACACAAATAGTTGCATGCACTCAACAGAAAAGCACACTTGCACAACTGAACACACTCCATGTCTGCTATGCCCAAACTCCTCAATACACACCACATGTACATAATAGCCACATCAGAGGACAAGGCACATCACTACAACAAACACATATCACTAAAACACAACCCAATACCATGACCTCATAATTTCAGCGACATACGCATACCTATGACACAACGCACACCCTACACCTGGGGGACAACAGCACAGCACACAACCTTACATATTGCTCAAACAATACATGAAGCAGCAAACAGCACACACAACAAAATACTGGCATACAACCAATGTCAGTGAGGAACAACTCAAACCTAGAAAAAATCAACAACTGTTTGTGTTTAATAATGGTAAAGTGCAAAACAATATGAAGGTCCAAGGCCATTGGCCAGCCCACACGTGTCAAAGTTTTTGCACAAAAGGCAAAAAATGGTGAACCAACTTGACTTCTGATTGCCATGTATCCTCCACAGGTAGGGGCATCAAATGGGCAGGCAGGCACCTCAGGGAGTATGGGGAGTGGAGGAGGGCAGGCTTTGGGCTGGGACTTGGGTGAGGTGGGTTTTGGTTTAGGTTTG
Organism: Pleurodeles waltl; assembly: GCF_031143425.1. NCBI lineage: Eukaryota > Metazoa > Chordata > Amphibia > Caudata > Salamandridae > Pleurodeles > Pleurodeles waltl. The sequence continues at coordinate 163,718,986 of NC_090446.1, read as the reverse complement.
GGAGGTGGGAACCTTTTTGGGAGGGGTGGACATCTTCTTGATGGGGGAGGGGCAAGGGTGCTTGCAGGTGGGTAGGGGAGGCCTTAGAAGGGGAAGGGATGGCCCTGGGGAGGGAAACTGATCTTTTAGGAGTGTTAGAGGGGTGGGGAACAGTAGGGAAAGGTCAAGGTTAGAAAGGAACACCTTTTTAAACACACAGGGATGGTCATCAGAAGGGGGTTTGGATGTGGAGGGTGAGGAAGCGGTTGTCTGATATTAAGGTGGGGATGTCTTGGGTGTGTTTTTGGGAGGTGTGCTTGTGTGTGGTGGGTGTATATTTGGTGGGTGAGTGAAGGCGTTTATGTGTCTTGGGAAGTGGGGTTGGAGGTTATGGGGATGCTATGGTGGGTGGCTGTCTGTTGGGGAGGTGACTACAGGTACGGTGAATGTGCTGCATGTAGGCATGTCAGTGGTTGTGATGTTTGCAGGTTGGCAACTGGGGTGGATGTCTGAGGGTCTGCTGGGGTGCTGTCTGCAGGCAGGATAGGTGTTGTGGCTGGAACAGTGAATTTTGGTGTGGTGACTGCAGGTGGGCCAGGTGTTGTGTCTGTGATGCTGGGAGTGGTCGGGTGTCAGAGAAAGTTGTGACTGTTGCTGTGTCTGCAGGTGGATGTTGTTTGTGTGTGTACCGCAGGTGTGCCTTTGTTGCTTATGTTTGTCTGTGCTTCCCTTGGATGTTGGATGCATGCCTGTCTGTTTGTGTGCTTTTGCTGGGTCGGGGAAGGGGGGGGATTTGCACTTGGAAGAGGAAGGTGGAAGGGGTACGGTAGACATGGGATGACTGGCTGCAGTCAGTGTTGAGGGCAGAGCCTAAAATTATCTCTGTAGGCCAGAGATTGCACAGTGAATGCCCTCCAGGAACGCATTGCTCTGTTGGATCTGGCTTGCCAGTGCCTGGATGGCATTAAGAATGGCTGTCTGACCCACAGAGATAGACCTCAGGAGGTCAATTGCCTCCTCACTAAAGGCAGCAGGGCTGGCAGGGGCAGAGGTGCCTGTGGAAAAGGAAACACACACCCTCTTGGGTGATCGGGCATGGCCAACTTGGTGGGGAGCAACAGGGTGGGCAGTGATAGGTTGTGGGATGGCGTCCCAAATGTGTCCGCCACCAGTAGGGAGTGGCCATTGCAGGAAGAATCAGTGGATGAAGATGCTGATCCGGTCTCCTCCGTGGCACTCCCCTCACCCTCCGGGCCACTTGGTCCCATGGCCAGATGCTTCCCGTCTCCTTCACCTGCCGGTGCTGATGCTGTCAGAAAAAGTGAAAAGTATGGTTATTACCTCAACATGAAGACAGAGGCAAAAACATACCATCATGTCAACTGCCCACCCGCATGAAGTGACAGCACACATTATCAATTTCTGGTGTCACATAAATACAATGGCATGGATGAGTGTACTTAATACACCAAACACACCACAACTAGGTGACCACTCCACAGCAAACCAGTAACCAAACCAAGGATCACTCTGTAAGGTAACCTAACAATTACACTGACACATGCCTATACAGACATCTAAACTGCACTGATATGATGTCTCCGGGGCAGCTGATGGTGCTAAGGAAAGGCAATCAACAATGCTTAAATTATGCCATGCCTGGATTAGGTGACATGGCAACATCTATTTCACACATGAATGGTCTAGTAAGGCTCAGGACAGGCCCCTCAAATTTCTCCTATACATGTCCAACTGTACTACTGAGTGTATCTGTAGCGATAACCGTACCATGCAGGAAGGAGGGACACAGACCATGCAATCACTATCAGGAGGACACCATATTGCTTTACAAAGATAAACAACATCACTGCCCACTTCATAGACATGATAAGTATGACATCTGTCTGTGGGGAATCCCTGACCCCATACACATGTCATGATGACTTCACAACAATTCAATCTATGATGGATCTATACAGTCAGGGCACAATTTCCAAACAACACACAAGTTCTGGGGACCAACAAACATCATACCACATCAAGGATATTAATCAACATCAAGTGAATCAATACCCTGCCCCTAACTGTCATGTCCATCATGCCTACTGCTGTTACACATGACTTACAACATACAATAAGGCATGAAAGTTTCTGTCTGACGACATATGATGATAACACAGTCCTGTCTGGGACATCACAGTAAATAGACAACCATTGCAATGGTATCCTGACCACAACAGGACCCCTTGGACATATATGTGAGGGATGTGGGATATCATGCCATCTCCATGGCTACCACATGCATATATAGATATGTACCCTCTTGAAAATGGACCATATGCGGACATGTAGGCACAAGGCATGTTGGCTACAATAATGACACGTCAACCATGACAATGCACATTTCCCACTTACCGAGGGGAAGTCCTTTGCTAGACCTGCCAATACATTTGCCACGTGAGTAATGTCACATGTAAGATGGACACCCATGCATCACAGACTGCTGTGAGGCACAAGCACACAACATACAATGGAGAAGACTTCACCCTGGCTTGCAGATGTTAACCTACACATATCCCCAGACACATGACAGAGGACAGTGGCCCACATCCTACTCACAATCAGACTGTGCCATTTGTCTGGAGTAGGTAACGTGTGCAAAGTCACATTCAGCAGGGTTTTTGCAACAGTTAGCTGGACACTTCACACTGACATATGTGTTCATGGCTGGTCAAGCATACTGAGCATACACCATAGTATAGTACTAGGTCCCAAATCCTAAAGGATGAGCATTTGAGGACACATCACCTTTCTCAAAAGATATGTGACACATGCCACATTGTCAGGGGGAGCAGTCTGTCCCTCACTCAATCACTTGTCAAGGGGACTAGCATGTCAAACATATATGTACTTATCCCCTTCTGGCTGCTACATTGCCTTCAAACACCCATCCAAGCCAATAGACCAAAATGAGGACCACTAGGGGGGTCATTGTCTGAGCATCTCCTTTGACAAGTGCAGTCATAGTGCACTGTCAGTGATACTACAGATGATGTTACCTACTTTTGCGTTTAATGAATGCCTTTTCTTGCCTAAACACCTTGTATGTGAACTTTTATCTTTCCAGGTCTCACTCCCATGCCATTCTCAAGTGCACATTTCTGAGTTGTGTCTTTGGCAGGTGAAATTGGCTAGTCTGACATGTGAATGGGCCATGAAATGGATTCAGGTACTGTTTAGTGCAAACTTGGTTTGTGTGGGTGCCATGCCCAGGCTGCCTGGACATTGGGAGGGGAGTCTCCAGACCTTAAAAATGGACCTATTTGGCCTGGTATGTTTATCCAATGGTCTCATGTGTGTGGTCCTGTGCTCTTGTGACATGTCCTTGTAGTCAATCCTTGCATTTTCCCTTCACATTGTGTTGACAATGTTACTATTTGCCCTCTATGTAGCTGTCGATGTGTTTCCTCATTGAAGGCCACAGTGGCTTTGCCATTACACTGACATAGGTCTGTGACATGGCAATGGATTGTCAAACATTGTAATAGGAGGGGCCCCAGATTAGGGACCTATGTACTGTCCTCTGTCTTTGTCATGGGGTATGTCAATTTTGATAGATATGGTTTTGGTATGGGACAATGATCAAACTGGGACACTTTCTACCTATCTGTTTGCCTATCCTATGGTACTGGGTCTGATATAGCCCTTTTTCCTATGGTGAGGTGGACTGTATTTTGGGATATCTATACAGATGAATCAATGTTTAGTCATTATTGGCTATTACAGTCCAGACATATTTGCAGCCTATAGGCTTTACACTGCAAATAAATAGCTTTTGGGTGACAGGCCACTTGTGTCTTGGTGTTGCTGGTGATACTCAGTCTGAACCAGCCAGTGATCTGTCCCTACTTATTTTGACATTCTCACATATACCTCATCAACATCACATGCTTTTCACATTGTACATCCCGAAACATTCCAAAACACAATCACTATTGGACATAGATAGAGCGCTCAATGTGTTTATTTACAGGTGCAAATGAGTCAAAGATAAAAAGTAATGAGAAATAACAAACAAACAAAGTAAAGGGATCAGTCATTGTGGATGTAGCTATTAGAATAGCTGACACAACATTTTAAGTCCAAAGTCCAGTGTCCTTCTATCCTCGGAAATGGAAAGTGTATGTAGAACAATCAACAAAGTGATTCTCTGGCACACAAAGGAGTTCCATCAGTAACAGGTCCCTTCCTGGCAGTGGATGAGGTCTTAGCAGCTCCACCTCCTGGATACTTGGGTGGAGGTCCCCGCTTGTGGGGGGCCATTCTGCTACAGAGGCAGGAGTATCTGAGGTGGGTTCTTCCCCTGGCGGGGCCTCCCTTTCACTGTCTGCCCCAGATGTTGAAGGGACTAATGTTAGGGGGCCAGTGGAAGGGGTGTGTTGTTGTCTCCTATCTCTGCTCAGGGTGGTGTTGATGTTCCTCAGCATCTGTGATAGGGAGGCCAAGGTGGTATTGTGGTCCTCTCTCTGTTGTAAGGATGCATGGTGGTAATCTCTCTGTAGCTGCTTGATGTCCCTGAGCTTGACAAGTACCTGGCCCATCACTCCTTAGGACTGTTAGTATGCTCCCAAGACTTGCGCAATGGTGTCCTGGTCAGACCCACCCCCAGCAGCCTCATGCCACTGGCCAACACCATCCCTTCCATGCACCATACTCTCACATGCCTGCTCATTTGGCACAGTTTGCACCCTACCACTGGGTCCAGGTTCATCATTGTCCGAGGTGTCCAGATGAGACTCAGGTACCTGGACTGAGGGGCACACAAGGGTGACCTCTGTCCTCGGGACAAGGGTTTGAGGGTGAATGGTTGCCTGAGATGTTGAAGCAACAGGGTTGGGAGGCGTTGTTGTGGTCAGGGTGAGGCTGACCAGTTTCATTTGACCAGGTTCCGCAGATGGGCCAGTGCCATCCTCAACATCCACACATCCAGGAGTTGTATCCTCACTGAGGGCTTCATCCAGGGAGGGAGTGCCAGTCCCTGGAGAGATCTCCATGCTTCCAATCGCAGATAGGCCTGTTGAAGTGATGGACAGTATGTTACAGGTTGTTTATGTGACATGTACCTCCAACAGTTTACAGTGACATTTGTTACATGACAAATACACATTGGCTTATCTTTTCTAACTCTACGTGAAAGGCACACCTGCTATCAACTGTAGGGACCTGACATTTGAGTTGATGATAAATTTTATTTCAAGTCACCTTGTTACGGTTGTGTAAGTATCTTGGTACTTGGGTAACTGTCCATGCACATTATTCCAGCAGTGCAGTGAAATCAGTGGCTGGGCATGATGTGGCTTAACTTATCTTGGGACCTAGTACACTGTCATGATTGCAGACCCAGGATCATGTTGTCGAACATTTTACTTGTCAACGAGTGATCAGTGCATTGTGTTTTGCATACTGCCACATGCATTTCGATGAGGCATCTTGGTACCTTTGTTTGTCTGTCAGTAATTTTGCATGCAGTTTGGACTGTCATTATTGTCCACACTAATTTCATTTTGGCTTATGAATTCAAAATTGATCTACTTTATTTGCCACATCACAGAGTGTACCATGATCTGTAAGTTGATCTTTCAAGGTAGATAAACTTCATTAGTGAACTGACAGATAGCAACACAATGTCATTGTGGACGCTGGCCTGGTTCATGGTATTTCAGCAACAGGCCCTCCTGGGCTTTCAATACACCAGCTACTGCAAATAGCATAAATAAGTTATCCTCTCAGGTGTGTTCATTTTCATTGTGAGTGAATGTGGGAGGATGTTTGTACAAATGTTCATTGGGTAGTTATTTTTACTTTGGATAGGCAGTGACTTCTGGCCTTAGCAGTGCTGTCTTTGCCTATTCTCCCTTCACAGTTACAGATGGGATCCCCTCAGGTGAGTACAGTTCAGTAGCTGAGTAGAGGGAGAAGGGTCAGAGTAGGTGAATACACTGTTGTGGCTGAGTGGAATGACGTTCCCAGTGCCTTCTAGCCTTAACATTGCTATCTTTGCCTGTCCTCCCTGCACAGTATATAAATGGAACCCCCTCAGGTGAGTACACTCCAATGTGAAATTGTTAAATGTGTGAAGTTTTTCAAAGGGTACTCTGTTCTTGTATTGGTGATAGTAGCACAGTGCCTGCTGGGATTTGTGGTGTTGACAATCCCTGAGGTACACCCCGTTTACTGATATGTTATTCCCTCAGGTGAGCCTCATTAAAATGTTGGAGGACAGACAGGGGTCTATGAACAGGTGGACACTGGGCTTTTGAGTGGGGTGACATTGTAGGTTGGTAAAGGTGAGCAGTGGGCATGCATGAAAATATATTTTGGGTACACATTTTGTAGTTGTGACTCGACTCCCCCAGGTATTCCTGTCAAGCCCTCAGGATGCAGAGTGGCCAAGACTTTATCCTACCATAATGTGAACTGGCGAGCAGGAGGTGGGGGACCATTGTCAGTCTTGTATACCACGAGCTGGTGCCTGACAACCATTGAATGGACCTTCCTCTTGAGGTTGTTCCACTTCTTCCTGATATTGGCCCTTGTGCGCAGGTAGTTGCCTACAGAACTCACTTCGTCGACTACTCTTCACTACATTTCCATTTTCCTAGCATTCGTAGTCTGCTGGACTTGGGCTCCAAATATATGTGGCTCTACTCTAATGATATCATCCACCATGGCCCTCAACTCCTCATAGGTGAATCATGTTTATGTGGTGACATGCTGGCATATTTAAAGTGAGGGAATGGGTAGAAATACATTTGTAAGTTCTGTGGGTTGAGTGGGCGGTGTGCAGCGAAGTGTGTGATAGTGTACAGATATGTGCTGGGGGATGCAATGCTGATGTGTGATGTTTGGCTTGTGTGATGTGGAGTGGTTCCTGTCTTATTGCTTGAACTATCTTTGTTGTGTTCTGAGTTGTGGAGGAAAAGGATTGTGGTGTGTGAAGGGGTGTCTTCAATAGTGTGGTAGGTGGGTGTGTGAGTGTGCTCATCTTAATGGCTGGCGCTGCGCGTCGCGGGTGAGCGACCTCTGACCTGTTTTTGGTCTAGAGCTTGCCCCCCACGTCCGCAGCACCACCTTGCTGTCTCGTGCCCCTGACCCCCGCCCACGCTGCTGCTAGCATGTTCGGAGGCAAGCCCGTCTGCGCCCGTCCGCGCCCGTCCGCCGGACCATGCCCAGCGCCACCCCCCCTGGCCCGCACGCCCCCGCACCACCAGCCTTCGCTACTCGGCCAGCGAACTCCTCGCCCTTAATCCTGGCTCCTCCACAGCCTGCTTCCAGGCCACTCCGAAGCACACCAAAGGACCCTTCTCCTGCCGCACCTGCAACAGAACAAGGAAGCCTGCAACAACCAACACCAACCACCTACACTGCATCCTCCTCAACACACGATCCGCACAAAAGCACGCCATCGAGCTCTGGGACCTGCTCGACACCACCGCCCCAGACGTAGCCTTCCTGACCGAAACCTGGTGGAACGACTCCTCGGCCCCAGACATCGCCATCGCCATCCCTCACGACTACAAAATCACCAGAAGAGATCACACCAACGGAATCGGTGGAGGAATAGCCATCGTCCACAAAGCCAACCTCAAGATCCACACCCACTCGGACGACACCCTCAAGACAGCTGAACACCTTCACTTCCAGATCCACATGGACCCCAACACTACCCTCAGAGGAACTCTCATATACCGACCTCCAGGACCAAGAACCCGATTCAGTGACACCATTTCCGACCTCTCAAGCACCCATGCCCTCGCCTCAATGGACTACATTCTCCTTGGAGACCTCAACTTCCACCTGGAGAACAACAACGACGCCAACACTGTAGCACTGACCACCAACCTCTCCAACCTCTGACTCAGTCAACTGGGCAACACACCCACCCACATTGCCGGTCACACCCTAGACCCACTCTTCACTGCAAGCAACCACATCTCCTTCAGCCACACCACCGAACTCCACTGGACCGACCACCACTGTATCCACTTCACATTTAAGAAAAACACCGAACACCACCGCACCCCACTACCGCCGCGCCGCTGCTGGAGCAAAGTCACCGAGGACCAACTAACCAGCACCCTCGCCAAGAACCCACCGACCGACCCTACCGACCCGGACTCCGCCGCCATCAACCTCCAGCAGTGGATCCTCAACTGCGCCAACACCCTCGCACCACTCAAGAAGCCCACCGTCAACCAAGAAAAGAAAAAAGCAGCCTGTTTCACAGACGAACTGATCACCTCCAAACGCACCTGCCAGAAACTTAAGAAAAAATGGCTACTCAAGCGCACACCCGACAGCCTGGCAACCCACAAGGAAGCTACCCGCAAGCACCACCAACTTATCCGACTCGCCAAACGCTCCCACTTCACAGAACGCCTAAACAACAACGCACACGACAGCAAGGAACTCTTCTGCATCGTGAAGGAGCTCTCCAACCCCAGTGCCAACATCGACGACGTCCCACCATCCCAGAAACTCTGCGACGCACTCTCCACCTTCTTCTACCAGAAAATCGCCGCCATCCATGACAGCCTCAACACCACACCTCCGCCAGACCCCACCTCCGACAACTCCTCCTACGCCATCTGCCTCACCACCTGGACCCACGTAGATGACGCCGAAACACGAAAGACCATGAACTCCATCCACTCAGGATCCCCCTCAGACCCCTGCCCACACTACGTCTACAACAAAGCCGACTCCACCATCGCCCCCCAACTTCATAAGATCATCAACCTATCCTTCGATACTGCGACCTTCCCGGACAGCTGGAAGCACGCCGATATCCAAGCCCTCCTCAAGAAACCCAAGGCTGACCCCAACGACCTCAAAAACTTCCGCCCGATCTCCCTCCTCCCCTTTCCAGCGAAGGTCATCGAGAAGATCGTCAACGCCCAGCTCACCCACTACCTCGAAGACAACTCCATCCTAGACCCCTCCCAATCCGGATTCAGACGCAATCACAGCACCGAGACTGCGCTCCTCGCCGCCACAGATGACATCAGACAGCAAATGGACAACAGCAAAACTTCAGCCCTCATCCTCCTAGACCTCTCCGCTGCCTTCGATACGGTCTGCCACCGCACCCTACTAACTCGCCTCCACGAAACCGGAATACAAGACAAAGTCCTCAACTGGATCTCCTCTTTCCTTTCCGGCAGAACCCAGAGAGTTCGACTCTCACCCTTTCGCTCCGAAGCCACCAACCTCATCTGCGGCGTCCCCCAAGGCTCCTCGCTAAGCCCAATGCTGTTCAACATCTACATGGCACCCCTTGCACAACTGGCCCGTCAGCAGAACCTCAGCATCCTCTCCTACGCCGACGACACCCAGCTCATCCTCTCCCTCACCAATGACCCACACACCGCCAAAGCCAACCTCCACGAGGGACTGAAATCCATCGCAGAGTGGATGAGAAACAGCCGCCTGAAATTAAACTCCGACAAGACGGAAGTCCTCATCCTCGGACGCACCCCCTCGGCCTGGGACGACTCCTGGTGGCCCACCGCGCTGGGACCCCCCCCTACTCCAGCCAACCAAGCACGCAACCTCGGCTTCATCCTCGACTCCGCCCTCACCATGTCCAAACAGGTCAACGCAGTCTCCTCCTCCTGCTTCCACACCCTTCGCATGCTCTGCAGAATCTACAAGTGGATCCCGACGGAAACCAGAAAAACTGTGACACAGGCTCTCGTCAGTAGCAGACTTGACTACGACAACGCACTCTACACAGGCATCCCAGCAAAAGACATCCAACGACTCCAATGCATCCAGAACGCATCCGCCCGCCTGATCCTCGACATACCCCGCCGATGCCACATCTCCCACCACCTGAAGGACCTCCACTGGCTCCCCATGGACAAGAGGATCACCTTTAAACTCCTCACCCACGCGCACAAAGCACTGCACAACGCCGGACCCGCCTACCTGAACAGCAGACTCAACTTCTACGTCCCCTCCCGTCATCTCCGCTCTGCCAACCTCTCCCTCGCCATCGTTCCCCGATTCCAACGCAAGACCTCCGGCGGCAGATCCTTCTCCTACCTCGCCGCCAAGACCTGGAACTCCCTCCCGACCCCCCTGCGCCAGACCCAGGACCTCCTCACCTTCAGGAGACTCCTCAAGACCTGGCTCTTCGACCAATAGCAGCTGCCCCCCCCCCCAGCACCTTGAAACCCTAACGGGTACATAACGCGCTCTATAAATTTAATGATTGATTGATTGATTGATTGAGTGTGTGTATGTGTGCCAGCTGTGTTGCTTTCAAATCTATCCAATGTCTTTTTTGTATTACTGTGGGGACCGCTGAGCACCACGGTTCTCACTGCCAGTGGAAGACCGCCATGGCAAAACTGCCATGGTGATTTGTGAGTTATACTAGGTTCGGTGGTTGGTTATCGGAGTAGTGGGCCTGGGGATCACCTCTTTCCCACTCTCCAGGGTCCTGGCGGAGTCAGGATTTTGGCTGTCTGTTGGCAGGCTTGGCTGTGTAACTCATAATAAGGCAGTTTGTATGACACGGCGGCGGTCTGGCAGTCAGACCTCCAAACTCGTAATGAGGCCCAAAATGTCTGTGAAAAAGTGCATCTTTGTACATGTTTACCCAATTTTTTGTGACTAATGCTGCTGGTGTTTTAGCCCTGCACACTGGGCATTGCTGACCATTTCCTAGTGTGTGTGTGTGTGTGTGTGTGTGGTCTGATTCCTAAACTTGGAAAATAGCCTGATCCCCAAATTACATTTTTTTCTTTCTAGTAAGGACATAGTAGACAGTGTAGGAAAAGACCCATGGCATGGACGCTAAGGGGCATATTTATACCCCATTTGTGCTGAATTTGCATCATTTATTTTACAGAAATTCGTCATAAACCTAACTCCGAATTTATACTTTGGAGTTAAAGTAATTTTTGGCCTGCGGTAAACTACCTTGCATCAATGAGATGCAAGGAAGACGCTCCCAGTCAAAAAATGACGATATGGCCATAGTGCAATATCTATCCCCCGTGTTAAAATCAAGCACGAGGGGAAAGAGGCCTTAAATAATGGCGCTAAGCTTGCTTAGTACCATTATTAAACGACTGGGTCAGGGCAGGCGTTAGGGGACCTGTGGGCCTATTTCCATGGTCAGAGATCATGGAATGGGCCCTCTGTTGCCCTTCATAGCCCCAGCGACACCCCCACCCACACCAGAGGGACACCAAAGGATGGGGAAACCCCATCCTCTGGCAAGTAAGGAAAGTACAAGTAAGTATATATATATTTTTTAAGAAGTCCTATAGGGATGGACCCCCCCCTACAGGGCACTGAACCCAATGGCCATGCCCAGGGGACATATGGCACCTGGGTATGGCCATTGGCGTGATGGGCATGATTCCTGTCTTTTCTAAGACAGCAGTCATGTCCATGGGGGTTGTGTGTCAAAGGATGACGCTAGTCTGGTTAGAGGCATTATTTATGCCTCTGCCCATGCTAGTGTCATCCTTTGATGCACAACCTCCTGTTCCCCCTATGCCTCCCCCACCCGGCTTGCGTCTTTTTTTATGACGCTAGCTGGGCCTTGCCGGCTACCGTCATACCATAAATATGACGCCTGGCCGGCATTTTGGGATGGTGCTAGCCGGTGATATACTTTTTCACGCAAAACTGCGTTAGAGCAATTTTGCGAGAAAAAGTATAAATCAGGGCCTAAATGTCTTCTATAAGTTGATGCACACATTGTGCTATCAGGCTAACACAGAAAATAATAATTCAGGCCTACATGTGAAGCTTGGCGGCTGCAGGCATGCCAAAATAGCTCTTGTAGACAGAAAAGGACCCCACCTTTACACATTAAGAATGTCAGTCATAAATAGGCCTTGTTGCCTGCAAGATAGGGTACCTAATATTTAAAGGTATAGCGTGCAAAAATGACATGTTCCTACAGTGACTAGCCCCAAATGATATAGAATGCATAGGGCTGCATCTGTTTGTATCGAAAACCTAAAGTACAATTAAAATGCTACTTTTGTAAATTTGGTGTAGAATAAGATACAGAGTATACTGTTTTGAATATTTATGAAAATCCAGTTCAATTACGCAGTGGGATTTTTGGTTACATCTACAAGAGGAAAACTATCTTTTATAATGCTTTACTTTCCCTTTATGAGGCTAATAACAAAAGCCGGTCACCTGGTCGGTGTTTTTCTTTTGATGAGGTATTAAAACTGCTCCCAGAGCAGAGATAATGGCTTATGGCTTTTTGAAGAGAGGAAGGCGTGGGTGAAGACCTGGATGTGAGTTTTGTTACTCATTCTGTGTCAGGAAATGCAGCTGGGAAGGTCCAAGAACATTATTACCTCAATAAAAGTTGAAACCTGTCCATTCGTGGTGAGGCTTGGCGAAGAGGGAACTTTCAATCCCGGGGCACACTCTAGACATTCTGGTGTGAATCCAGAAGAAGATGGAGCTAATGATTTTGGTGTGGTTGAGGAGTAGGGAGTATTGGACCTGGATCATTTACAGTAAGTCAAACCGGATATGCTACAAAAGAAGGATGTAAACTTTGTATGCAATGGTTAGTGAGTGCCCAATAGTCACCCTTACCCACAGGCTAGGGAATTTTACAAAAGTGGCACCTTAATCCCACCTCCTCAGAGTACTTCTAAACCTGCAAAAGAACAGAAGTGGAACACGTCTGCTGTCTGTGATGACCAGAAGGGATGGGCTTGTTCCCACTTGCATCCAGGTTTGAGAAATGGACTCCAAGGGCCAGGGACGACTTTCTCCATGGTTACAGGCACATCAAGAGCTGCAAGAGCTCTTTTCCTGCAGTGAACAGTTGATCAGTGACAAATGAACCCCAAATGGACTGTGCTGGTGGCATTTGCTGCAGTGGGTTTTGAACGATAAATGCTGTCCCTGAGATAATGGATGTCTTAGAAATTACCTAGAGGAACTGCTCAGAAAAGAATAAAACTTTATGACCAAAAAGTGACAAGAAATCTTGACAGAGATGAGGAACGAAAAGTGTCTTGCTGATAAGAACTTTCTGGTGGGCACAAAACTTACATTTCCTTGCTTGGAGCTTTGTCCATCAAAACCAGTGACTATAGCTGGACTTCGGCCAAAGGACTTTGTTGGATACAGCCTTAAACCTTGTCCTGCTTCAGGATTTCGACTTACGGGATAAAGACTGAATCAGAAGGTAACTGCTTTGACCAGGGGTGTGTACTAAGTTTAGCCAAAATTGGGTACATCATGGTCAGCCTAGGCTTGCACCTAAGTCCTGATGTGCACATAGATTATATGCTATTTCTTGATGCTTTTTAACATAAACAACTGAAAAATTAATTTTGCCAATTCCCATGATTGGATTTGAATAATTTTGTGTTATTTTCCTAATGTTACTGTTCTTGATTTTTAGAAATTTATCATGGAATTTTCATTCAGATCTTTTTGACATTTTAATTGTGTTGGTGCCGCTAAATACTCTACAACTTTTCCTACCTGTTTGCTCTGAGCCACAAATACATTGTGCTTTGGAAATTCAGATGTGTTAATGGACTCTAGTCTAAAGTGTTGAGAAGATTAGATTTTGCCTGTTGTGGTAAACATAGTTTATTTAATACCAAAACACTGCTGGGCAGTGTGGGTGAAGATACAGGGCCTCATTACGAGTCTGGCGGTCGGAACACCCGAACCCCAGACTCACAGTGAGGTGACCGCCACGGTGCTGGTGGTCTCCCCACCAGACACATTACAAGTTTTCCATTGGGCTGACTGGTGGAAACCAAGGTTACAGTCGGTCAGCCCAGTAGAAAACGTATGGTGACATTGGACTCAGCTTTACATGGAGTCTAGTCCAATGCCGTCACACAGGAGGGGAGTCCAGCACCCTCAGAATGTGCACTGTCTGTAGAGCAGACAGTTCGCATTCTGAGGGTCCTGTGTAGGGAGGGCCCTACCCACCATGGGCAGTGCTGTGTCCCCAGCACTTGTTCTCTGCCAGCCTTTTTATGGCGGGCCCTGCCACGAAATGGCTGGCAGAGAGCAAGCTTGTAAACAGACAGGCGGCGCTGAGTTCAACGCCACCCCAGCTGACTACAACCAAGACTGCCATCACCCCGCTGGGATCTGTGATCCTGACGGGGACAGCAGTCTTCAGGCGGGTCTGCCCACCTAATTCTTAATGTGCCAGCCAGACCACCACAACTGCGGTGGTCCGACCGCCACTGAAAGGCTGGTGCTCTTGTGACCGCCAGCATCATAATGAAGCCCATAGTCATATGAGAATTGGTTGACCTTGGTCTATGGGTTCATATTCAACCTTAGAAAGATCACTGTGTTCCCTAGACTACTGTATATTTTATGCTACTCCTCTGGTAGGATCAAATAGTAGATGATTAACAGACTAGATTAAGACTTTAAAAAACTCTTGGAATGCTGGAAAGCCATTTTGCCACTTAGTAAGCTTCTTATTTCTGCCAGAGAAGTTTTTTTTTAGCCATGTCTGACAATATCAGAAAAGCTTTCGGTTAGAGCACAATCACATTCATTTGAATAGTTTGGGAGAAGAAGAGTCATCAACTGGAAGGAATCCTCTGAAATTGACTGCAAAATGGGAAACTGTAATTTGTATTACAAATACATATGTATTTTTTTTAGAATAGATTTGCGTCTTGATAGGTTGTCTGTCATATGCAGTGATTTTGTCAGTCGCAAAATTGCACAGTGGAAGCTGTGGTTGATTTGATAAGAGTTGCCATGAAACAGTGTGTAGTAGAAAAGTATTCCTTTTAAACAGTTGCAGTTATGGTATTCTGAACTATGAGTTATCTTTTCTAAAAAAATATTCTAAAAGTTATGTACAGATATGACACCAGGCCAGAATAAAATAATAATCTTCATGCTTGAGAAAGTGTGTGGTCTTTAATGAACATGAAAACGTATGACCAGCTTAATAATCTGCAGTGAAACAACCTGCAGAGTTCTTAAAGTATATGACTGACTTGAGTCACAAATTAGGGTTAAGTATCTTAGAGACAGTGTCCAGGAAAATCTACTCTTCCTCATGCAGTTAAAAAAAATTACAGGAGATTTTTCCTCTATACTGACATACAACAAATAAACACAGAAAACAAGGTTTTTTTTCTTCGACTCAAGCAAGCAATTTTAGGAGGTGAGAGATTGATATTGAGATACTAGAAGATCAAAATAAAATTCAGAAATGAACAATCCTACAACATAAGAATGTATCACTATAGCTCCTGGAGACACAGAGGAGACTATTCTTGAACGATAGAAATGCTTCCATGAAAAGATGATTATAGCTGTGCAATATAGAAATCTGCCACTAATAGGTGCTATGGTATGTTGGCATGTTTGTAGGTGGGATAATACCGAGGGCTGCAATGTTTACTGTGAGTTGGGATAGTGTGCCTTATTGTGTGCCACATCAACCTTATAGAGCTGCATCTCTATCTGTGTTTTTGATATACAATTGAATTGAAAAAAGGCCGTGGTTTGGCCTACTGATGAATTAGTGTTTACTTTGTTAATCTGGGTAACTTGGTAGATTATTGTGAAGAAGGCTGTCAAATATATAGGTTGGAAACTCTATTGAAGGGCCACAGCCATTTTGGTTGAGGGAGTGGTGGTTGACTTTGAGAGCTTGGCAGATCTCAATTGAATCACTTGAATCAGTTGAACTATCACTTGAATCAATCTCAATAAATGTTATAAAGCCAAAGCGTCCACAGAAGGGTTGAAGTGAAGCCATGAGTAAAATGATAATGGCCAAAGCTAATAAGCATCACTTTGTTTTTGAAGTAAACCTCTAAGTGCCACAGATGAGACAGGTATGCTGAGACGAGGGTCCCCTGCTCAATGTGCCTTGGGATAAGCTATACCTCACTGTTTGGGGTTACTTGTGTTCTGATCTGGAAAGGACCTGGTTTAGCATTTCAATTGCAAAATCCCTATTGGAGCAGAAACAAGACTGATTCTCATGTTGCACATCTCTGCCTACAGTCTCAAAGTGGGTGAAAAACTATGGTGTGAGTGCAGTGCTGATTGATTAGTAGAGGCTGAGGTTAATTCAGCATTCCTTCCATCACCTTGCTATTTTGTGCAGTAGGTATCCTGAGGATAATGGGCATGCCCAGACATGGGGCTATCCTCAGTGTACCACTGGACTCAAGCTAGATCTCACTGACAATCACTAAGCTTGTCAAAAACGGTCTGGGACTACTTGTGTTCTTGTCTGAAAGGTGTATGGCCCAAGACGGATTATAATATTGCACATCTCTGTTAGAGTTGCATAGTAAGCGAAAACTGATGTTTTCGGGAGAAGTGCTGTGCAATTGTCAGTGGGTGCGATTAATTCAAGCATTCCTACCATCATGTTCTAGGATTTTGCATTAAATACCCGGCGTTTGGACAAAATATTGATTTAAATCTTGAACTGCAGAAATATTGAGTTTTTAATATTGTGACACAGAAATATCATGTGCAAAAATATTGTTGACAAAAATATCAAATTTTTAAGGTAAGACATTGTTTTTTAAATTTATTTATGTTTAAATAATATTTTAATTGTATTTGTTTTATATTGTTTGTGTAATCGTTGTCAATGTATTTAAATATAGTTTTCAATTTTACGTTATTCATATTTTGAATGTAATTGTAAAATAGTAATGTATAGGGCCTCATTATGGGTCTAGAGGTCATTTTGGCAGACGGAGCTTTCCGTCTGCCAAACTCAAAATCGGGCCCATGGTGTTGTGGGGGGTTGCAAGGTTTGTAGACGTGCAGGGTGGGAAGTTAATTAAGTATAATTCATTAATAAATATATTTTAATTATTATCAATTATTTATTTGATAATTAAGTATGCACATAATATTTGTAAGTTATATTTTAGGTGTGGGTTGTTGGCTTTATAGGGGTATATAGAGGGAAGGTAATTAAATAATCAACTAATATTTATTGATAAGTAATTAATTATTTATTAATTATGTAAATTATGCAGGGTGGGAAGTTAATAAAATAATATTTAATTAATTATTAATTGTTGATAAGCTATTAATTAAGTGTTAATTAATGTACATTTTGTAATTATAATTTTTTATTAAATTTTTAGGTACGTGTTGTTAGATTTGTAGGGGTATCGATTGGGAGGTTAATTAAATAATTGGTGAATTATAAGTTATTTCTTTATTATGAACGAATTAATCATGTAAATTGTGAATTATGATAATGTTTTTAATTTAGGTATATGTTAAATATGTAACATAGTGTGGGAATTTAACTAAATAAATAATTACTTTAGTTCAATTATTTTTCTTATATTATCAATTTAAAAATGTATAATTATTTTAACTGTTTAAATGTTTTAAAGTTTTTTAATGTATATATGTCTTTTTATGCTAACAGTTTTATTATTTTAGGAAACGAATAGTTGCATTAAAATAATGTATGTGTTTGAAGTGAAGTACTTTCCCTACTGGTGCACAAACTGGAGAGGGAATAATAAATCTTACCCTTCCTAAATCCAACACTTTCCCTACTGCTGCACTGACTGGAGTGGGAATAGTAAATTTTACCCCTCCTGATTCCAATGCTTTCCCTAGGATTTTGCACTGACTGGAGAGGAAATAATAAATTTGACCCCTTCTGAGTTCAACACTTTCACATTTGTTGCACAGACTGGAGTGGAAATAATACATTTTACCCCTCCTGAGTCCAATGCTTTCCCTACTGTTGCACAGACTGGAGTGGGAATAGTGAATTTGACCTCTCCTAAGTTCAACACTTTCCCTATTGTTGCTGAGACTGAAGAGGGAACACCAAATTGTACCTCTCTTGAGTCCAATTCATTCCCTACAGTTACACCAACTGAAGTGGGAATAGTAAAATGTACCTGTCCTGAGTCCAGTGCTTTCCCTACTGTTGCAGTGACTAGAATGGAATAGTAAATGTTACCCCTTCTGAGTCCAACACTTTCCCTACTGTTACATTGACTGGAGTGGGAATAGTAAATTTTACACCTCCTGAGTCCAACTCATTCCCTACTGTTGTACTGACTGTAGTGGGAATAATAAATGTTAGCCCTCCTGAGTACAACGCTCTCCCTACTGTTACACTGACTAGAGTGGGAATAGTAGATTTTACCTATCTAGAGTCCAACATGTTCCTTACTGTCGCACCAACTGGAGCGGGCATAGCACATTTTACCCCTCCTGAGTCCAATGCTTTTGTTGCGCAGACTGGAGTGGGAATATTACATTTTACATTTCCGAAAAGTAGAGCTTTCCCTACTGTTGCATTCACTAAAGTGGGCATAGTACATTTTACCCCTCCTGACTCCAACACTTCCCTACTGTTAACTGGAGTGGTAATAGTAAATTTTAACCCTCTTTCCCTACTGTTGCACAGACTGGAGTGGGAACAGTATACGTATTATTCCTCAAAATGTATAGCTTTATTCATATTGTTTAAAAATCTATTACTATTATGTTTCTGTGTATTTCAAATTATATATTTTTTAATTAGTAATGTTTGTACTGTATAATTTATTTTTTGTAAAATGTATTCTTTTGTATTGTTTACTTTTTTTGTGTAATTGAATTGGTATGCTTTTTACATTTTTTCCAGTTTATTTGTTACAGTTTTTAATGTATTTATTATATATATATATATATATATATAATAATTACACTTAAAAATAGTAAATTATAGCATAAATTAAAATTAATATTTTAATAATAATTTTATAGTTGTACATTATATATGCGTAAATAAACATACACACATACATATATAACATACATGTGTTTAAATAAATGTATATGTATTTTTTATATATTATTTTAATATATTTACTTTACATTATATCACTGTTGCATGTTAATATATTTAACGCTTACTATTTTTAACTATATATATATATATATATATAAAAAATATGATATTCTTGTGCATATTTGTCGATATTAGTGTAAAACGATATTTGTTTCTCGATATTTTTGTAATTACAATTATACGCATAGAAAAACAATATTTTTCTGCTCGATATTTTTGACAAGATATTTTTGTATCACAATATTTAGGGTTTAATAATTTATCAGTGAACCAAATGACCTAAGTGGGATGGGTGTACTCAAACTTGGGTTCCATGCCCACTGTGCCACAGGGCTCAATGTATGCCTTACCTATAGGTGAAAACTGGTCTCTGATTGCTTGTTTTACTTTCTGGATGGGACCTTGCATACACTGAAAAAACTAAAATAAAAAACAAAAAACAGCTGTCTGGAAATCAGCCCTGAACAATTGCCAGTGGCTGAGATTAATCCAAGAATTCATTCCATCATCTTGTTGTTAGTTGCAGTGGATGTCCTTTGTTCAATGGGTTGCTTAGGCATGGGTCTTATGTTCACTGAGCCACAGAGCTCAAGCTATATCCCAGTGACAATACCCAAGAAAGTCAAAACCGCTATAGGGTTGCATATGTTCTTGTCGGAAGGGGATTTAGTCTCACAGTTTGGGCTGGTTTTGTATGTGGCAGACCTCTGTCTAGAGTGGCATAGTGGGAGAAAATTGATAGTCTGAATGTGGTCCGAGCGATTGCCAGTAAATGAGATTAACTCAAGCATTCCTTTCATCACTTTGTTGTTTGCTATAACTGCCTCCAATAGTTCTAGCTTGTAACTGGAACCACCAGCTAACTCTGTCTGCTTTTATCATCACTTTTATATGGCATGTGCAGTCCCACAAATTACCAGAGTCATCCTGTCCACCTTCAAAGACACGAGATTGACACAAACAGAAAATGCCTTCTTTAGACGGATTAGACTCAGAAGATTCTTTGAGAATAGGAGTAACATCATAGAGAATAATCTGTCCGGGTTGAAACCCATCTCCACTTTTACTCCTAGTCTTGATATGGTGGGACCAGAAATAAGAATATTCGAGAATCTGGTACTCGAGAAAGTTAAAAAGTTGTGCAAATTCACCCCTAAGCCTGACCAGAACCTTACAAAAAATGAACAACAGGCCTTGTTGAGATTACAGCAAAACAAGAATATTGTTATCAAACCTTGTGACAAAGGGGGAGGGATTGTGTTACTTGAAACAGACCAGTATAAGCAGAAGGTTAACCTTATGCTAGGAGTATCAGAACATTATAGCAAAGCCAATAATAGTTGGCAAAAGGAAGTAAAAAAGGTAATTCAGGAAGTGAGTCTGAAAGCATATAATGAAGGACTGATTTGTGACAAGGAATATGTATTTTTGAATTCTACAACCACCAGAGTCCCCATTCTTTATGGTCTACCGAAAATACATAAAAATGAGATAGACCCTCCTTTTCGCCCCCTATAGTTTCTACGGTAGGATCCATTACTGAACCACTGTGCAAATTTGTGGAAAAATTCCTGAAAAAAAGAGTGGTACAACTCCCTGCATATATTAAAGATACGGGCCATATTATTTCAAAACTGGAAGGGGTTAGTTTTAATCCAGATAATGAGTTCTTGGTAACTATGGACATCGAGGCTCTTTATACGAATATCCCCCAGCATGAAGCTCTGCAGGCAGTGCGCCTACTATTTGCTAAGGAGGGAATGACTGATCATTTGCTGTTCGTTCTAAACTGTTTAAAGATCGTCTTGGAAGGTAACTTTTTTGAATTCGATGGGAAAATGTACCAGCAGAAGAAGGGAGTAAGTATGGGGGCAGCGTGTGCCCCCAGTGTTGCGAACATCTATGTGGGTCTATTCGAACGGACCCACATTTATAACGAAATGGCCCCTTTTTATGAGAACATCAGGTTATGGTCCAGATATATAGACGACGTGTTCTTCATTTGGTCTGGACATGAAGAAGAATTGAATGAATTCTGTGAATTGGTCAATTTATGTGACACCAATCTCAAATTTTCCGTCCATAGAAGTAGGGACAAAATTGAGTGCCTAGACATCTGGATAAAAAACAATAACTTACGGTTAGAAGTATCATTATACACCAAATCTACGGCAAAGAACACCATTTTGCATTTTGATAGCTATCACCCAAGATGCCAAAAACAAGGAGTCCCTTTCAGTCAATTTCTCCGGATCCGTAGAAATTGTACTGAACTTAGTGAATACAATATACATGCGGATGTTCTTCAAAAAAAACTGTTGCTGAGGGGCTATCCCAAGAGACTGATCAGGGAATAATATAAACGTGTGAAATACTTCAACAGAGAGAGCATGTTTCAACAGCGTACAAAAGAACTGAAAGCACAATTAGTTTGTGTTATTCAACATTCTAATATGAATGATAAAATCAGGAAAATTATCAATAGTAATTGGCAAATCCTGAACAGCGATCAAACTATTACTCCTCTAGATAGACCTATTTTGGCGTTTAAGAAAAATCAAAATATTCGTAATAAATTGGTCAAGGCAGCTTTACCGAGAGATAGTGAATTCAGTCAAAAGTCCATCACCGGATTAGCCCCAGTGGGGGGAATCACAAATGTGGGACTTGTAAAGCATGCCCTAAAGCTGTAGTGAGTGACCTTTTAGTGTGGAACCAAAGGAAGTATAAGTTATGTGATATGACTAATTGTAGAACATCAAATTGCATATATTTGATTACCTGTCCCTGCCCGGCTGGGTATGTGGGAGAGACTGGACGTGAAATGAGAGTCAGAATTTCAGAACATCTATCGAACATTCGCAACAAGAGGGAGGGAGCTCCCTTAGTTCAACATTGGTTGAAAGAAAAACATTGCCTGGATGAAATGTCTGGAAGGATTCTGGAAAAAATTAAGGATATTCCAGGGAAAGAAAGGGAGAACATAAGAAAAAAGCGGGACGTTTTTTTGATTTTTTCCTTGGATACACATTGTAATGGGCTAAATGAATGTATGCCCTGGGAAAATGCTTTAGTTTGAACGCTTTCTTGTATCCAGTATTTTCTCTTGTTAAAATCCAGAAGTTCTTAATTAATTCAGTGAGTCTTTATGATCATTTGGTTAGGGTCGACGGTTTTTAGGTTATTTTCAAATTTCTTTCACTCTGAGAGCTGGACGATTCTTGATGACCATTATCACCTTGCTGACAGCATGTATGGTCTTTTTTTGATTGGAATTGATTCCACCAGATAGACGAGACTGTGGCTCAATGACTGTAACTAAGAGTCAAGTGTGTGACCCACAAGTTAAAGTGTCTTATTTTTCATTTTTTCTTTTTTCTTTTATTTTATTTTTTAGATGTCTCTTAGGTTCACTATTACTAATCTGAACTGTTACAATTGAACAAATCTTTGCATCCGTTAGAATGTACTTCCACTGCAATATTATTAGAATCAAAGGCTACTTGTATTTAACACCATTTCAAGATGGCCGACACTTCTGTTGTGGGAATCGGCAACTTTGTAGTCTGGCGGTTTTTTTCGACCGAGTTTTAGAATATGTTGCTTGATCTTAAAACAAAGTCAGCACCATTCGTCAATCTTTATATCGGATGCCTTTAATTTGGGTTCTTTTCGAAGAATCGGTGAAAATTGAAGGTATGCTCATTGATAGGAATATAAGCCCACGCATTTCAAGATGGCCGACACTGCTTTTGTGAGAATCGGCAATTCCGTAGTCTTGCGGTTTTTCGACCGAGATTTAGAATATGCTGCCTGACTTTAAAATGGAGTCAGCACTATTCGACAATCTTTACATCGGACGCCTGCGATTTGGTTTTTTTAAGAATCGCCTAAATTTGAAGGTAGGCTTGCTGATAGGATTATAAGCCAACGCTAAAAATATATAGGGCGCTTAGAGGTGTAGCGCCAACATCTGAGTTCCCTCTAAAAACTATAAAGCAATTGAGATCCGTGTGTTTATTTCGTTTATCAGCAAGAGTATGAGCCTATAAAATTTGTGGGATGTAAATTGAGTGGATTTTCCAATTGGAATTAACGTAAAGAGACAGACTTTTTAGTAAAGAGACAGGAGGGACCAGTCACTGCGGATGGACTTTTTGACTGTATTGTTTTTTTCTCTGTATTCAGACAGAGGAGTTGTGAGAACATTTTGGAGGAATCCCCCAGAGAAATTTCTTACCTAAAAGATTATTTGGGTAGGTGAAGGAATTAGCTGTTTATCTCTTGGTAGAGGATCACTTTGCATCACAACAAACCCCTCCCCCCTCCTTCCAAAACTCTCCCCTCTCTCCCTTTTCCTACCCACTTCCCTTCCTTTTTTCCTTTCTACATCCTACCCCCTTCCCGCCCCCCCCTTTTTCCCAAATCACCCCTCCCTGCTCTCTTTCTGGGGGGCCCCTGCTCCCCCCCTCCTTTTTCCCCCCTTTTTTTCAGTTATTTGATATGTTTTGTTAAACAAAATGAGGTGATTATATATATCCGGTTACATGTTTTTACAAGGACTTATTTGCTAATTGAATTAGAAATTAGAAAACTGAACCTTGTCTGCACTATAATTGCGGAAACTCAGCAACATCATCGCCGGGTATTTATTTATTTATTTATTATTTAGTTCTTTAATGCTGTTATTGGTGATTATACACACAAGGGAGATGGTGGTGTTTTTAAATTATTTGTTTAATTCACTTCTATTTGAAGTTTTCTTACCTTCTTCTTCTTTTTTTATTTTTTCCACATCTTACTTTATTTATTTTTGCTTTGGCGTTTTCTGTTTTCACCTCATAATTTATTGGTTGTCGATTTTGAGGTCTTTAGTCACGGGTGGATAGTGGAATCTCAAGAGCCTGGTTTTAAAATGTATTACTTTGTTTTGTATTTATCAGGTTTTATTCAAAGGGAAAGATGAGAATTTATTCAATCTACGATATTATGTATTAAGTATGGAAAAGGAACGGCCCTGAGGAAGGCGGCTTTTCAAATTTGGTGGTCTCCGCCGAAACGCGCGTAGGCTTTGTTCCTACTATTGTTTGGTTTTTGTATGAACCCTGAAGTTATGGGGTTAAAATAGAAATCTCTCTCTTATTAAAGAAGATGGAGACATAATTAGGAATTGAATAATAATATGACATTTATGTGAATATCTTTTCAGCTTCAGAAAAATAAATTGTATATTCTTAATTTGTATTCCACTGTACTGTAAGATAATGTATGTGTATGTAGTGTCATGGTCTGATTATCTTAATTGTTTTGTCTGATGTGTTAGGTTTTCTCCGTTTATTAATTCATGTATAGGTGTAAATATTTATGGAAATATTTTTTTGTCTTTCCATGTTTATTTTTGTATAATTGTATATTTCAATATTGATTTATGCCGTTGTTTGACATACATTTGTAATAAATATTTTTTTTTTTTAAAACATCGTTACAGCTTTGTTCTCTACTAGATATAAGTGAATATTGATTGTAGCTCATTGCTTTTTCTTGTATACAAACAGAAAATAGACAAAAGGATCACACCCAAATGTCTCACTGGGATGCTCTTGAAGTTTGGAAAAACTTAAATTAGCACATTCCTGATACAGGCTGCTATAGATTAGCCTTAGGCTATTACTAGAGGTGATTTCAGTTAAAAACATTCCTTACTTCAGCAGGCACCAGTACCTTAGGTCAGAACGAGAGGTTCCAGAGTCAGGCACAAGTACCTACTAGAGAGGGTTTGGTTTCATCATATATATTTACAAATTATTTTTTGCTTGTTTTCTATGTCCACAATAATATGCCAAAATCCCTGTCAGGGTGAACCACAAAAGTCCCTAAATTAACCTGTGCTTTACCCTGAAGTAGCTTGGTCCAAAAGCAATTAGTCTTAACTTACTCTCAATGTGTGAAGCATGTTTGCAGCACACAAAAAGCAATAAAGTGAAAAAATAACACAGGAAAAAACCCACAATAATTTAGGAAAATAGAATAAATCTTAATAATTTATTTAACCAGAAAACAACAAAATCCAATCATTAGATTGGACTTGTGAATTTTTTAAGTTTAAGGTCAAAATAGTGACTAAAAGATCAAAGTTCCAACCACGGCCCTCGAGCTGCACGAGATTGGGTCAAAATAAAAAAATATAGCCAGTCGCGATGTAGCGTGAGTCAGATAAAAACGTGTAATGGGCCCTGGCAGTGCTAATCTTTAGAAGACATTAGGAGAAAAAGTGTTCTGAGAAGGTAAAGTTTAGTGGGGCAAGTTTGCAGGTGGTGTTCGAGGAGAAAGCATCATCGTTGAGGAGACACTAGCCAAAGTTGGGGAAAATTAATCTACATTGAATTAATGGCCTGATTACGAGTCCGACAGCAAGACTTGCGGTGGTGGTTGGACAGCCGTGGCGGTCCGACCTCCACATTTCTACCCTGGCGGTCCAAATGCCTTCTCTGCCAGGATCTCTGATCCAGATGGGATGACAGCGGTCTTGGTTGTGATCAGCAAGGGTGGCGCTGAAGTTAGCACCACCCTGCTGATAACAACCTTGTTCCCCCCCACCGGTCTGACTGCCATGAAAAGGCTGGTGGAGAACAAATGCAGGGGGCCACAGGGGCGCCCCTGCACTGCCCATGCCAATAGCATGGACAGTGCAGGGGTCCACCTGCCCAGCACCCTTGAAATGTGCACTTTCTGCTGTGCAGAAAATGTGCATTTCAAGGGTGCTAGTGCATCCTACGTGTGGCAGCATTGCCACTGCTCAGTTATGAGATGGGAACACTGCTGCTGCACCTTTCCCATTGGGCTGATGGATGGGAACCTTGGTTTCCATCCGTCAGCCTAGTGAGAAAGTTGTAATGGGGCTGGTGGGGAGACTGCCAGCACTGTGGCGGTCTCCTCGTTGGGAGTTTGGCGGTCAGATGTTTCTGACTGCCAAGCTTGTAATGACACCCTTAGTCTCTTTTTGGAAGTTGAAAACTTCTAAAAAGCTGGAGGATTTAGCCGATAAGAGTTAAACGAGGCTGGGAACCCCTTTGGAGAAGAACTGCTAAACAAGATTTGTTGCTGCAGAGACAAACATAGTGGAATAAACAAAGTCAGATTGTCAACTACATCCAGTCATGTGACCCGGGAACAGGCTGCAGGGCAGGCACCAAATTGTTAGGACAGGAAAATGCCAGCTTCTTTGAAAATTGCATTTTTAAAAATGTTTACCTAAAATCTGACTTTTCCATTAATAAAGTGTTTTTAATTAAAGTGTCTCAGAATCCAAACATGAAAACTTCATCTGTTGCTTATCAAAAGTTAGCACTTAAAACATGCAATAAGCTAACCTAATCATATCCCATGGGAGAGGTAGGTCTGACAGTAGTGAAAAAATAATTTAGGAGTTTTTCACTACCAGGACATGTAAAACTTGAAAGCATATCTCCAACCTTTTAATTACAAAGCACCCTGTCCTATGGGCTACCTAGGGCCTAGCTTAGGGGTGACCTATATGCAACAAAGGGGAGGTTTTAGGCTCGGCAAGGCAGTTATATAGTTCCAATTCGAACTGGCATTTTAAAACAGCATTTAACCAGCAATAGAAAGCTTGGGCCATGTTTTAAGGAGCTACTTAAGTGGGTAGCACAATAAGTGATTCAGGCCCTCTAGTATCATTTAATTTACTGGTCCTTGGTATATGGAATACCACTTTATTAGAGACTTATAAGCAAATTTGATACGCTAATTAGGTGTAAGCCAATATTACCATGTTTTATGGAGGAAGAACAAGCATGTTAGCAGTGGTAAAGTGCACAGTGTCCTAAGGCCAACAAAAATATATTCTGCAAAATAGGAGGGTAAAGCAAAACGTTTGGGGGAAGACCACCCTAAACTGACCGGTCTGCTAGATTAGCTCCTTTGGTGCTTGGGGGTAGCGGAAGAAGAACAAAATACATGTTACAATGTTAAGGTGTGGCTCGCTACAGAAATTCAGCATGGTTCTTCTTAACTCGAACAATAGAGCCATGTTAATAAAAATAAATACAAGGAAGAAGCTGCAGACAGCTAGCCCTTTATGAAAACAATTGCACAATATTATTTTAGTGGCTGCGGGTATTTTTCATTTTATTTTCTGGAGCAGGCAAACATTAATTTGACAATGCGAAAGCAAATTCCTTTCAGCTTCTTCAGCGTGCCACTAATTGGTTTGGCCTTTTCACTTAAAGCATGGAAGCGTTACAGAATTTCTAAAGTAAACATTCAGTAAGGTATAAAAATAATAATGCATGAAATTCGCTGTAACACATCTAAGATACCACCGTTAATCAATTTGATGTAATGCACTGGATGTATATATTGCCTGTTTATAACCTGCTTATGTAATCAGTTCCCAAGTTTTAACACTGTGGTAATGAACGGCTAAGAGCAAAATACCGGCGCGTATACGAAGAATTACGATTGGACATGCGTACACTTTTTATTGTGCTCCCACTCACTGAAAACGATCTCTGTTTTATGTTAGAATCACATTCATCCCACACCGTCAGGATGGCAGATTTTCTGTTTTCCACCATTTTCTCTCCTCCTTTTCCCATCTTGCCTGGTTGTGGGAAGATGCCCCATATTCGAGCAGATATCCTTTTGGAAAGTCTACCAATGGAGAGGAAAAACCATCCCTTTCCAAGGGTATTTCTGCTCTCTGTCTTCATCAGTGGATATCTCAAGTTCAGTCTCCATCTCTCGCACAAAAAAGTGGCAAAAGCCCCAGCTGCCTGCAGGAAATTTCTCTTGGTTAAGTAGGGCCGGAATGCAATACAATGCCCCAATCCTCCGCTCAAAGGCATTGGCACTGCGTGACTGACTTGGAGCAGACCGCTGTTTTGTGGGCTGCTTTAAATTTTGAAGGCCACAGTGTCAGCTGAAAAGGATTTCTAGCAGAGATTTTTCAAAAGGTAGGAGAGTCCTAGCAAAAGAGGTTCTGGCTCCTCTCAGGGCTTTACCTACAGATCACCTCATCTCTGGGAATAGAAAGTCCAAAAGGTGAATGTGGAAACTGAGGGAGGCACAACTTTGGAATGGGAAGATTGTCCCCTTGTCAAATGTACCAAGACCAAAAAAAGTTTGCCATTCAAGACTGTGGCAGGACAGCAATTCCTCAAAGGCATATTTTCAGGACAAGCACCAACTCCTCATGAAAGCATTCCTCTTTAGGGACTGCAATTAAGTTGGTATCACAGAGGAGGGTTCCTTTTAAGAAGGACGTTGTTGAAAAGGTGGAACAGTCGAGGGTTGGTACCCCTTGGACTTCCGAAATACTTTTTAGCTAAGTGAAAACATATAAAAGGATTGGGGAGCCACACTTACTAGGACAAGGAGTGCCTCTCTCTGGCCTCTGCCTGGTATTTGCATTTTACTTTACCTAGAAGAATAATTTGGAGGATTTACCCACTTCCTAACTTCTATGCGAGCTGAGAACCACTACCAACAAGGGATCATCTATTTTACATGACTGGGGAGTTTATACATGCATTGTGGTCAAGTGGTTTACTCCTTTAGACACTTTGATGCAGTTTCACCACATACCACTGTGTGAACATTTAATTGCACATGTAGGCAACCACACTAAAGTGGAGCTGAGCAAACAGAAACTAAATCCCTGTCTTGAGAATTTTGGATGCACCACGAGATTACACAAGTGACACTTCTGCAGATTGTGAATCCAGGTTTGCATAGAACAAAGAAGAAATTACAATTTTCACACATTTTGAAATTCAGAAACTCAGTAGAATCTAAGCAGGTATCAATCATGTATTGCATGATTTCCTGAAATACAGGACCTGCAAATCTCAACTATTGTTTAAAACTCAATTTGCTCAAATGTGTGGTAAGCACCAAAATTCATTCAGAACAGAAAATGCTGTGCAAACGTTTGACGTTTGCAAAAAAAACTACATTTCCTCATTTTACGCTCATCAAAACAGTGAAATTAGTGGTCTATACCAAACTTCGTACTATTCAGCATTCCCGCAAACCATAAAATAAAGCTAATGTGGGTTTGGGCCTATAGCATGAGATCAGGAAAAGGGTAAAAACCATGAGCATCAGATGACTCACCTGGTCACAATTTTGGTCATGTTCTGTTTTGTAGAGCAGGCTAACTAGAAAATAAGGAGTACATGTTTTTGGAGGAGAAATATGGGAACAACTGGTAGCAGACCTCTTAATGTTTCCCTGAAGTACAGTGTTTTACAGCACAAAAGTATGGGGAAAAGGTGTCTTTTAAGCCGTAGTTTAACATTTGAGTGGCGCCGTGGCTATGAAAAAGTGGTGTGATCAGACCTCTTGGGATCCGCTGTGTCTCTGCGTTTGAGAAATGCCTGGGGTTGGTAGGATTTCTATTGCATAATTATGATCAGATGGTGTATTTTGTAGAAGTAGTTGGAGGTTTGCAATGCATTCGGGGTCGCAAAATTGCCAGATTACATGCACGCCACACCTTCCCCTGGGTTTCCACCTATCAAAATTGTGTTTGGTTGGGTTTCCTAAATGCCAGTAGTCCCAATTCCAGTAGGACTTTTGTAGCTGGCCACAAATTCCCGAGATTTCCGTCTTATAAATGTGACAAAATTGTAATAATTTAGCCATATTTGACATCCAAAAGACATTCTGAGTAAAAATAAATAGATTAGATCTATGCAAGCCACAAGTTACTGCTTTCTATCCGTCTTACTTTTCAAACTAGACGGGAGATAGTTTTTTATTATTAGAATTAATGTGTGAATGAAAAATTGTAGGGCTTTTGTTACAAATAAAGTTTTCCGTCACACGTCACATGTATGTGAGGAAAGTTTTGTTTTCTTTAATAACCGTTTCAGGTTTGCAAAGCATTATGGGTATTTCAAAATTGTGGGCAGTATGACTGACTGTTCTCTAGACTCAGAATTATTGGGACAATCACAAAATGCATAGCTTTCCAATGATTTTCAATTCTTAGTCATTGTATTTTTTAAATATCCTCGACATGTTATTCCGAAAATACCAAATAAACGTTTAACATTCAACTGTCAAGTTATACATGTAGGAATTTGTGAGTTTCATATCCAAAGTTCTTCAGATTGGAAGCTTTTAGCATCTGGAGTTGGAAATACTGACCACTGCTTGTAAAATATGAAAATACTGATGACAACATACTTATCCACTAACATAATACAAAATGAAGACGCCTGTGTTAAATGAACAGATGCACACATTCCCAGCAATGTCAGTTTCATATACAGTGTTTGATGCAGGTTTTTGCAGCACAGGAATATTGTAAGCTTTGATACTACTAGAGTCATGTTCTGTTAACAGCATTCATTTAACATATTTTGCAAGTATCAATACAAGAATACTTTCAGACATGATTCGAAACTGTGAACAGTAGGCACCACTCTGACAGCAGTGAATTCTCACCTAAGGATCATTGAAGGAAGCGCAACACACAAGAAACATATCACACCACACAGAGAAGAAGTACTATTCTTGGAAAGCAGTCAGTGCCCACCATTCGCATAGTGAGTCATACTGGTGTAATTCGCGTAATTTTAGGCACCTTGACTACAGGAAATTACTAAACATTTGCGTAATTACACATAACTGTGTGAAATGCATGTCGCACTGTAATATTACCTGAGCGGTCTGCTTGGGTAAACATTCAGCTTGAAAATGAAAATTTGAGTTGTTTTCCACCTGCTTGCAATAAAAAAACAACTTAATTGTAGATTTGCACTTAAGAATGACCTGAACGGTCCACTAGTGCAAAAAATCGACCTGAAATGTTTGTAGACGTCTGTGTTAAAAGAACTACCACTACCTTTCAAAGTCCTGCTGTTTGAATTTATATTAGCAGTTTTGCGCTCAAAAATAATGTAAAGTTACATCTTGTATTCAGATTTCCCCTCCGCAATTAGGGATAATGTGGAATAATGGCGTAACCTTGATAATTTTGCGTAATATCTCCACAAGAAAATTACCAAAAATTACACCATTTATTCCGGCATAATTAAAATTTCATCCAGACCTAATAGTGACACAGGTACCCATAAGAAATATTTCTCCTTCTGTTCTTGAAACAAGGTTTCCCATCAAACAGAGAGGACTATGAAACCCACTCATGTTTCACGAGAGGACCAGCCTAAGATACACCCATACCATTTCAGCTGTCAACTCTTCCGCTCTTCACAAATACATTAAATACATTTAGAGACTTGTCTGAGGACAAGAAGCTTTAAAAGATTGATCATCACCAGAGTACCAAAAGACTAGTACACCATGTCTCGGTGACTTAAATATGACATAAGGAAGCAAAGTCTACTACCACAAAGCTTGTATCCTAAAGAGTAGTGGGAGAAGATTTATGGGAGGAGTCATCTGCCATCAACGCTCAGTTTCCATAAAAATCTTAAGGGTTGATATATTAACAGCTGCAGCCTATTCCCTTAACAAACCTTATTTTTCAGGTGTCAGGTGAGAGGAGTAAAATGGACAGCACACCAAGAGGATTACGACAGGTGTACCTTCCCAAGAAAAATTTAACAGTGGCAGAGGTGATGGGGTTGAAAGAGAATAGCCATCTCCAGGAATGTCAAAACACCCACGCACAACCCCGCTGCTTTAAAATAGGCAACAGTAGTTATCTATAAATTTTCGTGAAAAGAAGGTAACATCATGAAAGTCATTCACAGCACAATCCCATGTCCTTCTCCTGATGTTGATCCCAGAAGTGCTATTAAAGGATTACTCCCCAAAAAAGGGCAGGGGAGATAGAACCTGCAAATCAAGGTCCTGACTATCATTCTTTTAATTTAAAAAGCACAAATACCTGGCCTGGACTTTAGAGAATAGGTTTGCCAACCATTACACTTTTAAGGTGCACTTCTCTTCTGCCCTGATCCCAAGGAATCTGCCAATACCTGATAAAATCCAATAGGTTATTTTTCTCACCATGAACATGTAACTCACCCTTCCCAAAAGGAAATGGCATAGGAAAATCTTGACAGCCATGCAACCTTCAACAAGCAGAATTTAAAATACAGAGTAGGAGTTCTCATCATCATCAAATAATTTATTTGGTTAAAAAAAAAAAACATAAAGGCATTATCAGTTATATACATGGCAAATAATTTATTTGGTTAAAAAAAAAAACATAAAGGCATTTTCAGTTATATACATGGCAGAGTTAATAAGAATTTCGGATAGGAAAGGCAGCACATATAAAATGTAACACAACCTGTATAATCCTTTCAGGTTGTGTAAATAAAAAAAAACAAAGTAACTAGACCTAATGCCCATGGTCAGAAATATTGGACGTAAAAACCTTCTTCTGAGTGCAATATATAAATCACAGAAGAGGACAAAGTGCAAAGTGCTTTGGAGTGATTTGCCATCACAACAACATGGAGGAAGTTTCTTAAGCCAAGTGCCTCAGGTGGGGAACGCTACTAGGTAGTGTATAGTCTTCAAACGTAACCTAGTAAGTAAAAACCTATGCCGCTCAGAGCTAATAATATCCAGATATAACATGGGATGTAATTGCTGTAACGGCCACCTCTCCTGTTTCCTGGGTGTGTCAGTAATTCATTTTGGATCATAAATAGAATGCCAATATAGCTCCTTGTTCCTTTTATTATCCCGTCCCACTAGATAATCAGGGGCAAGAAAATACTCCTCTGCCCCAAGACGGAGAAGTGTGGCATGAACACATCTGAGCCAGGGTATGTCCATCGACTGTGTCAGTGACAAGCCATCCTTGATCACTAATCTGCACAAATGGGCTTCAGGATTTGACCACACTTTTAGCCATAGCAATACAGGTTGGAGCTTTATATAATCGGATATGCCTCTCAGGCCTACTTCTTCATGACAAAGCACTGTTGGGGTGGATTGTGGGACTGCTAATAACCTTCCTAAAAACTTATTTTCAACTAGCTGGAGACTTGAACAATCAGTGTGACCCCATACCCCTGCTCCAAATGTTGCAATAGAAGAGCATTTGCTTTTAAAAACAGTCAACATTTCTTTAACCGGTTTGTGCCCCAATTTTTTAGAAAATCTAAAAAGATCATCTATGGCTCTTTGAATTTGCAAAACACGAATAGTAGCTAAAAATTTCCAATTAAAATCCACATCAATTGGGCCCCCTAAACAAGTAAAATTGGGAACCTTAAGTATTTCTACACATTCCAAGACACATTTTTTACTTTTTGATAATTTTGGGCCACTCTTCATCAGAAATGACTTTGTTCTATTAATTTTGAGACCAAGGTTTCTCTAAACGTATTAAAAACATTTAATAAAGTTTGGAGACCATTTGCTATCCTTGAGATAAGTACAGCATCGACCACATCAAGCAGAACTGGGATTGGGTAGGTATTAATGAGTGGCAAGTCCTTCCCCACATAAAAAAAATTCCAACCCATTTATATAGAGAAGAAAGATATAGGGGGGCTCACACATCCCTGTCTGACCCCCTTTGAAGAAGCAAATGTATCTGTTAAATCACCCTCCCGAGTAAAGTGAACTTGTGCCGAAGTGCAGGTATGAAGCCTACTAAGTAGGGAGATTATATTTTCATCCACCTCCATATTTAGCATAACAGTCCACAGTTTTGATCTGTCAACTGTGTCAAAGGCACAGGGCAGATCCATAAAGGCTAAGTGTACGCAGCCTTTTTTTGCCTTCGTATATTTTTTAACTATTTGTTCAACTGTACCCAACCCTGGCTGAAACCGAACCCATACGGTACCTTTGACAGCCCTTCTTAAAAATAGGCATGATAATCGCTTTTCTCCAGGTGTCTACTAGGGGACCTATCATAGTAGATCTCAAGACATTAGTAAGCGATGGTCCCCAGAATTCTGGCAAAGTTTTACATACATCAGCTGGAATTCTATCCGGGCCAGGAGCTGGCAACTTCTATTGTATTACAGAAGGCTGCACCTACCAAGGCATTTATCGCTGCTGTGGGACAATTCATTTCTTCCTGG
Organism: Pleurodeles waltl; assembly: GCF_031143425.1. Taxonomy (NCBI): domain Eukaryota; kingdom Metazoa; phylum Chordata; class Amphibia; order Caudata; family Salamandridae; genus Pleurodeles; species Pleurodeles waltl. The sequence continues at coordinate 163,685,059 of NC_090446.1, read as the reverse complement.
GGGACATTATTCTCTGTTTTAAACATTTTAGAAAAATGTTCCATTTAAGCTTAAGCTGGAATAACAGTATCCATTATAGTTTTATCCTTATCATAAAATGGGGACGAGTTGACCACTTGCCAAAAAGCCTTCGTATCTTTCCTATTGCTTGCTTTGATACGCTCATCCCAGGCATTCTCCCTCAATTCATTCTTCTGAGCTGCAGGAGTGGAATTGTATGTCCTTCTTGCAGCTTTGATAGCGTATTGATTTCGTGGGACAGAGTTGGTTGTCTTCTTGAAATCTTTGAGGGCAGACGTACATGCATGGTTGAACCAGCGGGGTCCTCTGTCCTTACTAGTACTTGAACATTGGATTTTGTCAGCCATTTAACTTGGCAAGGCAGAAAATATCTTGACAATTTTATGTGCAGGCATGTCTTCCCCCAGTACAATCATAACCTCTTCCTTTTTGTTTGTCATCAAATCTCTAAAAAAAACTATATTTGTCAATTTTTTCCCGCCTAATGGTCAGACTTTTCTGGGCAGAAAACTTCAGCACTGGCTGTTGTTCCGCCACTCTAAAGTCCTTATTCAGGCCCAGTCTTGTTTCTAGAATTAAACTGTTGTGGTCACTCATACAGGTTAACATCACTCTTAACTTCCCAACAAAGGGGATAAGCTCTTTAGAATAAACAATAAAATCACTTGTAGTGTGAGCATTTCCCCCCATAAACGTGGGAACCCCCTCAACCTCTGGTGTTAGAAAAAACAAAGAATTGGCAGCCATCATTCAATGGAGCACATTCCCGTAAGGGGAGTGTTTGAAATGCTGCATGGATTGATCATGTTCATCAAGGAACCCACAGCAATCTAAAAATTCTGGTTCACACAAATGGGCGTTAAAATTACCGCCCCAAAGTAGCCTAAGATCCTTATTGCTCCCATTTAGTGACTTATGTACCATGGTATCAAGGTTGTCGATCACACTAGTATCTGACGAATCAAAAACATTGTTATAATAGTTGATCAACAACACGTCATACGGCTCAATTAGTTTAAGGAGAAGAAGCAGGTAATGTGGGGTTATATCCATAACACATACATCTACTACCTTTACCAATACAGATACAAATGTAGCCAAGCCCCCCTTAGCCCTTCCCGAGGGAGGCTTAATTTCAGGAGTACTGAAACCATTGATATGTGGGGGGTCTATGAGCCAGGTTTCTTGACAACAAATATAAAAGCTTTGGGACACTATTTTTAACCAATCTGGATTGTCCAGTTTAGTCTTTAATCCTGCCACATTCCATGAGCTAATCCCTTGGACTGCCACATCTGATCTATTCAATGTTCCGACAGACTATAAATTAGGCAAAAGTTGTATGTCTGTCTTCGGATTTCCTCCTGTGCGACTTCCAGTTGCTAGTGGTCAGTCCAATTGCTCCAAGGAGTTCAAAGGCTCATACCTGTTTGATAATTATAAAGGGTTATCAGGAGACTTACACTCGCAAGGGTAACAAGATTTCTGTTTTCCTAGGTCAATGAGACAGGGTAACTGGACCGGCGAAGAAATGCTAATAAAATGTGTTAGTCGTTGCACTCTGATAGATCCTAAATCTAATGCTGGGGTTAAAAAATGATAGTACAAAGTGTTTACTAACTGTGGATTTCTAAAATTTGTAACTATGCAGCCCCCCTGTGAAGGCTTGCTAGATGTACCAATCTATGGAACCCTCCTCACAGTTTAAATTTCCCTGGAGAGATCTGTCCTCCACAACAAGTGCTTTCCAACCCAATGCATGACTTTATATAGCAATGAGTTGTGTGACTCAGAATGTGACCAACCTAGTATAGGAGCATTTTCCAAAATTAAAATATATGGGGCACATGCCTATGGAATCCTCGGATAAGATGCTTGGGCACTTAAAGACACAGGGGCGGAAGCCTGTGTCGGGCCCTTACAAGCCACATGTTCGTCCACCCTCTGCTGATGCAGTAAATTTGTTGAGTGACATATAATTACAGGACTCGGATTCCTTGAAATGGGGTCCTGCACATGATTGAATCTTCCTCTTTGATCTAGAGAAACAGTTGTGTCTAATGAATATGTAGGCTCAGTAAAATCAGACTGGGATTTTCCCCTCAGTGGTGGTGGCTTGACTGACGGTTTTCCTGCCGCTAGCATTTACTATTCCTTCAAGAGATTCCACTTTTTTTTAAAACCAAGGAGCATATTTGCCTTATATTGTTAAAATAATTATCAAACTGGCTAAGATGATCACCAGAAATAATAGGTGGCCTCTTTTTTACCAACCCTGTCACAGGTGGCCTTCTTAGATATCGTTAATTGAGGCCTTCCCTTTCCACTCTCTGTTTCTATTGGATCCTTCCCAGATAAAGTAGACTTTAAACAAAGCGGAACTGGACAGGGGCTTATAATATTGGAAGGGGCCAATTGTCTACTCTTTTTTAAAGGAGCCAGAGACTGTAAGGGAAAGACTCTCAATGAGAAGTCCTGGTCCAATGCAACACATGGGTTCCTTAATTTAGTCACAGGAGACTTTACAGAGGGAGCTATCTCTTCAATCTCACTTTTGCCCAGTCTCTCTAAAGTTGTTCCCAGCCTGGCTTCTACCCTCCCTATCTCCGATTCAATTGCACCCATCACAGAAGTAAGATAGCTAGTTATGAATTTAGGCCGGGGTCCCCTGATCATGTGCCCGCCACCCTGTGGGCACCTTTACGCTTCCCCATCAAGTCTACCAAGTCTGCCAACAGAGAGGTGAAAACTGATGCAAGCTATCTGTGATCTGGGCGATGTCAGCACATGTCCTACCACATATCCAGGACAAAGAAATAGTTGATAGGGCTGGCCGGGCCTTGACCGACCGCTAACTGGGCCCATATGTGCCCGGGCATGCCCATGCACGACCCGCACAGCGGGCCAAAAATCCAAATTTATGCGCCTCCGGTCGCAGAAAGAACAGCACGGGTGGCTTCCTGCTGCAGATGTATCTGGGAAAGTTAGTTCTAGGCCCACGGCCCCCGTCACAGTGCGTCCCACAGTGAGTAGGAGCCATTGAAGCTATGGACAAAGGGACTGATTAAGAGTTCGGTGGCCGATTTTCACCCTCCTCCGAGCTTCCGACGGGGAGGATGCCGTCACACTGGCTACCTCCTGGCGGACCCATTAAGAGTTTCCCACTAGGCTGGTGGGAAACAGGCTGCAGCATTGTCTCTGGCGCATAAAAGAGCCAGCTGCAATGCTATAGCCAGCAGGGAGCATCAGCACCTTCACAATGTTTACTGTCTGCAAATCAGACACTGAACATTGTGACGGTGCAAGGCAGGAGGGCCCCTGTACGTCCTATGCCAAGTGCATGGGCAGTGCAGGGGCCCCCTGGGTGGCCCCCTGCACTTGTTTTCTGCCACCCTATTCATGGCGGTGTGAAGGCCACAAGAAGGCTGGCAGAGAACCAGGGTGCAGTGCTGTCCTGGCAGTTTAGGATCTCCACCAGACCACTGGGATCCAAGATGCTGGCGGAGCTGGCACTTCCCTGGCGTCAGACTGCCAGGGTTGTTATGTGGTGGTCGAATCGCCTCATAGGCAGCAGTCCAGAAAGTCACCAAAGTGTGGTGGTCGTAAGACTGCCACACTCATAATGAGGCCCAAAGTCTTCACGAAGGTTACTTTAATCACAATGTACATCTTATAGTCTAGTATGTTTGTTGACTGATGACAGCATGACCATTGAAGTCTTCAAAGAGACTGGGTCACATTCAAATATCAGAGGAAACAACAAAAATCCCTGAAAACTGTTCATGAGTTGTGTATTTCATTTGTTTTACTTTTGATTTTAACTCTTCAACCATTTTCTACCTGGGACCACAACTACACAGCCAGATACAACCCTGCCCATCTACCATCCCCACCTACTAAACGTTAGCTGCACCAATCCATTCAAAAATGCCTTCAGTATTTAGGAATATATGCACCAATCATTAACTCAACTGTCCTTACCTCTGGGTTTTGGGGAAAAGTGTTTACAACTGTCCCCGGAGAGATGGAAGAAAACACTAGACACAGCAGCTGCGCGGGAACAGATACAAATGTATTTGCATGTATCAAGGCTTGCTGGACAGCAAGGGAGAAGGCAGTTGGCACAACAATGCTCTCAGACTTCCTCTCCTCAAACTGCCAAAGTGCAGCCTTTTTAGAAACTTAGCTGTTGGTGTGCAGATTGTGCTTTTCGTTAATTGGTGTAAATCAGCTCAGTAGTTTTTGAAAAATGTAGGGAAATTCAAATTTGTATATCTCTGGCCACAAAGTATTCGCGCCCAAAGACAAGCTCATGCCCGGAAATGTACAGCTCTGATTGGCTGCCAAAACTTTAAACCAGGAAGTGCTGGCAGCCATCTATGGACTCGGCTTGAGCTGAGTCCCAGAAACAAAATTTTTTTTAAATGAAAAGGAGTGAGGCTAGAGACACCCCGTCCCAGAGGGACCCTCCCCTCAGAGCAAAACATTTTTTTAAATCATTTTTTTGCCTCAACAATTTTTTTTAAATAAACAAGGGGGGTGGCCAGGTCCCGGGGGCATTAAACATTTTGTGTGGGGGGGTCTCCTGGCCTCCTACAGCTCTGGGGACCACCATATCCCTGGAGCTTTAATTTTTATATATGTGCGGGGGCTCGCGCCCCCCACTGCCCTGGGGATAGCCATCTCCCCAGGGCTTTCATTTTATCTGTGGGGGCCCAGGGTCCACCTGCGTCATGGGGACCACCACCCCCAGGGGCTTCTATTAGATAATTTGTGGGGGGAACTGTGCCCCCACTTGCCTGGGGACCACCATGCCTCAGCTTTGTTTAAAATGGATGCGGTTGGGCCCCTCCCCCCACACCCAGGGGCCACCAGCCACTGGGGCAAAGTGAAAAAAGTGAAGGGGGTCTGTTTCAGACCCCTGTTAGTCCCAGGGACCGCCACAGCCAGGGGCCATGCCTACGTTGGAGGAGGGCTCCTCCTTATGGAGCCACTGATGGCACTACACCCAGGGCTGACTCCTGGTAAGTCCCGGGGGTACCCAACCCCCAGGATATAGCTGTGTGCTGTGGCTTGGCTGCAGCTCTGCAGCTGCAGCCAAGCTGAAGCAAATACTCTGTTGTTTGACAGCAGGACCTTTAACCCCTTCGCTGCCAGGCCTTTTCCCCCTCCTGTGCCAGGCCTTTTTTTGCCTATTTGGGGCAGTTCGCGCTTAGGCCCTCATAACTTTTTGTCCACATAAGCTAACCAAGCCAAATTTGCGTCCTTTTTTCCCAACATCCTAGGGATTCTAGAGGTACCCAGACTTTGTGGGTTCCCTGGAAGGAGGCCAAAAAATTGGCCAAAATACAGTGAAAATTTCGTTTTTTTTAAAAAAAATGGAAAAAGTGGCTGCAGAAGAAGGCTTGTGGATTTCCCCCTGAAAATAGCATCAACAAAGGGTTTGTAGTGCTAAACTCAGCAGCTTCCTAGCTTTCAGGAACAGGCAGACTTGAATCAGAAAACCCAATTTTTCAACACAATGTTGGCATTTTACTGGGGCATACCCCATTTTTGCAATTTTTTGTGCTTTCAGCCTCCTTCCAGTCAGTGACAGGAATGGGCATGAAACCAATGCTGGATCCCAGAAACCTAACCATTTCTGAAAAGTAGGGAAAATTCTGAATTCAGCAAGGGGTCATTTGTGTAGATCCTACAAGGGTTTCCTACAGAAAATAACCGCTGAAAAAGAAAAATATTGAAATTGAGGTGAAAAAAACATCAATTTTTCTCTACGTTTTACTCTGTAACTTTTCCCTGCAATGTCAGATTATGGAAAGCAATATACCGTTACGTCTGGTGGACTCCTCTGGTTGCGGGGATGTATAGGGCTTGTAGGTTCATCAAGAACCCGAGGAACCCAGAGCCAATAAATGAGCTGCACCCTGCAGTGCGTTTTCATTCTATACCGGGTATACAGCAATTCATTTGCTGAAATATAAAGAGTAAAAAATTGCTATCAAGAAAACCTTTGCATTTCCAAAAAGGGCACAAGATAAGGTGTTGAGGAGCAGTGGTTATTTGCACATCTCTGAATTCCGGGGTGACCATACAAGCATGTGAATTATAGTGAATTTCTCAAATAGATGTATTTTTTACACACTCTCCAATATTTGGAAGGAAAAAATGTAGAGAAAGACAAGGGGCAATAGCACTTGTTTTGCTAATCTATGTTCCCCCAAGTCTCCCGATAAAAATGATACCTCACTTGTGTGGGTAGGCCTAGCGCAGGCGATAGGAAACACCCCAAAGCGCAACGTGGACACATCCTGAATTTTGGAAAAAAACAGAGGTGTTTTTTGCGAAGTGCCTACCTGTAGATTTTGGCCTCTAGCTCAGCCGGCACCTAGGGAAACCTACCAAACCTGTGCATTTCTGAAAACTAGAGACCTAGGGGAATCCAAGGAGGGGTGACTTGCGGGGCTCGGACCAGGTTCTGTTACCCAGAATCCTTTGCAAACCTCAAAATTTGGCTAAAAAAAACACATGTTCCTCACATTTCTGTGGCAGAAAGTTCTGGAATCTGAGAGGAGCTACAAATCTCCTTCCACCCAGCGTTCCCCCAAGTCTCCCGATAAAAATGATACCTCACTTGCGTGGGTAGGCCTACCGCCGGCGACAGGAAACACCCCAAAGCGCAACGTGGACACATCCTAAATTTTGGAAAAAAACAGAGGTGTTTTTTGCGAAGTGCTTACCTGTAGATTTTGGCCTCTAGCTCAGCCGGCACCTAGGGAAACCTACCAAACCTGTGCATTTCTGAAAACTAGAGACCTAGGGGAATCCAAGGAGGGGTGACTTGCGGGGCTCGGACCAGGTTCTGTTACCCAGAATCCTTTGCAAACCTAAAAATTTGGCTAAAAAAACACATGTTCCTCACATTTCTGTGGCAGAAAGTTCTGGAATCTGAGAGGAGCTACAAATTTCCTTCCACCCAGCGTTCCCCTAAGTCTCCCGATAAAAATGATACCTCACTTGTGTGGGTAGGCCTAGCGCCGGCGACAGGAAACACCCCAAAGCGCAACGTGGACACATCCTAAATTTTGGAAAAAAACAGAGGTGTTTTTTGCGAAGTGCCTACCTGTAGATTTTGGCCTGTAGCTCAGCCGGCACCTAGGGAAACCTACCAAACCTGTGCATTTCTGAAAACTAGAGACCTAGGGGAATCCAAGGAGGGGTGACTTGCGGGGCTCGGACCAGGTTCTGTTACCCAGAATCCTTTGCAAACCTCAAAATTTGGCTAAAAAAACACATGTTCCTCACATTTCTGTGGCAGAAAGTTCTGGAATCTGAGAGGAGCTACAAATTTCCTTCCACCCAGCGTTCCCCCAAGTCTCCCGATAAAAATGATACCTCACTTGCATGGGTAGACCTAGCGCCGGCGACAGGAAACACCCCAAAGCGCAACGTGGACACATCCTAAATTTTGGAAAAAAACAGAGGTGTTTTTTGCGAAGTGCCTACCTGTAGATTTTGGCCTGTAGCTCAGCCGGCACCTAGGGAAACCTACCAAACCTGTGCATTTCTGAAAACTAGAGACCTAGGGGAATCCAAGGAGGGGTGACTTGCGGGGCTCGGACCAGGTTCTGTTACCCAGAATCCTTTGCAAACCTCAAAATTTGGCTAAAAAAACACATGTTCCTCACATTTCTGTGGCAGAAAGTTCTGGAATCTGAGAGGAGCTACAAATTTCCTTCCACCCAGCGTTCCCCCAAGTCTCCCGATAAAAATGATACCTCACTTGCGTGGGTAGGCCTAGCGCCGGCGACAGGAAACACCCCAAAGCGCAACGTGGACACATCCTAAATTTTTGAAAAAAACAGAGGTGTTTTTTGCGAAGTGCCTTCCTGTAGATTTTGGCCTCTAGCTCAGCCGGCACCTAGGGAAACCTACCAAACCTGTACCTTTCTGAAAAGTAGAGACCTAGGGGAATCCAAGGAGGGGTGACTTGCGGGGCTCGGACCAGGTTCTGTTACCCAGAATCCTTTGCAAACCTCAAAATTTGGCTAAAAAAAAACATGTTCCTCACATTTCTGTAGCAGAAAGTTCTGGAATCTGAGAGGAGCTACAAATTTCCTTCCACCCAGCGTTCCCCCAAGTCTCCCGATAAAAATGATACCTCACTTGCGTGGGTAGGCCTAGCGCCGGCGACAGGAAACACCCCAAAGCGCAACGTGGACACATCCTAAATTTTGGAAAAAAACAGAGGTGTTTTTTGCGAAGTGCCTACCTGTAGATTTTGGCCTCTAGCTCAGCCGGCACCTAGGGATACCTACCAAACCTGTGCATTTCTGAAAACTAGAGACCTAGGGGAATCCAAGGAGGGGTGACTTGCGGGGCTCGGACCAGGTTCTGTTACCCAGAATCCTTTGCAAACCTCAAAATTTGGCTAAAAAAACACATGTTCCTCACATTTCTGTGGCAGAAAGTTCTGGAATCTGAGAGGAGCTAGAAATTTCCTTCCACCCAGCGTTCCCTCAAGTCTCCCGATAAAAATTATACCTCACTTGCGTGGGTAGGCCTAGTGCCGGCGACAGGAAACACCCCAAAGCGCAACGTGGACACATCCTAAATTTTGGAAAAAAACAGAGGTGTTTTTTGCGAAGTGCCTACCTGTAGATCTTGGCCTCTAGCTCAGCCGGCACCTAGGGAAACCTACCAAACCTGTGCAATTCTGAAAACTAGAGACCTAGGGGAATCCAAGGAGGGGTGACTTGCGGGGCTCGGACCAGGTTCTGTTACCCAGAATCCTTTGCAAACCTCAAAATTTGGCTAAAAAAACACATGTTCCTCACATTTCTGTGGCAGAAAGTTCTGGAATCTGAGAGGAGCTACAAATCTCCTTCCACCCAGCGTTCCCCCAAGTCTCCCGATAAAAATGATACCTCACTTGCGTGGGTAGGCCTACCGCCGGCGACAGGAAACACCCCAAAGCGCAACGTGGACACATCCTAAATTTTGGAAAAAAACAGAGGTGTTTTTTGCGAAGTGCTTACCTGTAGATTTTGGCCTCTAGCTCAGCCGGCACCTAGGGAAACCTACCAAACCTGTGCATTTCTGAAAACTAGAGACCTAGGGGAATCCAAGGAGGGGTGACTTGCGGGGCTCGGACCAGGTTCTGTTACCCAGAATCCTTTGCAAACCTCAAAATTTGGCTAAAAAAACACATGTTCCTCACATTTCTGTGGCAGAAAGTTCTGGAATCTGAGAGGAGCTACAAATTTCCTTCCACCCAGCGTTCCCCTAAGTCTCCCGATAAAAATGATACCTCACTTGCGTGGGTAGGCCTAGCGCCGGCGACAGGAAACACCCCAAAGCGCAACGTGGACACATCCTAAATTTTGGAAAAAAACAGAGGTGTTTTTTGCGAAGTGCCTACCTGTAGATTTTGGCCTGTAGCTCAGCCGGCACCTAGGGAAACCTACCAAACCTGTGCATTTCTGAAAACTAGAGACCTAGGGGAATCCAAGGAGGGGTGACTTGCGGGGCTCGGACCAGGTTCTGTTACCCAGAATCCTTTGCAAACCTCAAAATTTGGCTAAAAAAACACATGTTCCTCACA